>NC_091989.1:72527373-72858400 GCF_044704955.1 Pristiophorus japonicus | reverse complement strand
AATCCCCGATATCCACACAGTACAATCCCCTATATCCACACTGTATAATCCCCTATATCCACCCTGTACAATCCCCTATATTCACCCTGTACAATCCCCTATATCCACACTGTACAATCCCCTATATCCACACTGTATAATCCCCTATATCCACACTGTAAAGTCCCCGACATCCACATAGTACAATCCTCTATATCCACACTGTACAATCCCCGAAAACCACAGTGTATAGTCCCCTATATCCACACTGTACAATCCGCTACATCCACACAGTACAATCCACTATATCCACCCTGTACAATCCCCTATATCCACACTGTATAATCCCCTATATCCACACTGTAAAAGCCCGTTTATCCACACTGTATAATCCCCTACATCCACATCGTACAATCCTCTATATCCACGCTGTACAATCCCCGAAAACCACAGTGTATAGTCCCCTATATCCACACTGTACAATGCCCTACATCCACACTGTACAATCCCCGATATCCACCGTGTACAATCCCCTATATCCACACAGTACAATCCCTATATCCACACTCTACAATCCCCTATATCCACACTGTATAGTCCCCTATATCCACACTGTACAGTCCCCTATATCCATACTGTACAATCCCCTATATCCATCCTGTACAATTCCCTATATCCACACTGTATAATCCACTATATCCAGACTATACAATCCCCTATATCCGCACTTTACAATCCCCTGTATCCCTACTGTATAATCCCCTGTATCCACACTCAGTATAATCCCCTATACACGCACTGCATAATCCCCTATATCCTGAGGTATAATCCCTTGTATCCAAAATGTATAATCCACTATTTCAAACTGTATAATCCCCTAGATCCACACTCTATAATCCTCTATATCCAGAAGGTATAATCCCTTATATCCGCACTGTATAATCCCCTATATCCAATGTGTATAATCCTCTATATCCACACTGCAGAATCCCCTATATCCACACTCTATAATCCCCTATATCCACACTGTATAATCCTATATCCACGCTGTAAAATCCCCTATATCCACACTGTACAATGCCCTACATCCACACTGTACAATCCCCGATATCCACCGTGTACAATCCCCTATATCCACACAGTACAATCCCTATATCCACACTCTACAATCCCCTATATCCACACTGTACAGTCCCCTATATCCATACTGTACAATCCCCTATATCCATCCTGTACAATTCCCTATATCCACACTGTATAATCCACTATATCCAGACTATACAATCCCCTATATCCGCACTTTACAATCCCCTGTATCCCTACTGTATAATCCCCTGTATCCACACTGTACAATCCCCGATATCCACACAGTACAATCCCGTATATCCACAATGTACAATCCCCTATATCCACACTGTACAATCCCCTATATACACACGGTACTGTCCCCTATATCCACACGGTACAATCCCCTATATACACACGGTACTGTCCCCTATATCCACACAGTACAGTCCCCGATATCCACACTGTACAATCCCCGATATCCACACAGTACAACAAGCCCCTATATCCACACAGTACAATCCAGTATCTCCAAATTGTATAATCCACTGTATCCACACAGTACAATCCCCTATATCGACCCTGTACAATCCTCTATATTCACATAGTAGAATCCCGTATATCCACACTGTACAATCCCTTATATCCACACAGTACAATCCCCTACATCCACCCTGTACAATCCCCTATATCCACATAGTACAATTCCGTATATCCACACTGCGTAATCCCCTATATCCACATTGTATAATCCCCTATATCCACACAGTACAATCTCCTATATCCACACTGTATAGTTGCCTATATCCACACTGTACAATCCCCTATATCCACACTGTACAATCCCCTATATCCACACTGTACAATCCCCTATTATCCACACTCTACAATCCCCTATATCCGCAATTTACAATCCCCTATATCCAGTCTGTATAATCCCCTATATCCACATTGTATAGTCCCCTATATCCACCCTGTACAATCCCCTATATTCACACTGTAATATCCCCTATATCCACACTGTAAAATGCCCTATATCCACACTGTACAATCCCCTATATCCAGACTGCATAGTCCCCTGTATCTGCACTTTACAATGCCCTATATCTGCACTGTACAATCCCCTGTATCCACACTGTATAATCCCCTATATCCACAGTATAATCCCCTATATTCACACTGTAAAATCCCCTACATCCACACTGTACAATCCCCTATATCCGCACTGCACAATCCCCTTTATCCACACTGTATAATCCCTTATATCCACACAGTACAATCCCGTTTATCCACACTGTATAATCCCCGGCATCCACATCGTACAATCCTCTATATCCACACTGTACAATCCCCGAAAACCAGTATATAGTCCCCTATATCACCACTGTACAATCACCAATATCCACACTGTACAATCCCCTATATCCAAACAGTACAATCCCCTATATCTTCACTGTATAATCGCCTGTATTCACACTGTACAATCCCCTATATCCACATAGTACAATCCCCTATATCCACACTATACAATCCCCTATATCCGCACTTTACAATCCCCTATATCCAGTCTGTATAATCCCCTATATCCAAAATGTATAATCCCCTTTTTCCACACTGTATAATACCCTATATCCAATCACCTACATCCACACTGTAAAGACCCCGATAAACACTCAGTATAATCCCCTATACACGCACTGCATAATCCCCTATATCCTGAGGTATAATCCCTTGTATCCAAAATGTATAATCCACTATTTCAAACTGTATAATCCCCTAGATCCACACTCTATAATCCTCTATATCCAGAAGGTATAATCCCTTATATCCGCACTGTATAATCCCCTATATCCAATGTGTATAATCCTCTATATCCACACTGCAGAATCCCCTATATCCACACTCTATAATCCCCTATATCCACACTGTATAATCCTATATCCACGCTGTAAAATCCCCTATATCCACACTGTATAATCCCCTATATTCACACTGTACAATCCCCTATATACATATGGTACTGTCCCCTATATCCACACAGTACAATCCCCTATATACACACGGTACTGTCCCCTATATCAGTACAATCCCCGATATCCACACTGCATCATCCCCTATATCCACACTGTATAATCCCCGATATCCACACAGTACAATCCCCTATATCCATCCTGTACAATCCCCGATATCCACACAGTACAAGTCCCTATATCCACACAGTACAATCTCCTATATCCACACTGTATAGTTGCCTATATCCACACTGTACAATCCCCTATATCCACACAGTACAATCCCCTATATCCACACTGTATAGTCCCCTATATCCATACTGTACAGTCCCCTATATCCACACTGTACAATCCCCTATATCCACACTGTACAATCCCCTATTATCCACACTGTACAATCCCCTATATCCGCAATTTACAATCCCCTATATCCAGTCTGTATAATCCCCTATATCCACATTGTATAGTCCCCTATATCCACCCTGTACAATCCCCTATATTCACACTGTAATATCCCCTATATCCACCCTGTACAATCCCCTATATCCAGACTGCATAGTCCCCTGTATCTGCACTTTACAATGCCCTATATCTGCACTGTACAATCCCCTGTATCCACACTGTATAATCCCCTATATCCACAGTATAACCCCCTATATTCACACTGTAAAATCCCCTACATCCACACTGTACAATCCCCTATATCCGCACTGCACAATCCCCTACATCCACACTGTACAATCCCCTATATCCGCACTGCACAATCCCCTTTATCCACACTGTATAATCCCTTATATCCACACAGTACAATCCCGTTTATCCACACTGTATAATCCCCGGCATCCACATCGTACAATCCTCTATATCCACACTGTACAATCCCCGAAAACCAGTGTATAGTCCCCTATATCACCACTGTACAATCACCAATATCCACACTGTACAATCCCCTATATCCAAACAGTACAATCCCCTATATCTTCACTGTATAATCGCCTGTATTCACACTGTACAATCCCCTATATCCACATAGTACAATCCCCTATATCCACACTATACAATCCCCTATATCCGCACTTTACAATCCCCTATATCCAGTCTGTATAATCCCCTATATCCAAAATGTATAATCCCCTATATCCACACTGTATAATACCCTATATCCAATCACCTACATCCACACTGTAAAGACCCCGATAAACACTCAGTATAATCCCCTATACACGCACTGCATAATCCCCTATATCCTGAGGTATAATCCCTTGTATCCAAAATGTATAATCCACTATTTCAAACTGTATAATCCCCTAGATCCACACTCTATAATCCTCTATATCCAGAAGGTATAATCCCTTATATCCGCACTGTATAATCCCCTATATCCAATGTGTATAATCCTCTATATCCACACTGCAGAATCCCCTATATCCACACTCTATAATCCCCTATATCCACACTGTATAATCCTATATCCACGCTGTAAAATCCCCTATATCCACACTGTATAATCCCCTATATTCACACTGTACAATCCCCTATATACATATGGTACTGTCCCCTATATCCACACAGTACAATCCCCTATATCCATCCTGTACAATCCCCGATATCCACACAGTACAAGTCCCTATATCCACACAGTACAATCTCGTATATCCACACTGTATAATCCACTATATCCACACAGTACAATCCCCTATATCCATCCTGTACAATTCCCTATATCCACACCGTATAATCCACTATATCCATACTATACAATCCCCTATAACCGCACTGTACAATCCACTATATCCACACTGTACAATCCCCTGTATCCACATTGTAAAATCCCCTATATCCACACTGTACAATCCCCTGTATAGTCCCCGATATCCGCACTTTACAATGCCCTATATCCACATAGTACAATCCCCTATATCCACTCTGTACAATCCCCTATATCCACACTCTACAATCCCCTATATCCACACTGTATAATTCCCTATATCCACGCTGTAAAATCCCCTATATCCACACTGTATAATCCCCTATATCCACACTGTACAATCACCTGTATACACACGGTACTGTCCCCTATATCCACACAGTACAATCCCCTATATACACACGGTACTGTCCCCTATATCCACACAGTACAATCCCCGATATCCACACTGTATCATCCCCTATATTCACACTGTATAATCCCCGATATCCACACAGTACAATCCCCGATATCCACCCTGTACAATCCCCGATATCCACACAGTACAAGCCCCTATATCCACCCAGTACAATCCCGTATATCCACACAGTATAATCCCCTATATCCATCCTGTACAATTCCCTATATCCACACCGTATAATCCACTATATCCATACTATACAATCCCCTATATCCGCACTTTACAATCCCCTATATCCACACTGTGTAGTCCCTATATCCACACTGTACAATCCACTATATCCACACTGTACAATCCCCTGTATCCACATTGTAAAATCCCCTATATCCACACTGTACAATCCCCTGTATAGTCCCCAATATCCGCACTTTACAATGCCCTATATCCACATAGTACAATCCCCTATATCCACCCTGTACAAACCCCTATATCCACACTGTATAATCCCCTATATCCACACAGTACAATCCCGTTTATCCACACTGTATAATCCCCGGCATGCACATCGTACAATCCTCTATATCCACACTGTACAATCCCCGAAAACCAGTGTATAGTCCCCTATATCACCACTGTACAATACCCTATATCCACACTGTACAATCCCCTATATCCACACAGTACAATCCCATATATCCTCACTGTATAATCGCCTGTATTCACACTGTACAATCCCCTATATCCACATAGTACAATCCCGTATATCCACAATGTACAATCCACTATATCTGCACAGTACAATCCCCTATATCCACACTGTATAATCCCCTATATCCACACAGTACAATTCCCTATAACCACACGGTACAATTCCCTATATCCACACTGTACAATCCCCTATATCCACACTGTACAATCCCCGATATCGACACTGTACAATCGCCTATATTCACACTGTATAATACCCAATATCCAATCGCCTACATCCACACAGTACAATCCCGTATATCCACAATGTACAATCCCCTATATCCACACAGTACAATCCCGTATATCCACAATGTACAATCCCCTATATCCACACAGTACAATCCCCTATATCCATACTGTATAAACCCCTGTATCCACACAGTACAATCCCCTATATCCACACTGTACAATCCCCTATATCCACACTGTACAATCCCCGATATCCACACTGTATAATTCCCTATATCCACCCTGTAAAATCCCGTATATCCACACTGTACAATCTCCTATATTCACACTGTATAATACCCTATATCCAATGGCCTACATCCACACTGTAAAGACTCCTATAAACACACAGTACAATCCCCGATACACGCACTGAAAAATCCCCTATATCCTAAGGTATAATCCCTTATATCCAAAATGTATAATCTACTATTTCAAACTGTATAATCCCTTATATCCGCACTGTATAATCCCCTATATCCAATGCGTATAATCCTCTATATCCACACTGTAGAATCCCCTATATCCACACTCTACAATCCCCTATATTCACACTGTATAATCTCCTATATCCACGTTGTAAAATCCCCGAAATCCACACTGTATAATCCGCCATATCCACACTGTACAATCCCCTATATACACACGGTACTGTCCCCTATATCCACACAGTACAATCCCCTATATACACACGGTACTGTCCCCTATATACACACAGTACAATCCCCGATATCCACACTGTATCATCCCCTATATCCACACTGCATCATCCCCTATATCCACACAGTACAATCCCCTATATCCACCCTGTACAATCCCCGATATCCACACAGTACAACAAGCCCCGATATCCACACAGTACAATCCCGTTTATCCACACTGTATAATCCACTATATCCACACAGTACAATCCCCAATATCCACCCTGTACAATCCCCTATATCCACGAGTACAATCCCCTATATCCACACTGTACAATTCCCTATATCCACAGAGTACAATCCCCTATATCCACACTGTACAATCCCTTATATCCACACAGTACAATCCCCTATATCCACCCTGTACAATCCCCTATAATCAAAGTACAATCCCCTATATCCACACTGTACAATACCCTATATCCACACAGTACAATCCCCGATATCCACACAGTATAATCCACTATATCCACACAGTACTACCCCCTATATCCACCCTGTTCAACCCCCGATATCCATATAGTACAATCCCGTATATCCACACTGCACAATCCCCTATATCCACATTGTATAATGCCCTATATCCACACAGTACAATCCCCTATATCCACAGTGTATAATCTCTTATATCTACATTGTATCGTCCCCTATATCCACATACAATCCACTATATCCACACTGTACAATCCACTATATCCACACTGTACAATCTACTATATCCACACAGCATAATCCCCTATATCCACACTCTATAATCCCCTATAACCACACAGTATAATCCCCTATATCCGCACTGTGCTATCCCCTATATCCGCACTGTATCATACCCTATATCCAATGCGTATAATTCCCTATATTCAATGTGTATAATCCTCTATATCCACACTGTATACTCCCCTATATCCACACTGGATAATCCCCTATATCCGCACTTTACAATCCCCTATATACACACTGTATAATCCCCTATATCCACACTGTATAGTCCCCTATATCCACACTGTACAATCCCCTTATATTCACACTGTAATATCCCCTATATCCACACTGTAAAATGCCCTATATCCACACTGTACAATCCCCTATATCCAGACTGTATAGTCCCCTGTATCTGCACTTTATAATGCCCTATATCTGCACTGTACAATCCCCTGTATCCACACTGTATAATTCCCTATATCCACAGTATAATCATCTATATTCACACTGTAAAATCCCCTATATCCACACTGTACAATCCCCTATATTCAAACTGTACAATCCACTATATCCATACTATACAATCCCCTATATCCGCACTTTACAGTACTCTATATCCACACAGTACAATCCCCGATATCCACACAGTATAATCCACTATATCCACACAGTACAACCCCCTATATCCACCCTGTTCAACCCCCTATATCCACATAGTACAATCCTGTATATCCACACTGCATAATCCCCTATATCCACACAGTACAATCTGCTATATCCACCCTGTACAATCCCCTATATCCATCCTGTACAATTCCCTATATCCACACCGTATAATCCACTATATCCATACTAAACAATCCCCTATATCCGCACTTTACAATCCCCTATATCCACACTGTGTAGTCCCTATATCCACACTGTACACTCCACTATATCCACACTGTACAATCCCCTGTATAGTCTCCGATATCCGCACTTTACAATGCCCTATATCCACATAGTACAATCCCCTATATCCACCCTGTACAATCCCCTATATCCACACTGTACAATCCCCTCTATCCACACAGTACAATCCCCTATATTCGCACTTTACAATCCCCTATATCCACACTGTATAATCCCCTATATCCACACAGTACAATCCCGTTTATCCACACTGTATAATCCCCGGCATCCACATCGTACAATCCTCTATATCCACACTGTACAATCCCCGAAAACCAGTGTATAGTCCCCTATATCACCACTGTACAATACCCTATATCCACACTGTACAATCCCCTATATCCACACAGTACAATCCCCTATAACCTCACTGTATAATCGCCTGTATTACACTGTACAATCCCCTATATCCACATAGTACAATCCCGTATATCCACAATGTACAATCCCCTATATCTGCACAGTACAATCCCCTATATCGACACTGTACAATCGCCTATATTCACCCTGTAAAATCCCGTATATCCACACTGTACAATCTCCTATATTCACACTGTATAATACCCTATATCCAATCGCCTACATCCACACAGTACAATCCCGTATATCCACAATGTACAATCCCCTATATCCACACAGTACAATCCCGTATATCCACAATGTACAATCCCCTATATCCACACAGTACAATCCCCTATATCCATACTGTATAAACCCCTGTATCCACACAGTACAATCCCCTATATCCACACTGTACAATCCCCTATATCCACACTGTACAATCCCCGATATCCACACTGTATAATTCCCTATATCCACCCTGTAAAATCCCGTATATCCACACTGTACAATCTCCTATATTCACACTGTATAATACCCTATATCCAATCGCCTACATCCACACTGTAAAGACTCCTATAAACACACAGTACAATCCCCTATACACGCACTGAAAAATCCCCTATATCCTAAGGTATAATCCCTTATATCCAACATGTATAATCTACTATTTCAAACTGTATAATCCCTTATATCCGCACTGTATAATCCCCTATATCCAATGTGTATAATCCTCTATATCCACACTGTAGAATCCCCTATATCCACACTGTAGAATCCCCTATATCCACACTCTACAATCCCCTATATTCACACTGTATAATCTCCTATATCCACGCTGTAAAATCCCCGAAATCCACACTGTATAATCCGCCATATCCACACTGTACAATCCCCTATATACACACGGTACTGTCCCCTATATCCACACAGTACAATCCCCTATATACACACGGTACTGTCCCCTATATCCACTGAGTACAATCCCCGATATCCACACTGTATCATCCCCTATATCCACACTGCATCATCCCCTATATCCACACAGTACAATCCCCTATATCCACCCTGTACAATCCCCGATATCCACACAGTACAACAAGCCCCGATATCCACACAGTACAATCCCGTTTATCCACACTGTATAATCCACTATATCCACACAGTACAATCCCCAATATCCACACTGTACAATTCCCTATATCCACAGAGTACAATCCCCTATATCCACACTGTACAATCCCTTATATCCACACAGTACAATCCCCTATATCCACCCTGTACAATCCCCTATAATCAAAGTACAATCCCCTATATCCACACTGTACAATACCCTATATCCACACAGTACAATCCCCTATATCCACACTGTACAATCCCTTATATCCACACAGTACAATCCCCTATATCCACCCTGTACAATCCCCTATAATCAAAGTACAATCCCCTATATCCACACTGTACAATACCCTATATCCACACAGTACAATCCCCGATATCCACACACTATAATCCACTATATCCACACAGTACAACCCCCTATATCCACCCTGTTCAACCCCCTATATCCACATAGTACAATCCCGTATATCCACACTGCATAATCCCCTATATCCACATTGTATAATCCCCTATATCCACACAGTACAATCCCCTATATCCACACTGTATAATCTCTTATATCCACATTGTATCGTCCCCTATATCCACATACAATCCACTATATCCACACTGTACAATCCCCTATATCCACACTGTACAATCTACCTTATCCACACAGCATAATCCCCTGTATCCACACAGTACAATCCCCTATATCCACACTGTACAATCCCCTATATCCACACTGTACAATCCCCGATATCCACACTGTATAATTCCCTATATCCATCCTGTAAAATCCCGTATATCCACACTGTACAATCTCCTATATTCACACTGTATAATACCCTATATCCAATCGACTACATCCACACTGTAAAGACCCCTATAAACACACAGTACAATCCCCTATACACGCACTGAAAAATCCCCTATATCCTAAGGTATAATCCCTTATATCCAAAATGTATAATCTACTATTTCAAACTGTATAATCCCTTATATCCGCACTGTATAATCCCCTATATCCAATGTGTATAATCCTCTATATCCACACTGTAGAATCCCCTATATCCACACTCTACAATCCCCTATATTCACACTGTATAATCTCCTATATCCACGCTGTAAAATCCCCGAAATCCACACTGTATAATCCGCCATATCCACACTGTACAATCCCCTATATACACACGGTACTGTCCCCTATATCCACACAGTACAATACCCTATATACACACGGTACTGTCCCCGATATCCACACTGTATCATCCCCTATATCCACACTGCATCATCCCCTATATCCACACAGTACAATCCCCTATATCCACCCTGTACAATCCCCGATATCCACACAGTACAACAAGCCCCGATATCCACACAGTACAATCCCGTTTATCCACACTGTATAATCCACTATATCCACACAGTACAATCCCCAATATCCACCCTGTACAATCCCCTATATCCACAGAGTACAATCCCCTATATCCACACTGTACAATTCCCTATATCCACAGAGTACAATCCCCTATATCCACACTGTACAATCCCTTATATCCACACAGTACAATCCCCTATATCCACCCTGTACAATCCCCTATAATCAAAGTACAATCCCCTATATCCACACTGTACAATACCCTATATCCACACAGTACAATCCCCGATATCCACACAGTATAATCCACTATATCCACACAGTACAACCCCCTATATCCACCCTGTTCAACCCCCTATATCCACATAGTACAATCCCGTATATCCACACTGCATAATCCCCTATATCCACATTGTATAATCCCCTATATCCACACAGTGCAATCCCCTATATCCACACTGTATAATCTCTTATATCCACATTGTATCGTCCCCTATATCCACATACAATCCACTATATCCACACTGTACAATCCCCTATATCCACACTGTACAATCTACTATATCCACACAGCATAATCCCCTATATCCACACTCTATAATCCCCTATAACCACACAGTATAATCCCCTATATCCGCACTGTGCTATCCCCTATATCCGCACTGTATCATACCCTATATCCAATGCGTATAATTCCCTATATTCAACGTGTATAATCCTCTATATCCACACTGTATACTCCCCTATATCCACACTGGATAATCCCCTATATCCGCACTTTACAATCCCCTATATACACACTGTATAATCCCCTATATCCACATTGTATAGTCCCCTATATCCACACTTTACAATCCCCTTATATTCACACTGTAATATCCCCTATATCCACACTGTAAAATGCCCTATATCCACACTGTACAATCCCCTATATCCAGACTGTATAATTCCCTATATCCACAGTATAATCATCTATATTCACACTGTAAAATCCCCTATATCCACACTGTACAATCCTCTATATTCAAACTGTACAATCCACTATATCCATACTATACAATCCCCTATATCTGCACTTTACAGTACTCTATATCCACACAGTACAATCCCCGATATCCACACAGTATAATCCACTATATCCACACAGTACAACCCCCTATATCCACCCTGTTCAACCCCCTATATCCACATAGTACAATCCTGTATATCCACACTGCATAATCCCCTATGTCCACATTGTATAATCCCCTATATCCACACAGTACAATCCCGTATATCCACACTGTATAATCCACTATATCCACACAGTACAATCTGCTATATCCACCCTGTACAATCTCCTATATCCACACTGTGTAGTCCCTATATCCACACTGTACAATCCACTATAGCCACACTGGACAATCCTCTGTACAGTCTCCGATATCCGCACTTTACAATGCCCTATATCCACATAGTACAATCCCCTATATCCACCCTGTACAATCCCCTATATCCACACTGTACAATCCCCTCTATCCACACAGTACAATCCCCTATATTCGCACTTTACAATCCCCTATATCCACACTGTATAATCCCCTATATCCACACAGTACAATCCCGTTTATCCACACTGTATAATCCCCGGCATCCACATCGTACAATCCTCTATATCCACACTGTACAATCCCCGAAAACCAGTGTATAGTCCCCTATATCACCACTGTACAATACCCTATATCCACACTGTACAATCCCCTATATCCACACAGTACAATCCCCTATATCCTCACTGTATAATCGCCTGTATTCACACTGTACAATACCTTATATCCACATAGTACAATCCCGTATATCCACAATGTACAATCCCCTATATCTGCACAGTACAATCCCCTATATCGACACAGTACAATCCCCTATATCGACACTGTACAATCGCCTATATTCACCCTGTAAAATCCCGTATATCCACACTGTACAATCTCCTATATTCACACTGTATAATACCCTATATCCAATCGCCTACATCCACACAGTACAATCCCGTATATCCACAATGTACATTCCCCTATATCCACACAGTACAATCCCGTATATCCACAATGTACAATCCCCTATATCCACACAGTGCAATCCCCTATATCCATACTGTATAAACCCCTGTATCCACACAGTACAATCCCCTATATCCACACTGTACACTCCCCGATATCCACACTGTACAATCCCCGATATCCACACTGTATAATTCCTATATCCACCCTGTAAAATCCCGTATATCCACACTGTACAATCTCCTATATTCACACTGTATAATACCCTATATCCAATCGCCTACATCCACACTGTAAAGACCCCTATAAACACACAGTACAATCCCCTATACACGCACTGAAAAATCCCCTATATCCTAAGGTATAATCCCTTATATCCAAAATGTATAATCTACTATTTCAAACTGTATAATCCCCTATATCCGCACTGTATAATCCCCTATATCCAATGTGTATAATCCTGTATATCCACACTGTAGAATCCGCTATATCCACACTCTACAATCCCCTATATCCACACTGTATAATCTCCTATATCCACGCTGTAAAATCCCCGAAATCCACACTGTATAATCCGCCATATCCACACTGTACAATCCCCTATATACACACGGTACTGTCCTCTATATCCACACAGTACAATCCCCTATATACACACGGTACTGTCCCCTATATCCACACAGTACAATCCCCGATATCCGCACTGTATCATCCCCTATATCCACACTGCATCATCCCCTATATCCACAGAGTACAATCCCCTATATCCACACTGTACAATCCCTTATATCCACACAGTACAATCTCCTATATCCACCCTGTACAATCCCCTATAATCAAAGTACAATCCCCTATATCCACACTGTACAATACCCTATATCCACACAGTACAATCCCCGATATCCACACTATAATCCACTATATCCACACAGTACAACCCCCTGTATCCACCCTGTTCAACCCCCTATAGCCACATAGTACAATCCCGTATATCCACACTGCATAATCCCCTATATCCACATTGTATAATCCCCTATATCCACACAGTACAATCCCCTATATCCACACTGTATAATCTCTTATATCCACATTGTATCGTCCCCTATATCCACATACAATCCACTATATCCACACTGTACAATCTACTATATCCACACAGCATAATCCCCTATATCCACACTCTATAATCCCCTATAACCACACAATATAATCCCCTATATCCGCACTGTGCTATCCCCTATATCCGCACTGTATCATACCCTATATCCAATGCGTATAATCCCCTATATTCAACGTGTATAATCCTCTATATCCACACTGTATACTCCCCTATATCCACACTGGATAATCCCCTATATCCGCATTTTACAATCCCCTATATACACGCTGTATAATTCCCTATATCCACACTGTATAGTCCCCTATATCTACACTGTACAATCCCCTTATATTCACACTGTAATATCCCCTATATCCACACTGTAAAATGCCCTATATCCACACTGTACAATCCCCTATATCCAGACTGTATAGTCCCCTGTATCTGCACTTTACATTGCCCTATATTTGCACTGTACAATCCCCTGTATCCACACTGTATAATTCCCTATATCCACAGTATAATCACCTATATTCACACTGTAAAATCCCCTATATCCACACTGTACAATCCCCTATATTCAAACTGTACAATCCACTATATCCATACTATACAATCCCCTATATCCGCACTTTACAATACTCGATATCCACACTGTATAGTCCCCTATATCCGCACTTTACAATGCCCTATATCCACATAGTACAATCCCCTATATTCCACATCGTACAATCCCCTATATCCACACTGTATAATCCCCTATATCCACACAGTACAATCCCCAATCTCACACTGTATAATCCCCTATAACCACACAGTATAATCCCCTATATCCGCACTGTATCATACCCTATATCCAATGCGTATAATTCCCTATATTCAACGTGTATAATCCTCTATATCCACACTGTATACTCCCCTATATCCACACTGGATAATCCCCTATATCCGCACTTTACAATCCCCTATATACACACTGTATAATCCCCTATATCCACACTGTATGGTCCCCTATATCCACACTGTACAATCCCCTTATATTCACACTGTAATATCCCCTATATCCACACTGTAAAAATGCCCTATATCCACACTGTACAATCCCCTATATCCAGACTGTATAGTCCCCTGTATCTGCACTTTACAATGCCCTATATCTGCACTGTACAATCCCCTATATTCAAACTGTACAATCCACTATATCCATACTATACAATCCCCTATATCCGCACTTTACAATACTCTATATCCACACTGTATAGTCCCCTATATCCGCACTTTACAATGCCCTATATCCACATGGTACAATCCTCTATATTCCACATCGTACAATCCCCTATATCCACACTGTATAATCTCCTATATCCACACGGTAAAATCTCCTATATCCACCCTGTACAATCCCCTATATCCACATTGTATAATCCCCTATATCCACACTGTATAGTCCCCTATATCCACACAGTACAATCCCCTATATCTACACAGAACAATCCACGATATCCACCCTGTACAATCCCCTATATCCACACAGTCCAATCCCCTATATCCACCCTGCACAATCCCCGATATCCACACAGTACAATCCCCTATATCCACACTGTACTATCTCCTATATCCACACAGTACAATCCCCTATATCCACACTGTGTAGTCCCCTATATCCACACTGTACAATCCCCTATATCCACACTATACAATCCCCTACATCCGCACTTTACAATCCCCTGTATCCAGACTGTATAATTCCCTATATCCACATTGTATAGTCCCCTATATCCACACTGTATAGTCCTCTATATCCACACTGTACAATCCACTATATCCACACTGTAAAATCCCCTATATCCACACTGCACAATCCCCTGTATAGTCCCCTATATCCGCACTTTACAATGCACTATATCCACATAGGACAATCCCCTATATTCCACATAGTACAAACCCCTATATCCACACTGTATAATCCCCTATATCCACACAGTACAATCCCCTATATCCACACAGTACAATCCCCAATATCCACCCTGTACAATCCCCTATATCGACACTGTACAATCCCCTATATCCACACAGTACAATCCCCTATATCACACTGTACAATTCCCTATATACACCCTGTACAATCCCCTATATCCATACTGTATAATCCCCCATATCCACACTGTATAATCCCCTATATCCACACAGTACAATCCCCTATATCCACCCTGTACAATCCCCTATATCCACACAGTATAATCCCCGATATCCACACTGTATAATCTCTTATATCCACACTGTATAATCCACTATATCCACACAGTACAATCCCCTATATCCACCCTGTACAATCCCCTATATCCACATAGTACAATCCCCTATATCCACATAGTACAATCCCCTATATCCACATTGTATAATCCCCTATATCCACACAGTACAATCCCCTATATGCACACAGTACAATCCCCTATATCCACACTGTATAGTCCCCTATATCCACACTGTACAATCCCCTATATTCACCCTGTACAATCCCCTATATCCGCACTTTACAATCCCCTGTATCCAGACTGTATAATTCCCTATATCCACATTGTATAGTCCCCTATATCCACACTGTATAGTCCTCTATATCCACACTGTACAATCCACTATATCCACACTGTAAAATCCCCTATATCCACACTGCACAATCCCCTGTATAGTCCCCTATATCCGCACTTTACAATGCCCTATATCCACATAGGACAATCCCCTATATTCCACATAGTACAATCCCCTATATCCACACTGTATAATCCCCTATATCCACACAGTACAATCCCCTATATCCACACAGTACAATCCCCAATATCCACCCTGTACAATCCCCTATATCGACACTGTACAATCCCCTATATCCACACAGTACAATCCCCTATATCACACTGTACAATTCCCTATATACACCCTGTACAATCCCCTATATCCATACTGTATAATCCCCCATATCCACACTGTATAATCCCCTATATCCACACAGTACAATCCCCTATATCCACACAGAACAATCCCCTATATCCACCCTGTACAATCCCTTATATCCACACAGTACAATCCCCTATATCCACACAGTACAATCCCCTATATCCACCCTGTACAATCCCCTATATCCACACAGTATAATCCCCGATATCCACACTGTATAATCTCTTATATCCACACTGTATAATCCACTATATCCACACAGTACAATCCCCTATATCCACCCTGTACAATCCCCTATATCCACATAGTACAATCCCCTATATCCACATTGTATAATCCCCTATATCCACACAGTACAATCCCCTATATGCACACAGTACAATCCCCTATATCCACACTGTATAGTCCCCTATATCCACACTGTACAATCCCCTATATTCACCCTGTACAATCCCCTATATCCACACAGTATAATCCCCTTGATCCACTCTGTAAAATCCCATAGATCCACCCTGTATAATCCCCTTTATCCAAAATGTATAATCCCCTATATCCACACTGTATAATACCCTATATCCAATCCCCTACATCCACACTGGAAAGACCCCTATAAACACACAGTACAATCCCCTACACAAGCACTGTATAATCCCTTATATCCAAAATGTATAATCCCCTTTCTCCACACTGTACAATCCCCTCTCTGCACAGTCTCTGATGCAGTGCGCATTCCCGCGGTGACGGGCAGCGGCGCGGCGCTGGGCGGGCGGTCCCGGGAGCGTGCGGTGCGGTGCGGGAGCGGCGCTCGGAGTATCGGAGACAAGATGCCGGCTGTGGACACGCTGCTGTTGGAGGAGGCGTTGCAGGACAGCCCGCAGGTACCGGCCCCCCGCCCCTGGCCTGTCCGCGGGAGTGGAGCCGGACGCCTGATCGTACCGTCAGTCAATGGGTACAGCGCACGGCCCGGGGCCCGGGAGCGGAGCCTGAGGCCCAGCCCCCCGCTCTCCTCCGATCGCCGCTCTCACCCCCCCGCTCTTTCCCGATCTTCTCCCCTGATGACCCCTGCTCTCCCCCGATCTTCTCCCCTGCTCTCCCCCGATCTTCTCCCCTGATGACCCCTGCTCTCCCCCGATCTTCTCCCCTGCTCTCCCCCGATCTTCTCCCCTGATTCCCCCTGCTCTCCCCCGCTCTCCCCCGATTCCTCCCGCTCTCCCCTGATTCCCCCCCCTCCCGCTCTCCCCCGATTCCCCCCCCTCCCGCTCTCCCCCGATTCCCCCCCCGCTCTCCCCCGATTTCCCCCCCCCGCTCTCCCCCGATTCCCCCCCCCCTCCCGCTCTCCCCCGATTCCCCCCCTCCCGCTCTCCCCCGATTCCCCCCCCTCCCGCTCTCCCCCGATTTCTCTCCCCCGATTTCCCCCCTCCCGCTCTCCCCCGATTTCCCCCCTCCCGCTCTCCCCCGATTCCCCCCCCGCTCTCCCCCGATTCCCCCCCCTCCCGCTCTCCCCCGATTTCCCCCCTCCCGCTCTCCCCCGATTCCCCCCCCTCCCGCTCTCCCCCGATTCCCCCCCCCGCTCTCCCCCGATTTCCCCCCCCCGATTTCCCCCCCCCCCCGCTCTCCCCCGATTTCCCCCCCCTCCCGCTCTCCCCCGATTTCCCCCCCCCCGCTCTCCCCCGATTTCCCCCCCCCCGCTCTCCCCCGATTTCCCCCCTCCCGCTCTCCCCCGATTTCCCCCCCCTCCCGCTCTCCCCCGATTTCCCTCCCCCCGCTCTCCCCCGATTTCCCTCCCCCCGCTCTCCCCCGATTTCCCCCCCCGCTCTCCCCCGATTCCCCCCCCCGCTCTCCCCCGATTCCCGCCCCCGCTCTTCACCTCCCCCCCCGATCCGTCCCCCCTCTTCCCCCCCCCCCCGATCCGTCCCACCTCTCCCCCCTCTGATCCGTCCCCCCTCTCCCCCCCCCCCAGATCCGTCCCCCCTCTCCCCCCCCCGATCCGTCCCCCCTCTCCCCCTGTCGATCCGTCCCCCCTCTCCCCCGGTCCATCCGCCTCCCTTCCTCCCCCTTCCCCCTTCCCCCCGTCGATCTCCCCCTTCCCCCCGCCGCTCTCCCCCTTTCCCCCGCCGCTCTCCCCCTTCCCCCGCCACTCTCGCCCTTCCCCCCTTGCTCTCCCCCCTTCCCCGCCCGCTCTCTGTCCCTTCCCCGCCCGCGCTCTCCCTCCCCCCTTCCCCGCCCGCTCTCTCTCCCTCCCCCCAGATCCGTCCCCCCTCTCCCCCCCCGATCCGTCCCCCCCCGATCCGTCCCCCCTCTTCCCCCCCCCCCAGATCCGTCCCCCCTCTCCCCACCCGATCCGACCCCCCTCTCTCCCCCCCCAGATCCGTCCCCCCTCTCCCCCCCCGATCCGTCCCCCCCCCGATCCGTCCCCCCTCTTCCCCCCCCCCGATCCGCCCCCCCCGATCCGTCCCCCCTCTCCCCCCCCCCCCCGATCCGACCCCCTTCTCCCCCCCCCCCCCCTTCTCCCCCCCCCCGATCCGACCCCTCTCTCCCCCCCCGATCCGACCCCCCTCTCCCCCCCCCCCCCTCTCCCCCCCCCCGATCCGACCCCCCTCTCCCCCCCCCCCCCGATCCGTCCCCCCTCCCCCCGATCCGTCCCCCCTCTCCCCCCCGATCCGTCCCCCCGATCCCCCCCTCCCCTCCGATCCGTCCCCCCTCCGATCCGTCCCCCTTCCCCCTCCCCCGATCCGTCCCCCCTCTCCCCCCCCGATCCGTCCCCCTTCTCCCCCCCCCGATCCGTCCCCCTTCTCCCCCCCCCCCCGATCCGTCCCCCCTCTCCCCCGGTCCATCCGCCTCCCTCCCTCCCCCTTCCCCCTTCCCCCCGCCGCTCTCCCCCTTCCCCCCGCCGCTCTCCCCCTTTCCCCCGCCGCTCTCCCCCTTCCCCCTTCCCCCCGCCGCTCTCCCCCTTCCCCCCGCCGCTCTCCCCCTTCCCCCCGCCACTCTCCCCCTTCCCCCCGCCACTCTCGCCCTTCCCCCCTTGCTCTCCCCCTTCCCCGCCCGCTCTCTCTCCCTTCCCCGCCCGCGCTCTCCCTCCCCCTTCCCTGCCCGCTCTCTCCCTCCCCCTTCCCCGCCCGCTCTCTCCCTCCCCCCTTCCCCGCCCGCTCTCTCCCTCCCCCCTTCCCCGCCCGCTCTCTCCCTCCCCCCTTCCGCGCCCGTTCTCTCCCTCCCCCCTTCCCCGCCCGCTCTCTCTCTCCCTCCCCC
This sequence comes from Pristiophorus japonicus, assembly GCF_044704955.1. Lineage (NCBI taxonomy): Eukaryota > Metazoa > Chordata > Chondrichthyes > Pristiophoridae > Pristiophorus > Pristiophorus japonicus. Next base: position 72,837,750 of record NC_091989.1, on the reverse strand, counting down.
CTTCCCCGCCTGCTCTCTCTCTCTCTCTCCCCCCCTTCCCCGCCCGCTCTCTCTCCCCCCTTCCCCGCCCGCTCTCTCTCTCCCTCCCGCCTTCCCCGCCCGCTCTCTCTCCCTCCCCCCTTCCCCGCCCGCTCTCTCTCCCTCCCCCCTTCCCCGCCCGCTCTCTCTCCCTCCCCCCTTCCCCGCCCGCTCTCTCTCCCTCCCCCCATCCCCACCCGCTCTCTCTCCCTCCCCCCTTCCCCGGCCGCTCTCTCTCTCTCCCTCCCCCCTTCCCCGCCCGCTCTCTCTCCCTCCCCCCTCCCCCCTCCCGCTCTCTCTCTCTCCCCACCCCCCCGCTCTCTCTCCCTCCTCCCTTCCCCCCCCGCTCTCTCTCCCTAATCCCTTCCTCCCCCGCTCTCTCTCCCTCCCCCCCCGCTCTCTCTCCCTCCCCCCTTCCCCCCCGCTCTCTCTCCCCCCCGCCCCGCCTGCTCTCTCCCCCCCGCCCCGCCTGCTCTCTCCCCCCCCGCCCCGCCTGCTCTCTCCCCCCCCCGCCCCGCCTGCTCTCTCCCCCGTCCCGCCTGCTCTCTTCCCCCCCCCCCGCCCCGCCCCGCCTGCTCTCTCCCCCCCCGCCCCGCCTGCTCTCTCCCCCCCGCCCCGCCTGCTCTCTCCCCCCCCGCCCCGCCTGCTCTCTCCCCCCCCCGCCCCGCCTGCTCTCTCCCCCCCCCGCCCCGCCTGCTCTCTCCCCCCGCCCCGCCTGCTCTCCCCCCGCCCCGCCTGCTCTCCCCCCCCCCCCCGCCCCGCCTGCTCTCTCTCCCCCCCCCGCCCCGCCTGCTCTCTCCCCCCCCCCCGCCCCGCCTGCTCTCTCCCCCCCCCGCCCCGCCTGCTCTCTCCCCCCCCCCCCCCGCCCCGCCCCGCCTGCTTTCTCCCCCCCCGCCCCGCCTGCTCTCTCCCCCCCCGCCCCGCCCCGCCTGCTTTCTCCCCCCCGCCCCCGCCTGCTCTCTCCCCCCCGCCCCGCCTGCTTTCTCCCCCCCCGCCCCTGCTCTCTCCCCCCCCCGCTCTCTCCCCCCCCCCGCCCCGCCCGCCTGCTTTCTCCCCCCCCGCCCCGCCTGCTCTCTCCCCCCCCGCCCCGCCCCGCCTGCTTTCTCCCCCCCCGCCCCGCCTGCTCTCTCCCCCCCCGCCCCGCCTGCTCTCTCCCCCCCCGCCCCGCCTGCTTTCTCCCCCCCCCGCCCCGCCTGCTCTCTCTCTCCCCCCCCCCCTGCTCTCCCCCCCCTGCTCTCCCCCCCCCTGCTCTCCCCCCCCCCCCCGCTCTCTCCCCCCCGCCCCTGCTCTCTCCCCCCCCCTGCTCTCTTTCCCCCCCCCTCTCCCCCCCCCCCCGCTCTATCCCCCCCCCCGCCTGCTCTCTCCCCCCCCCCGCCTGCTCTCTCTCCCCCCCCCCCCCCGCCTGCTCTCTTCCCCCCCCGCCTGCTCTCTTCCCCCCCACCCCCCGCCTGCTCTCTTCCCCCCCCCCGCCTGCTCTCTCCCCCCCCCCCCCCGCCTGCTCTCTCCCCCCCCCCCCGCCTGCTCTCTCCCCCCCCCCCGCCTGCTCTCTCCCTCCCCCCTTCCCCGCCTGCTCTCTTCCCCCCCCCCCCGCCTGCTCTCTTTCCCCCCCCCCCCGCCTGCTCTCTTCCCCCCCCCGCCTGCTCTCTTCCCCCCCACCCCCCGCCTGCTCTCTTCCCCCCCACCCCCCGCCTGCTCTCTCCCCCCCCCCGCCTGCTCTCTCCCCCCGCCCCGCCTGCTCTCTCCCCCCGCCCCGCCTGCTCTCTCCCCTCCCCTCCCGCCTGCTCTCTCCCCTCCCCTCCCTGCTCTCTCCCCTCCCCTGCTCTCCCCCTCCCCTCCCCCTCGCTCTCCCCTCCCCTAACCCTCCCCCTCGCTCTCCCCTCCCCCTCGCTCTCCCCTCCCCCTCGCTCTCCCCCTCCCCCTCCCCCTCCCCCTCCCCCCTCGCTCTCCCCCTCCCCCTCCCCTCCCCCTCCCCCTCCCCTCCCCTCCCCCTCTCCCCTCCCCTCCCCCTCGCTCTCCCTCCCCTCCCCTCCCCCTCGCTCTCCCTCCCCTCCCCTCCCCCTCGCTCTCCCTCCCCTCCCCTCCCCCTCGCTCTCCCTCCCCTCCCCTCCCCCTCGCTCTCCCTCCCCTCCCCTCCCCCTCGCTCTCCCCCCCTCCCCTCCCCCTCGCTCTCCCCCCCCTCCCCCTCCCCTCCCCTCCCCCTCCCCTCCCCTTCGCTCTCCCCCTCCCCCTTGCTCTCGCTCTCCCCCTCCCCTCCCCCTCGCTCCCCCCCTCCCCCCTCGCTCCCCCCCTCCCTCCTCGCTCCCCCCCTCCCTCGCTCTCCCCCTCCCTCGCTCTCCCGCTCTCCCCCTCCCCCGCTCTCCCTCCTCCCCCGCTCTCCCTCCTCCCCCGCTCTCCCTCCTCTCCCCCGCTCTCCCTCCTCTCCCCCTCCCCCGCTCGCTCTCTCCCCCGCCCGCTCTCCCTCTCCCCCACCCGCTCTCCTCTCTCTCCCCCCCTCTCTCCTCTCTCTCCCCCCCTCTCTCTTCCACCCCCTCTCTCCCCCCTCTCTCTTCCACCCCCCTCTCTCTTCCCCCTTCCCCCACCCTCTCTCTCTTCCCCTCCCTCTCTCTCTTCCCCCCCCCCTCTCTTCCCCCCCCTCTCCTTCTCCCCCCACCGCTCTCCTCCGACCCGCTCGTCCCCCCAGCCGCTCTTCCCCCCGCCCCGCTCTCCCCCTCCCCGGCTCTCCCCCTCCCCGGCTCTCCCCCTCCCCCGCTCTTCCCCCCCGCGCTCTCCCCCTCCCCCGCTCTCCCGCTCCCCTCCCCCCTCGCTCTCCCCCTCCCCTCCCTCCTCGCTCTCCCCCTCCCCTCCCTCCTCGCTCTCCCCCTCCCCTCTCTTCCCCCTCGCTCTCCCCCTCCCTCCCCCTCCCCTCGCTCAACCCCTCTCCTCTCCCCCTCCCCCGCTCCCCGCTCTCTCTCTCCCTTCCCCCGCTCTCCTCCACCCCCCGCTCTCGCCCGATTTCCCGCCACTCCCGATCCCCCCCTCCCCCACTCCCGCTCTCCCCCCGATTCTCCCCGGTCCATCCTCCCCCGCTCTCCCCCGGTTCCTCCTACCCCCGGCACCCCCCCTGCTCTCCCGTACCCCCCCTCTCCCCGTACTCCCCCCCCCCTCCCCCTCCGCTCTCCTCCCCCTCCCCCTCCCCCTCCGCTCTCCTCCCCCACCCCCTCCGCTCTCCTCCCCCTCCGCTCCCCCTCCGCTCTCCCCCCTCCCCCTCCGCTCTCCCTCCGCTCTCCCCCCTCCCTCTCCGCTCTCCGCTCTCCTCCCCCTCCCCCTCCCCCCTCCCCCTCCGCTCTCCTCACCCCCTCCCCGTCCCCCTCCGCTCTCCTCCCCCCCTGCCCCTCCGCTCTCCTCCCCCCTGCCCCTCCGCTCTCCTCCCCTCCCCTCCCCCTCCGCTCTCCTCCCCCCCTCCCCCTCCGCTCTCCTCCGCCCTCCCCCTCCGCTCTCCTCCGCCCTCCCCCTCCGCTCTCCTCCGCCCTCCCCCTCCGCTCTCCTCCGCCCTCCCCCTCCGCTCTCCTCCGCCCTCCCCCTCCGCTCTCCTCCGCCCTCCCCCTCCCCTCCCCCTCCGCTCTCCCCTCCCCCTCCGCTCTCCCCCCTCCCCTCCCCTCCGCTCTCCCCCCTCCCCTCCCCCTCCCCTCTCCCCCCTCCCCTCCCCCTCCCCTCTCCCCCCTCCCCTCCCCCTCCGCTCTCCCACCTCCCCGCCCCATCCGCTCTCCCCTCTCCCCTCCCTCTCCGCTCTCCCCCCTCCCCTCCCCCTCCGCTCTCCCCCTCACCTCCCCCTCCGCCTCCCCCTCCGCTCTCCTCCCCCCCATCCCCTCTGCTCTCCCCCTCCCCTCCCACCCCGCTCTCCCCCCCCTCCCCTCCCACCCCGCTCTCCCCACCCCGCTCTACCCCCCCCCTCCGCTCCCACCCCGCTCTCCCCCCCCCTCCCCTCCCACCCCGCGCTCCCCCCCCCTCCCCTCCCACCCCGCTCTCCCCCCCCCTCCCTCCCACCCCGCTCTCCCCCCCCCTCCCCTCCCACCCCGCTCTCCCCCTCCCCTCCCACCCCGCTCTCCCCCTCCCCTCCCACCCCGCTCTCCCCCTCCCCTCCCACCCCGCTCTCCCCCTCCCCTCCCACCCCGCTCTCCCCCTCCCCCTCCCACCCCGCTCTCCCCCTCCCTCATCCCCGCTCTCCCTCTCCTCCCCCTCCCCCTCTCCGCTCTCCCCCTCCCCCGCTCTCCCCTCCCCCGCTCTCCCCCTCCCCCGCTCTCCCCCTCCCCCGCTCTCTCTCCCCCCGCCCCTGCTCTCTCCCCCCTCCCCCCCGCGCTCTCTCCCCCCTCCCCCCCGCGCTCTCTCCCCCCTCCCCCCGCGCTCTCTCCCACCTCCTCCCCGCGCTCTCTCCCTCCTCCTCCCCCCCCGGCTCTCCTCCGCCCCGCTCTCCCTCCCTCTCATCCCCCCCCCCCCCAGCTGCTCTCCCCCTCCTTCCCCCCTGCTGTCCCCCTCCCCTCCCTGCTCTCCCCCTCCCCTCCCTGCTCTCCCCCTCCCCTCCCTGCTCTCCCCCTCCCCTCCCTGCTCTCTCTCCCCCCACCGCTCTCCTCCCTCTCCTCCGCCCCCCTCCGCTCTCCTCCCCCCCTTTCTCCTCCCCCCTCCCCCCTGCTCTCCACCCCCCCCGCTCTCTCTCCCCCCCGCTCTCTCTCCCCCCCGCTCTCTCTCCCCCCCGCTCTCTCTCCCCCCCTCTCTCTCTCTCCCCCCGCTCTCTCCCCCCCTCGCTCTCTCTCCCCCCCCGCGCTCTCTCCCCCCCCCGCGCTCTCCCGCTCCCTGCTCTCTTCCCCCCCGCTCTCCCCCTCCCCGCTCTCTCCCCCCCACTCTTCTCTTCCCCCCCCCCGCTCTTCTCCCCCCTCTCTCTCACCCCCTCTCTCTCACCCCCTCTCTCTCTCCCCCCCTCTCTCTCTCTCTCTCCTCCCCTCTCTCTCTCTCTCTCCCCTCTCCCCCCTCCCCCTCCCCCTCTCTCCCCCTCCCCTCTCTCCCCCCTCCCCCTCTCTCCCCCCTCCCCCTCTCTTCCCCCCTCTCTCACCCCCTCACCCCCTCTCTCCCCTCCTCCCCCTCTCTCTCACCACCTCTCTCTCTCTCTCCCCCCCCCCTCTCTCTCTCTCTCTCTCTCTCCCCCCTCTCTCTCTCTCTCCCCTCTCACCATCTCTCCCCTCTCCCCCTCTCTCCCCCCTCCCCCTCTCTCCCCCCCTCCCCCCTCTCTCACCCCCCTCCCCCCCTCTCTCAACCCTCCCCCCCTCTCTCACCCTTCCCCCCCTCTCTCACCCTTCCCCCCCTCTCTCACCCCCTCCCCCACTCTCTCACCCCCTCCCCCACTCTCTCACCCCCCCTCCCCTCCCTCCTCGCTCTCCCCCTCCCCTCCCCCCTCGCTCTCCCCCTCCCCTCCCCCTCGCTCTCCCCCTCCCCTCCCCCTCGCTCTCCCCCTCCCCTCGCTCTCCCCCTGCCCTCTCCTCCTCTCCCCCTCCCCCGCTCTCTCTCTCCCCCACCCGGTCTCTCCCTTCCCCCCGCTCACCTCCGCCCCCCACCCCCCGCTCTCGCTCTCCCCCGATTCTCCCCTGGTCCATCCTCCCCCGCTCTCCCCGTACCCCCCCTCTCCCCGTACTCCCCCCCCTCCCCCTCCGCTCTCCCCGTACCCCCCCTCTCCCCGTACTCCCCCCCCCTCCCCCTCCCCCTCCGCTCTCCTCCCCCTCCGCTCTCCCCCCTCCCCCTCCGCTCTCCGCTCTCCTCCCCCCCTCCCCCTCCGCTCTCCTCCGCCCTCCCCCTCCGCTCTCCCCTCCCCCTCCGCTCTCCCCGCTCCCCTCCCCCTCCGCTCTCCCCCCTCCCCTCCCCCTCCGCTCTCCCCCCTCCCCTCCCCCTCCGCTCTCCCCCCTCCCCTCCCCCTCCGCTCTCCCCCCTCCCCTCCCCCTCCGCTCTCCCACCTCCCCTCCCCCTCCTCTCTCCCCTCTCCCCTCCCTCTCCGCTCTCCCCCCTCCCCTCCCCCTCCGCTCTCCCCCCTCCGCCTCCCCCTCCGCTCTCCTCCCTCCGCCTCCCCCTCCGCTCTCCTCCCCTCCGCTTTCCCTCTCCCCTCCCACCCCGCTCTCCCCCTCCCCTCCCCCCCCCGCTCTCCCCCCCCTCCCCTCCCACCCCGCTCTCCCCCCCCCTCCCACCCCGCTCTCCCCCCCCCCTCCCACCCCGCTCTCCCCCCCCCCTCCCACCCCGCTCTCCCCCCCCCCCCCTCCCACCCCGCTCTCTCCCCCCCTCCCACCCCGCTCTCCCCCCCCCTCCGCTCCCACCCCGCTCTCCCCCCCCTCCCCTCCCCTCCCACCCCGCTCTCCCCCTCCCCTCCCACCCCGCTCTCCCCCTCCCCTCCCACCCCGCTCTCCCCTCCCCTCCCACCCCGCTCTCCCCCTCCCCTCCCACCCCGCTCTCCCCCTCCCCTCCCACCCCGCTCTCCCCTTCCCCTCCCACCCCGCTCTCTCCTCCCCTCCCACCCCGCTCTCCCCCTCCCCTCCCACCCCGCTCTCTCCCACCCCGCTCTCCCCCTCCCCTCCCACCCCGCTCTCCCCCTCCCCTCCCACCCCGCTCTCCCCCTCCCTCCCACCCCGCTCTCCCCCTCCCCTCCCACCCCGCTCTCCCCCTCCCCTCCCACCCCGCTCTCCCCCTCCCCTCCCACCCCGCTCTCCCCCTCCCCTCCCACCCCGCTCTCCCCCTCCCCTCCCACCCCGCTCTCCCCCTCCCCTCCCACCCCGCTCTCCCCCTCCCCTCCCACCCCGCTCTCCCCCTCCCCTCATCCCCGCTCTCCCTCTCCTCCCCCTCTCCGCTCTCCCCTCCCCCGCTCTCCCCCTCCCCCTCTCTCCCCCTCCCCCGCTCTCTCTCCCCCGCTCCTGCTCCCTCCCCCCTCCCTCCCGCGCTCTCTCCCACCTCCTCCCCGCGCTCTCTCCCTCCTCCTCCCCCCCACCCCCCCCGGCTCTCCTCCGCCCCGCTCTCTCTCCCCGCTCTCCCTCCCTCTCCCCCCCCCCCCCAGCCGCTCTCCCCCTCCTTCCCCCCTGCTGTCCCCCTCCCCTCCCTGCTCTCTCTCCCCCCACCGCTCTCTCCCTCTCCTCCGCCCCCCTCCGCTCTCCTCCCCCCCTTTCTTCTCCCCCCTCCCCCCGCTCTCTCTCCCCCGCTGTCTCGCCCCCCCCCGCGCTCTCCCGCTCCCTGCTCTCTTCCCCCCGCTCTCCCCCTCCCCGCTCTCTCCCCCCCACTCTTCTCTTCCCCCCCCCCCGCTCTTCTCTGCCCCCCCTCTCTCTCACCCCCTCTCTCTCACCACCTCTCTCTCACCCCCCCTCTCTCTCTCTCTCTCCCCCCCCTATCTCTCTCTCTCTCTCCCCCTCTCTCTCTCTCTCTCTCCCCTCTCCCCCCTCCCCCTCTCTCCCCCTCCCCCTCTCTCACCTCTCTTCCCCCCCTCTCCCCTCCATCCCCTCCCCCTCTCTCCCCGCCTCTCCCCCTCTCCCCCCTCTCTCCCCCCTCCTCCCCCTCTCTCCCCCCTCCCCCCTCTCTCACCCCCCTCCCCCCTCTCTCACCCCTCCCCCCTCTCTCACCCCCCTCTCTCAACCCCTCCCCCTCTCTCCCCCCCCTCTCTCACCCCCTCCCCCCTCTCTCACCCCCCTCCCCCCCTCTCTCACCCCCCTCTCTCACCCCTCTCTCCCCCCTCCCCCCTCTCTCCCCCCTCCCCCCCTCTCTCACCCCTCTCTCCCCCTCCCCCCCTCTCTCCCCCCTCCCCCCCCTCTCCCTTCTCTCCCCCCTCTCCCCCTCCCCCCTCTCTCCCCCCTCTCCCCCTCCCCCTCTCTCCCCCTCCCCCCTCTCTCCCCCCTCCCCCACCCCCGCACTCCCCCTACCCGCTCTCCCCCTCCCCGCTCTCCTCCTCCCCGCTCTTCTCTCCCCCCCCGCTCTTCTCTCCCCCCCGCTCTTTTCTCTCCCCCCCCCCCCCCCCCCGCTCTTCTCTCCCACCCCCCGCTCTTCTCCCCCCCCCCTCTCCCCCCCCGCTCTTCTCTCCCCCCCCCCCCGCTCTTCTCCCCACCCCCCGCCTTCTCTCCCCCCCCGCTCTTCTCTCCCCCCCCCGCTCTTCTCTCCCCCCCCGCTCTTCTCTCCCCCCCGCTCTTCTCTCTCCCCCCCCCCGCTCTTCTCTCTCCCCCCCCGCTCTTCTCTCTCCCCCCCGCTCTTCTCTCCCCACCCCCCGCTCTTCTCTCCCCCCCCCCGCTCTTCTCTCCCCCCCCCCCCGCTCTTCTCTCCCCCCCCCGCTCTTCTTTCCCCCCCCCGCCCTTCTCTCCCCCCGCTCTTCTCTCCCCCCCCCGCCCTTCTCTCCCCCCCCCCCCGCCCTCTTCTCCCCCCCCGCCCTTCTCTCCCCCCCGCTCTTCTCTCCCCCCTCCCCCCCTCTCTCCCCCCCCTCCCCCCCTCTCTCCCCCCCTCCCCCCTCTCTCCCCCTCTCTCCCCCCCTCTCTCCCCCCTCCCCCCCTCTCTCCCTCTCTCCCCCCTCCCCCCTCTCCCCCCCTTCTCCCCTCCCCCCTCCTCCCCCCCTCTCTTCTCTCCCCCCCTCTCTCCCCCCCTCTCCCCTCTTCCCGCTCTCCCCCTCTCCCTCTTCCCGCTCTCCCCCCTCTCTCCCCCGCCCCTCTCTCCCCCCTCCCCCCCTCTCTCCCCCCTCCCCCCCTCTCTCCCCCATCCCCCCTCCCCCCCTCTCTCCCCCCTCCCCCCTCTCTCCCCCTCCCCCCCTTCTCCCCTCTCTCCCCTCTCTCCCTCCTCCCCCCTCTTCCCCCCCTCTCTCCCCCCCTCTCTCCCCCCTCTCTCCCCCCCTCTCCCCTCTTCCCGCTCTCCCCCTCTCCCCTCTTCCCGCTCTCCCCCCTCTCTCGCTCCCTCACTCGCTCCCTCAGTACTGCCCCTCCGACAGTGAGACGCTCCCTCAGTACTGCCCCTTTGACAGTGCGGCACTCACTCCGTACTGCCCCTTTGACAGTGCGGCACTCCTCAGTACTGCCCCTTTGACAGTGCGGCACTCACTCAGTACTGCCCCTATGACAGTGCGGCACTCCCTCAGTACTGCCCCTCCGACAGTGCGGCACTCCCTCAGTACTGCCCCTCCGACAGTGCGGCACTCCCTCAGTACTGCCCCTCCGACAGTGCGGCACTCACTCAGTACTGCCCCTACAACAGTGCGGCACTCCCTCAGTACTGCCCCTTCGACAGTGCGGCACTCCCTCAGTACTGCCCCTTCGGCAGTGCGCCACTCCCTCAGTACTGCCCCTCCGACAGTGCGGCGCTCCCTCATTACTGCCCCTCCGACAGTGCGGCGCTCCCTCAGTGCTGCCCCTCCGATAGTGCGGCGCTCCCTCAGTCCTGCCCCTCCAACAGTGCGGCGCTCCCTCAGTGCTGCCCCTCCGACAGTGCGGCGCCCCCTCAGTGCTGCCCCTCCGACAGTGCGGCGCTCCCTCAGTACTGCCCCTCCGACAGTGAGGCGCTCCCTCAGTACTGCCCCTCCGACAGTGAGGCGCTCCCTCAGTACTGCCCCACCGACAGTGAGGCGCTCCCTCAGTACTGCCCCTCCGACAGTGAGGCGCTCCCTCAGTACTGCCCCTCCGACAGTGAGGCGCTCCCTCAGTACTGCCTCTCCGACAGTGCGGCACTCCCTCAGTACTGCCCCTCCGACAGTGCGGCACTCCCTCAGTACTGCCCCTCCGACAGTGCGGCACTCACTCAGTACTGCCCCTCCGACAGTGCGGCACTCCCTCAATACTGCCCCTCCGACAGTGCGGCACTCACTCATTACTGCCCCTCCGACAGTGCGGCGCTCCCTCATTACTGCCCCTCCGACAGTGCGGCGCTCCCTCAGTGCTGCCCCTCCGACAGTGCGGCGCTCCCTCAGTGCTGCCCCTCCGACAGTGCGGCGCTCCCTCAGTACTGCGCCTCCGACAGTGCGGCGCTCCCTCAGTACTGCCCCTCCGACAGTGCGGCACTCGCTCAGTACTGCCCCTTCGACAGTGCGGCACTCCCTCAGTACTGCCCCGCCGACAGTGTGGCACTCCCTCAGTACTGCCCCGCCAACAGTGTGGCACTCCCTCAGCACTGCACTGGAGTGTCAGCCTGGAGTTTTGTGCTCAAGTCTCTTTGTTGTCCTCACAAAGTGTATTTCTTACCTTTAATGTATGATATGTAGTTCTGTGAATAATTTTCAGTAGAAGCGAATCGCTCCCCCATGACGTACTACATTGATGATTAATATATTTGTGTCATAATGACATAAGATGTTTGGTTTTTGAGCCTCAGCTGGGATAAAATTGAAAGGAAACATGACCTGGGTTTAGACACCAGAAGTGTCTGGCTCGGACCGGACTGCTGTTGTGGGAACCAATCAGTCTGTGAACCAAGTGCAGTCTTCAGGTGAGATATTAGGCCATGCAGACGCAATTCAGTTATCATTTTAAAATAGCCTGCCCTGTCCTATTTAAGTCCGTTATAAATCCCTATGTCCACACTTATAATGGCAACTGCCTATGTGAACATGTCAGCTTTCGTTCCCCCCGCCCCTGTGGAAGCACTTGCAGCAGGGTGTAATTAAGTTGGCAGGAAGTGTGCGCATATTTAATAATCTGGTATAAATTGTTAGAGCAGCATGTGGCTGGCGCGGTCCCAGCCTCCAAGACCATTAGCAGGCCGGGGCCACTGCAGGGAGCAGCGTGCGGCGGCATACCACTGCAGGGAGCAGCGCGTGCTGCTGCAGGAGGGCGATGGCCGTGAAGCCAGGTCACTGATTTCAGTGCGGGCAGGCACAGCAGGAGGGGCGACAAGAGTCTGTAGAGGGAAGTGACCGGGGCCCAGGAGCGGTGTGAATCTGGGGCCCAGAAGAGGCGTGGGCCCAGGGGCAGCACTGGCCAGCCCACACTGCGATATGTGTGCGCGCTCGGCCTGTGCAACAGAGCTGGTCTCCAGTCGTCTTGGTTAACCCTTGCCACTGGACCAAGACCTAGCTCTGTCAAGCCCATATGGTGGCTGGTGTGCAACGGCCACCACATGTTAAAAAAAATCCATGCACAGGCATCTTCCAACCTTCAACATGTAGTTTGGGACCTGGAATATCGGGTCCTTCATTGAAACACCTGTGAACTCATCCTTTTTTGGCGTGGAAGCAAGTCATCCTCGCTTCAAGGGACTGCCTGTGATGATAAATTGTTTGTAATATAGGGTGAATTTAGCAGTGAAGAGCCTCATGTGATCAGAGAACAGGACGTGGAGATGAGCGTGTCTGATTTATGGCGCTCGCGGATTTCTTGTGATTAGTTGTAATTACTGGAAAAATCAGGAGCATCAGTTGGGGCATGCCGACCTTTGCACCCAATTCACCAAGTTGTGTTCCTGCTGTGAGGCTGTGCACTGGTGGCAACTTTCTCAACTTGCTCGCTCTATCTAATATAAGATCATACAAAATAAAAGCAGGAGTAGGCCCTACGGCCCCTTGAGCCTGCTCTGCCATTCAATGAGATCATGGCTGATCTTCGACCTCAACTCCACTTTCCTGCCTGATCCCCATAACCCTTGATTCTACTAAAGTCCAAAAATCTATCTGCCTCAGCCTTGAATAAACTCAGAGACTCAGCATCCACAAACTCCCGGGTAGAGAATTCCAAAGATTCACAACCCTCTGAGTGCAGAAATTCCTCCTTATCTCAGTCTTAAAAGACTGACCCCTTATCCTGAGACAATGCCCCTTGGTTCTAGATTCTCCAGCCTGGGGGAAACATCCTCTCAGCATCTACCCTGTCAAACCCCCTCAGAATCTTGTGTTTCAATCCCATCACCTTTCATTCTTCTAAACTCCAAAGAGTATCGGCCCATATAGTACATACAGCCCTCCTTGCAGGGTTCGATGCTGCTGTAAGGAAAGAATGAGAAAGCTGATTTCTCGGTGCACTAGTAACAGAGGTCACTTGTCCCTGTGAAATATCACACTCCATTATATACCCAATCTGCTTGGAGCCTTGACCCAAAAGGACATTGAGGCTTCTACCAGGAGTAGGGGGTACCTCCTCCACACCTTCCACGCTGTAAGTGTACGAATCTTTTTGTCAATATAGATACAATAATGTTTCCTTTTTTAAAAAAAAAGACGTTTTTGATACACTAACAAAATGTATTCTAACAATATCTTGAAAGCATGATTTAAAATGACCATTTAATGAATGCTTCACAGCACATTGTTAATGTTGTAACTACAACCTTATAATTCAAGGTTGTCTAAACACAGACTATAAGAGTGTTTATATTTTTATCATATTGAGAATGGAGCATTAAGTTAAAATGTCTGTTGCATTGATCTGCGTGTGTAGCTGTATGTGATGACCCAGGAGATCCAGCCCCTGCTATGTGCTCAGTTCATCTCGCTGTCAGTGCTGGAAGGGCTGGACAATTTAGCCTCCGTGCCCAGGGTATGGTTGGCCAAAAGTGCCTTTCTAGATTGCTGCTCAGTGCCCTGAGCTGGGAGTGGCAATATGTGGACAGTGGGTGCAGCAGCAGCATCAGGCTGAATCATTTGCTAACGATTGCTCTCAAAGCTCAGAACATGAAGCTTTGAGTGACTATATGTGGGCAATGATGGCAAGACCGCATTTCTTGCTTACCACGAGTTGCCCTGAGAAGGTGGTGATAGGCCTTTTTTTTGAACCTCTGATATACCTGTCCTGCAGTTTTGAGTTTAACATAAAAAACCTGCTCCTGCCAGATCTGGCTTCCTTCCCAGATCTAAGTGAACTCACTGTAGACCGTGTGCTTCTATCCTTTTTCCATAATTGCATAGGAAGCCAAAGGCTTGAGCCCTGGTGTTCTCAGCTCTCCATGTACAGTGATTGGACAACTGGGCTGCCAATTAACTCAAGTACGCCCTCTCTTTGCCCCTCCCCTCTTCCCCAAAGTATACAACAGTCTGTGCTGAGCCTCGAGGAAAGTCGTCCGACCAGTATAATCACCCAAACTCCTGTCTGGGTTGGGTTAATGAATTTTATTGTCTAAACTTGATGTGGTAACCAAGAGGCATCAGCAACATTCCACAAACTGGTTCATCTACCTTTAATGTATGTACTCCATCACTCCTGTTCAGAGAATTTAACTGTTTGCGAGCTAAACTTAATGAATAACATTTTAATATATCTGTGGTGAAATAGTAATCCTGAACGTGGGCTGCTTGGTTATGGGAGAAGCTGTGAATGGAGCTGAGCGCTGGAATCGTCAGCGAACTGCTCTACTCCTGAACCTACGATGCAGGAAAGCCCATTGACGAAGCAGCCAAAGACGTGACCCTGAGGAGCTCCTGCAGCAAATGTCTGCGTGTCGGGCATGACTGCAGCCAATTCATCTCAGCCTTGCTCCTCAGTGCCATACTCAGTCAAATGCTGCCATAAGATTGAGAGTAGTTATTCTGCCTTTTCCTCTAGCATTCAGCTCTTGTGTCCATGTTTAGAGCTAAATGGTTCTGTTGGAACTCGAAGTAAATAGTGGTGAGAAGGTTATTGGTGTGTGGACTCCTTCCATCACTTTACTGATGATTGGCAGGAGGCTGATAAGGTAGTAATTAGCCGGGTTAGATTTATCCTGTTTTTTTTGTGTGGTTGGGTCATGCCAGAAAAATCTTCCACATTGGTGAGTAGATGCCAGTATTTGAGCTGTACTGGAAAGCTTTGTTATCCCTGGTGTGATGGTTTTCAGTAATGGCTGCTTAATATCACATGGATTAAACAGAATTGTCTGGATATTAACATTTACGATGGTGGGGACCTCCGGAGGAGGCTGAGTGGTGTCGTTCACTTCCTGCTTTTGGTTGAAAACTCTTGCAAACACATCAGCCTTGTCTCTTTTACTCATGAGCTGGGCTCCACATGGTTGAAGAAGGGGATGCTCATGGAGCCTTTTCTGTTATTTGTCTGATCATTCTCGACTGGCTGTGGTATGGCTACAGAACTTTGTTCTGATCCATTGATTGTCTGCTTGCTGCTATTGGTGTTTAGCATTCAAATAACTGCAGTAACTTGACTGGATGAGTGCTGCTCTTGGCATTGGGCCAGGGTTAGTCTCCTGCTTGATGCTGATGGCCGTGAAGTTTGTCCATGAGGTTACAGATTGTGGTGTTGTACAATTCTGCGACTAATGGTCCAAAGTGCCTCATGGATTTGCAGTTTTGGGTAGTTAAATCTATCTTTAGTTTGTCCCACTTTGCATGGAGGCTGTGGATGATGTACACAGACTATGATTCATGGCCAGACATGTCTGCAACATAAACATCTCCATCCTCAATCAAGGTGGAGCCCAGCACGGTTGGGGAGAATGAGGCCAAGTAGGTTACTACTTTGTGTTAACGCCCTCACTGCCTGATGCAGACTCCTAGGGTACCTATGACATGTTGTAGATGGACATCATTCTCTATTTCTCCCAGAGCACCTCGATAATAAGTTGGACCAATTGAAGTAGAAAATCAGACTTCTGAGTTGGTCACTGGCATCAAATAATGGGAGTAGGATTGGGAAAGTTCATAAAATATGGCATTAAATTCCTGAGACATTGTGACCGCTTCTGGGGGAGATGGGACCTGCACAAACCTGACGGGTTGCACTTCAACAGCGCTGGGACCAATATCCTCGTGGGGAGTTTTGCTAGTGCTATTGGGGAGAGTTTAAACTAGCTTGGCAGGGGGATGGGAACCTGAGAACGAATTCAATAGGGAGGGAAGTAAAGTTGAAATTGGAAAGCAAGAATGTAGAAAGTGAATCTGAAAGACAGGAAACAAAGGTTAGTAAGTAGTAATCAAGGAGGTCTTCCTGTGCTGAATGGTATATACTTCGGTGCAAGGAGTATAGCGAATAAGGCGGATGAGCTAAGAGCACAGGTAGATACTTGGGAGTATGACATTATAGCCATTACAGATACATGGCTGAAAGAAGAGCAGGTTTGGCAGATCAATATTCCTGGTTACAGGATTTTTAGACAGGACAGAGAGGGGGGGAGGGTGGTGTGGTAAAAGGGGGAGGGGGTTGTCATGGTACTGATTAAAGAAACTATTACAGCTGTGAGGAGGGATGATATGTTAGAGGGATCATCAAATGAGGCCATATGGGTCGAATTGAAAAATAACAAAAGGGCGATCACACTGCTGGGCGTGTATTATAGACCCCCAAACAGTGCGAGGGAGATAGAGGAGCAAATATGTCGGCAAATTGCTGTGAAGTCCAAAAACCATAGGGCAGTAAAATAGGGGATTTCAACTATCCTAATATTGATTGGGACAAATTTAGTGTGAAGGGTATCGAGGTTGTGGAATTCTTAATGTATTCAAGAAAACTTTTTTACTCAGTATGTAACAAGCCCAACACGGGCGCTCCTGATTAGTTTTGATCGCCTGGATGGGTCGGAGAGGAATTTCCCAATTTTTTCTCCCTAAATTGGCCTGGGTTTTTATCTGGTTTTTGCCTCTCCCAGGGGATCACATGACTCCGGTTGGGGTGGAGTGTAGAATGTTTTGGTGCAAGGGGTGTCGCAGTTGTATGGGGTGGACTGGTTGGGCTGGGTGCTCTTTACCTTTCTGCCATTGCTAACCGAAGGCCGTGTGGCTCTTTGTCGGCCGGCGCGGACACGATGAGCCGAAATGGCCTCCTCCTGCGCTGTAAATTTCTATGTTCATGATCATATTGAATGGTGGTGCAAGCTCGAAGGGCCTAATGGCCTACTCCTGCACCTAGTTTCTATGTTTCTATGTTTTGGAATCTAAGGATATAGGTCACTGGAATTTGGAGAAAGTTATTTTGCAGATGATATTTAACTTTAACATGTATCATTTTATTCAAGATTATATTCCCTTGATGTGTACGAGTAGATGCTTTAATAAATGTTAAAAGTATACTTTAACATAATTGGGAAAAAATATGCATCTAAAAAATGTCAAGTACCGTTTAGCAGTTTTACCAAAGAATAATTTCAACAGTGAAGAGTTTAAACAGTTCACCCAGTAAAATGTCTTGAATTTCTGGAGTTACTGTGATGAGGCTCTCCCATCGTACTGAGCACCTTTATCCCAAGAGTAGCACAGCTTTACAAACCACGGAAGTTTCAGCTGTGTTTTACAGTAAACTTCTTGGGCAGTTCCCGGAGTTGAGGATGACCTGCTTGCTCACTGAGTTGTAAGGTAACTGATGAGTCCGATCTACAGACTCAGTCACTGGTGGGGCAGGTGATGGTTGAAGGGACGGGTGGGTCGGGTGCTTGGATTGTCATATGCTCCTGCCGCTGCGTGCTCCTGACGAAGAGACTTGAGGTGTTCGGTGCCTTCTCAGATGCCAGGGATTCCGAAGAGTCGGTGGGGTGTTACTTTTTTTCAGGGAGGCTTTGAGGGTGTCTTTGAAGCGTTTTCTCTGCCTTTCTGGGGCTCGTTTGCCGTGGCGGAGCTCGGAGTAAAGTGCTTGTTTTGGAAGTCTTGTATCAGGCATGCAGATATTGTGGCCCGTCCATTGGAACTGGTTGAGCGTGATCAGTGCATCGATGCTGGGGATGTTGGCCAGAGAGATAACATTGAAGTTGGTACGCCTATCCCACCAATGGATTTGCAGGATTTTGCGGAGGCAGCATTGGTGGTACTTGTCCAGTCTCTGAAGCGGGTATCACGATTGCTGTGTAGACCATGAGCTTGCACTGAAGGCGGTGTTGGATTTCGTCATCGATGTCTGTCCTTGCTGACAGAAGGCCCCCAAGTTATGGAACATGGTCCACATAGTAAACACCACTCCACGAAGCACTTTTAACCATTTCTTCTGAACGGCTTTCGGTTTGCTGTATTGGTAAATGGTTGCTAGGGACCCAGTTTTTTTTTCTTTAATTTTACCCCCCCCCCCCCCCCCCCCCCCCCAAAACGATCTTCTACACTACAGTACAGGGTGTTGCACTGTGACAGTGTGTGCATGTGTATTGACAGTGTGTGTAGTACAGGACGTTGCACTGTGACTGTGTGTGTGTAGTACAGGACGTTGCACTGTGACTGCGTGTGTGTAGTACAGGGTGTTGCACTGACAGTGTGTGTAGTACAGGGTGTTGCACTGACTGTGTGTGTGTAGTACAGGACGTTTCACTGTGACAGTGTGTGTGGTACAGGGCGTTGCACTGACAGTGTGTGTAGTACAGGGTGTTGCACTGACTGTGTGTGTGTAGTACAGGACGTTTCACTGTGACAGTGTGTGTGGTACAGGGCGTTGCACTGACAGTGTGTGTAGTTCAGGATGTTGCAGTGCGTGTAGTACAGGAAAGTATCTATTATTGGAAATGGATCGGATTAATATACTGGATTTTAATAGAGAATGATACCCTCTGCAAGGTGGGTGCATTTGTTTTGATTTTAAATGTTTTACCAAAAGTTTAAAATATATTTTTCACATCTGCAAGACCTTAATGTTATTATCTTTCTTGTTTTAGACACGTTCCCTGCTCAGTGTATTTGAGGAAGATGCTGGCACACTAACTGAATATACTAACCAGCTGCTGCAGGCCATGCAGAGGGTGTATGGGGCTCAGGTAGGTACATCTTGCTCATTACTCTGGCTTGTTGATTGATAGCGTTTTTCATTACTAATGATTTTCAGGCTGTAATAGCCCAGAATTCCGTGTATCACATCTTTCATGACTCAGTTACATTGCAATCTAATTACTGTGAAAATAGATTAACTTTTTGTAAAGCACAGAGCAAATATTTGAGTTAAACCTCCTCCTGCCACTCCCTTTAGCAATGGGTAGCAGTAGATAGGGTACTGCCAAAACAAGCCTGAGCCAAGTAGAAAACAAATGTGCTCACACTCCCAGTAACAATGGGAGCTCGGGGAAAGTGGCCCCTGGCCTGACTTAGATGCACAGTGCCTTTGCACGGCAGAGTACATTTTGGAATTAGATATATACTTGAAAAGGAGAAATTTGTAGGGCTTTGGGGAAAGAGCAGAACTAAACTCGCCCCAAATCATTTCTCTCTCTTTTAATGATTTTCTTATTTTCTCTCATAACTCCAAATTCGTTTCTGTTTTTTGGTCCAATATTTAATGCTGGTAATTGCTCATTTATTCCCATGGTAGCAGGTTTTGGTTCAAATTGAACCTATACTGTGACTCCATTAATGATACCAATCAGGTGCTTCCTTTCTGACAATGATGCACCTCCCTTCTGTTCATTTTCCATTCCTCTTCTAAATATTTTAAAGTCCAGTATACGAAGTTTGTACCCATCCTTTACCTTTAACGTCCCATCTGTCCATTCATTCAGCCATATGTACCAATTTAGCAAGTGCTGTCACCCTATGGGCGCTCGGGACACAGCCCCTTGCCATGCTTGCACGATCTCTGTATAGAAATGCTCCCATTATCAGCAATAGTTGCATACTCACAAGCCAGCTGCACATTTTTCTATTTTAATACCAGTTCTTTACCTTTCAAAATTTTTTTTAGAAGTGTTAATGAGCAAAGTTTGATTTAGTCAGCAGCACTCCTACCTTGCCTATGTACATTTGCCAAGTTTTACTACAACAGCATATTGACGCCTTCCCTTTAAATGCTCTTGATCACCTCAACCTTGGCATTGGTTTATTTGGCACACAGTGTCAAAACTTGCGTCAAATGCCAGACATCTATTTCAGCTACCAACGCCCAGATCTCATTTCGACTGCTATTGAGCAATTTCCAGCACTGATGTTCAGACAGAGTTCAATAACAGGATTCTTTGAGAATAGAGCTCTTTGAAGCCTCTCAATATGTAACTTGCTATGTAGTCATTGACTGCAGAAGAGCAGCTGAGGGACTTGAAGCCCATTCCACATGTGTTTTGCGATCTCTTAGCTTACATGTGGAGGGTTTCACTTAACATGACTGTAACACGATTGTGTCACTAGATTTGGCCCAAGAGAGGTGAGAGTTCTGGGCCCAGAAGCGGCGAGGGCCCAGGGGCAGCACGGGCCTGCCCACATTGCGATATGTGCACACTAGGTCCGTGCAGCAGAGCTGTCTCCAGTCGTCTTGGGTAATCCTTGCCACTGGACCAAGACCTAGCTCTGTCAAGCCCGTGTGGTGGCTGGTGTGCAACGGCCATGTAGTTTGGTACCTGGAATATCAGGTCCTTCATTGAAACATCCGTGAACTCATCCCTTTTTGGTGTGGAAGCAAGTCATCCTCGATACAAGGGACCGCCTAAGAAATATATAAACATAGAAAATAGGAGCAGTAGTAGGCCATTCGGCCCTTCGAGTCTGCACCGCCATTCAATATGATCATGGCTAATCATCTATCTCAACACCATATTCCTGCTTTTTCCTCATACCCCTTGATGCCTTTTGTTTCTTGAAATCTGTCTATCTCCCTCTTAAATATACTCCGCTGGAGTGGAACTAAATTACAGAATCAGTGGGAAGCTGTTCAACATTCGCCGTCTCCAGGCCAGGTCCAAGACCATTCCAACCTCTATCGTCGAGCTATAGTACGCAGATGACGCTTGCGTCTGTGCACATACACAGGCTGAACTCCAGGACATAGTCGACATATTTACCGAGGCATATGAAAGCATGGGCATTGTGCTAAACATCCGTAAGACAAAGGTCCTCCACCAGCCTGTCCTCGCCGCACAGCACTGCCCCCCAAAACATCAAGATCCACGCTGCGGCTCTGGACAACGTGGACCACTTCCCTTATCTCGGGAGCCTCCTATCAACAAGAGCAGGCATTGACGACGATATCCAACACCGCCTCCAGTGCAGCCTTCGGCTGAGGAAAAGAGTGTTTGAAGACCAGGCCCTCAAAACTGTCACCAGGCTCATGGTTTACAGGGCCATAGTAATACCCGCCCTTCTGTATGGCGCAGAGACGTGGACCATGTACCAATATGCTGGAGAAATACCACCAGCAATGTCTCCGCAAGATCCTGCAAATCTCCTGGGAGGACAGATGCACCAACATTAGCGTCCTCGTCCAGACCAACATCCCCAGCATTGAAGCTCCGCTGGGCAGGCCACATAGTTTGCACGCCAGACACGAGACTCCCAAAGCAAGCGCTCTACTTGGAACTCACCCACGGCAAACGAGCCAAAGGTGGGCAGAGGTACCGTTACAAGGACACCCACAAAGCTTCCCTGATAAAGTGCGACATCCCCAATGACACCTGGGAATCCCTAGCCAAAGACTGCCTTAAGTGGAGGAAGTGTATCCGGGAGGGCGCTGAGCTCCACGAGTATCATCGCCGAAAGCATGCAGAAATCAAGCGCAGACAGCGGAAAGAGCGTGCGGCAAACCAGGCTCCCCGCCCACCCTTCCCTTCAACCACTGTCTGTCCCACCTCTGACGGAGACTGTGGTTCTCGTATTGGACTGTACAGCCACCTAAAAACTCATGCTAAGAGTGGAAGCAAGTCTTCCTCGATTCTGAGGGACTGCCGATGATGATGATATTCAATGACTGGCCTCCACAACCTTCTGTGGTAGAGAATTCCACAGGTTCACCACCCTCTGAGTGAAAACATTTCTCCTCATCTCGGTCCTAAATTTCCTACCCCGTATCCTGAGATTGCGACCCCTTGTTCTAGACTTCCCAGCCAGGGGAAACATCCTCCTCACATCCAGTCTATCCAACCCAGTCAGAATTTTATACGTTTCACTGAGATCCCCTCTCATTATTCTGTACTCTAGTGAATACAGACCTAGTTGACCCAATCTCTCCTCATACGACAGTCCTGCCATCCCAGGAATCAGTCTGGTGAACCTTCGCTGCACTCCCTCTATAGCAAGTATAACCTTCCTTAGGTAGGGAGACGAAAACTGCACACAATACTCCAGGTGCGGTCTCACCAAGGCCCTGTATACTGTAGTAAGACATCCTTGCTCCTGTACTCAAATCCTCTTGCAATGAAGGCCAACATACCATTTGCCTTCCTAACTGCTTGCTGCAACTGCATGTTTGCTTTCGATGACTGGTGTACAAGGACACCCTGGTCCCTCTGTACATCGACACTTCCCAAGCCATCACCATTTAAATAATACTTTGTCGTTATGTTTTTCCTACCAAAGTGGATAACTTCACATTTATCCACGTTATACTGCATCTGCCATGTGTTTGCCCACTCACTCAACCTATCTAAATAGCCTTGCAACGTCTTTGCATCCTCCTCGCAATGTCTTTGCATCCTCCTCACAACTCACAATCCCACCTAGTTTTGTGTCGTCTGCAAACTTGGAAATATTACATTTGGTTCCCTCATCCAAATCATCCAAATATATATATAAATAGCTGGGGCCCAAGCATTGATCCCTTGGTACCCCACTAGTCACTGCCCGTCAACCCGAAAAAGACCCGGTTATTCCTACTCTCTGTTTCCTGTCAGTTAACCAATTTTCAATCCATGCCAATACATTACTCCCAATCGTCTGTGCTTTAATTTTGCACACTAACGTCTTATGTGGGACTTTATCAAAGGCTTTCTGAAAATCCAAATACACTACATCCACTGGTTCTCCCTTATCTATTCTATCAGTTACACCCTCAAAAAAACTCCAGTCGGTTTGTCAAACATGATTTTCCTTTCATAAATCCATGTTGACTTTGTTTAATCCCGTTGATATTATCTAACTGTGCCGTTCTCACATCCTTTATAATAAACTCCAGCATTTGCCCTACTACTGATGTTCCCAGTTTTCTCTCTCCCTCCTTTTTTTAAATAGTGGGATTACATTTGTCACCCTCCAATCTGCAGGAACTGTTCCATAATCTATAGAATTTTGAAAGATGACAACCAATGCATCTATGAATCCATGGCTACCTCATTTAGTACTCTGGGATGCAGATCATCAGGCCCTGGGGATTTATCTGCCTTCAGTCCCATTAGTTTCTCCAGCACTATTTTCTTACTAATTATCATTTCCTTTAACTCCTCTTGCTCACTCGACCCTTGGTTCCCTAGCATTTCTGGGACGTTATTTGTGTCCTCTTTCGTGAAGACAGAACCGAAGTATTTATTTAATTGTTCTGCCATTTCCTTTTTCCCCATTACAAATTCTCCCATTTCTGTCTGTAAAGGGCCTACATTTGTCTTCGCTAATCTTTTTCTTTTTATGTACTTGTAGAAACTTTTGCAGTTGGTTTTTATGTTCCTTGCAAATATACTCTCGTGCTCTATTTTTCCCCTCTTAATCAATCTCTTGGTCCTTTTTTGCTGAATTCTAAACTGCTCCCAATCTTCAGGCTTGCTCCTTTTTCTTAAGATGAAGAAGACGACTAGATTCGGTGCTTTCACAGGCCATTGCCTGAGAGCAATGACCAGAGGCAGTTCACCAATACAGTACACCAAACCCAACTGCACATCACGATTGGCACTCCCCCACTTTCAACCATACACTTCTATATGTACAGTGTAGTGCAACGGAAGAATGCTAGGTTACTGGAAGGCTGCTTAAGTTTGCGGTAAATATGCTTTTGCTGTACTCACACAACACTCGAGTCCCCTGAGATTTTGTTTAACCATCAACGTTGTCTTTCGGCAATGTTAGTTATTTTTTTTAAATAACTAGATAAAATGGAAGCACATGCAATCAAAAAATCCTTGCTGTTTTATTGCAACCTTGATAGCTACCAGAGCAAAGTCCTCCTTACGAGGCTTCAGCTGATCAAATGTATTTACAGCCATTACAAATGCAGGGCTTTTAAAGATGGCCCAATAAGGCCAACATTGATTTGTCCATGAGGTTTGATTAAGCACAGCCTACTACAAATAGCAGAACAGTGACAAAGAACTTGAATTATTGAATCAATAATTTGAATTAAGCAATGTAAATAACATAGCAAAATGCTAAACAATTTGAATTCTAATCATTTGAATTAAGAGTAAAATCTATTTTTTGTGCTGCGATGGCATGAAAATGTATTTGTTTTATGCAAGGATTTCTCTCCATGAAGTACATCTGTGTCTTGGGGCTTTCTGCTGGGCAGGAACAGAGGGTGCAATTCACTGTCAGGCATTATAAATGGGAACGAGCACCTGATGCAAACAGTATAAAGTGTGTGAGGAAAAGCACCCCAGGGTTTCCCCGAAGGATGATGCAATTTCTTAATTGTATAGAATCATAGAAATTTACAGCACGGAATGAGGCCATTTTGGCCCATCGTGACCACGCCGGCCGACCAAGCGCTATCCAGCATAATCCCACTTTCCAGCTCTTGGTCCGTAGCACTTCAGGTGCACATCCAAGTACTTTTTAAATGTGGTGAGGGTTTCTGCCTCTACTATCCTTTCAGGTAGTGAGTTCCAGACCCCCACCACCCTCTGGGTGAAGAAATTTCCCCTCAAATTCTCTCGAAACCTCCCCCCAATTACTTTAAATCTATGCTCTCTGGTTGTTGACCCCTCTGCTAAGGGAAACAGGTCCTTCCTATCCATTCTATCCAGGCCCCTCATAATTTTATACACCTCAATCAGGTCTCCCCTCAGCCTCCTCTGTTCCAAAGAAAACAGATCCAGCATCTCCAATCTTTCCTCATAGCCAAAATTCTCCAGTCCAGGCAACATTCTTGTAAATCTCCTCTGCACCCTCTCCAGTGCAATCACATCTTTCCTGTAATGTGGTGACCAGAACTGCACGCAGTACTCCAGCTGCAGCCTAACCCGTGTGTGTGGCATTACATTATATTCATAGAATAATGAAGACCATACATACATGTAATGTCATTAATGGTCATAACGTCGTGACCAATTTCAATGAATGCATAGTCTAAGGGTGCTCTTACTGATGGTTTGATCTTACGGATGGATACGTTACTGGTTTTGGGTGTTTTGATGGGGTTATGCCGCCATCACCAGTTAGATTGAGGGGTGTAGGTTATGGGGCACTGAGGCACTTCACAAACCTCCTGAGAAAATTCTGTTGGTCCTTTACACCTCAAAGTTCCTGATGGGCTCACTTTTTCTCTTTGCAGAACGAAATGAGTATCGCAACACATCAGCTGTCCAAACAGCTCCTTGCATATGAGAAACAGGTGAGAACATGCTCGAGAGTTTTATTTTAATCTTTCTTTCTTGCTTATTTTCTAAAGAACTCAAACTGTGCCATATGGATAATGGTGCACTGCAATAAACTGTCAGAGGGGCAGAAAAGCTGTTCGGTTATAAAACCCGGGAATTCAAAATCGATGTAATCTCAACTAGTGTTGAATGGGTAACTTTAAAGCATGCTGAGGATCACTCATTGCATAACTGCTCCGCACTCCCTGGCATGTTAACGGTGCCCCCCCCACCGGATGTGCTGTTATTCATGCTCTCGAGCTGATGCTAAGCGAGTGCCCCCCCCCCCCCCCGATGTACTGCTATTAGTGCTCTCGAGCTGACACTGAGCGAGGGGCCATTCATCTGTTTGAAGTGCTGGGAAACACTTGTTCAGCCTGCTGCTCAAATGAGTAGAAAAAATAAAAGTGACTGTATTCCTCTTGCAGCAATAACAACGCCACATTGGAGACAAGGGGCTGAGCAGCTCATTACTCATCAGTTTAAAGCGTCAGTGAGTGTGCAACAGCATTGCAAGTACGCACAATGCACCTAGTCTAATGGCCCTTTCCTGCTCACTCCACGCACCTTTAATGTTCCTCTTTCAAGCAACAAATTTAATTCATTCAACTGCACTTTGTGGATCACTGTCTTTCTGGTATACTGATAGTCACTTATAGAAGCCTGTGGGCTACTAGTCGAATCGATTACTATCATCAGATTTCACTCTATTATTAATCTTGGGTTTAGACAACTGAAATTTAACCTAATGCATTGTCGACAGTCAGCAGGTATGGTTAAGTTAACTATGCAGTTAAACATTACCAAGTGACGTACACGAGCTGAATCTGGGGTTTTATAGTAACTACCTACAGTTATAAGGTGGACCCACCCTTTGGGTGACCCTGCCCCGCCTCCATCGTATCTAGTGGACATTCCTCGTTGTGGACTGAGAGTCAGACTAACAACCTGCCCACATAAAACTGTCTTTGGATGTAAAACCGTGTGTAAGAGATGGGTTGTCTCATCCCGCTTGACAGGTGGCAATATAAGATATTACTGTTTTTTAAATGTCAAATTAACAACTACAATATATGTGTAGAGATTGGTGCGTTCACTTATGAGAAAGGGCATGTGTTTATACAGCAAGCACCCTGTCCTGTCTTCACAAACAATTGCTGTCCGGTGACTGTTGTTTGGACAAATGTTGCAGCCAATTTGCATACAAGGTCCCACAAGTAGTAATGAAATAAAAGACCTGATAATCCATTTGTGATGTTGGTTGAGGGATAAATATTGACCAGGATATTGGGGAGAACTCCCCTGCTTTTCTCCGAAAGGGAAGATGGGGCCTCGGTTTAATGTCTTATCCGAAAGACGGCACTGCAGCACTCCCTCAGTACTGAACCCTGAGTGTCCGCCGAGATTTTGCCATCACTCCCATCAGGCACAAGTACCCCGGCTTGAACCTACGACCTTCTGACTCAGGGGCGAGTGTGATACCCACTGAGCCACAGCTGCTTGCAGAGAATGCCAAATAACTGATTTCATGCTTTATTATCGATGTCGATCAAACGTGAAGCAATTGCTGTCTTGAGCAGTACTATCAGGAAAAAAAGAACATTTCTGCAAATAGTTGAGAACCAATTACATTTTTTTGCATTTAAACCAAATTATCATGTAAACACACTCAGAATCTTGGGCTTTAGCAGTACAAACCAAGCATGCACCTTTAGAGATTTATAAACTTTATAATATGTTTTATCAATCTTTTCATTAAAAAAACAAATTAAAAT
Organism: Pristiophorus japonicus; assembly: GCF_044704955.1. Taxonomy (NCBI): domain Eukaryota; kingdom Metazoa; phylum Chordata; class Chondrichthyes; family Pristiophoridae; genus Pristiophorus; species Pristiophorus japonicus. The sequence continues at coordinate 72,811,852 of NC_091989.1, read as the reverse complement.
ATTTTCATAATATAAATGCATTTAAATTTTGTGTTTAATATCAAAGTTTTATAGTTAATAGATTTGAGACCTGAAATTACACCATGGGATTCCAACATACAAATATTTAAGAGTTTAGCTGGAAGTCTTTCTGTAATCTACTTTACACCATAACATCCCAGAGAAAGGAATTTAGACAAACTTGTTAAGTATTTTTATTCCACGCCCTACTTGCAGTGCCCGAGTAAACTCCAATAAGCTTGCCTTGGTAAAGACAATGTGTCACAGAGCTCCACAGAAGGCTGAACTTTGTGCTGAGTCACTAGGGCAGCAGTAAAAAGGCCACATTTGGCCTCATTAGTACTGGGCTCGGAAGAGGAAAGTCAGCTAACGTTCCCACTCCGGATCACTGTCCCTGACACCCACTTACTACTGGGCAGAAGTGTTCAGGTGAGGACACGGATTGTGCTCCGTCATGTAGCCTGCTGACAAGACCATGTTTTCCCACCAGACCACTAATTCAGTGAACAAGTAGATGAGAGTATCAAGTGGGGAACATAGAAACATATACATAGAAAATAGGTGCAGGAGTAGGCCATTCGGCCCTTCTAGCCTGCACCACCATTCAATGAGTTCATGGCTGAACATGAAACTTCAGTACCCCCTTCCTGCTTTCTCGCCATACCCCTTGATCCCCCGAGTAGTAAGGACTTCATCTAACTCCCTTTTGAATATATTTAGTGAATTGGCCTCAACAACTTTCTGTGGTAGAGAATTCCACAGGTTCACCACTCTCTGGGCGAAGAAGTTTCTCCTCATCTCGGTCCTAAATGGCTTACCCCTTATCCTTAGACTGTGACCCCTGGTTCTGGACTTCCCCAGCATTGGGAATATTCTTCCTGCATCTAACCTGTCTAAACCCGTCAGAATTTTAAACGTTTCTATGAGGTCCCCTCTCATTCTTCTGAACTCCAGTGAATAAAGCCCAGTTGACCCAGTCTTTCTTGATAGGTCAGTCCCACCATCCCGGGAATCAGTCTGGTGAACCTTCGCTGCACTCCCTCAATAGCAAGAATGTCCTTCCTCAAGTTAGGAGACCAAAACTGTACACAATACTCCAGGTGTGGCCTCACCAAGGCCCTGTACAACTGTAGCAACACCTCCCTGCCCCTGTACTCAAATCCCCTCGCAATGAAGGCCAACATGCCATTTGCTTTCTTAACCGCCTGCTGTGCCTGCATGCCAACCTTCAATGACTGATGTACCATGACACCCAGGTCTCTTTGCACCTCCCCTTTTCCGAATCTGTCACCATTCAGATAATAGTCTGTCTCTCTGTTTTTACCACCAAAGTGGATAACCTCACATTTATCCACATTATACTTCATCTGCCATGCATTTGCCCACTCACCTAACCTATCCAAGTCACTCTGCAGCCTCATAGCATCCTCCTCGCAGCTCACACTGCCACCCAACTTAGTGTCATCCGCAAATTTGGAGATACTACATTTAATCCCCTCGTCTAAATCATTAATGTACAGTGAAACAGCTGGGGCCCCAGCACAGAACCTTGCGGTACCCCACTCGTCAGTGCCTGCCATTCTGAAAAGGACCCATTTACTCCTACTCTTTGCTTCCTGTCTGCCAACCAGTTCTCAATCCACGTCAGCACACTACCCCCAATCCCATGTGTTTAACTGTGCACATTAATCCCTTGTGTGGGATCTTGTCGAAAGCCTTCTGAAAGTCCAAATATACCACATCAACTGGTTCTCCTTTGTCCACTCTACTGGAAACATCCTCAAAAAATTCCAGAAGATTTGTCAAGCATGATTTTCCTTTCACAAATCCATGCTGACTTGAACCTATCATGTCACCTCTTTCCAAATGCGCTGCTATGACATCCTTAATAATTGATTCCATCATTTTACCCACTACTGAGGTCAGGCTGACCGGTCTATAATTCCCTGTTTTCTCTCTCCCTCCTTTTTTTAAAAAGTGGGGTTACATTGGCTACCCTCCACTCGATAGGAACTGATCCAGAGTCAATGGAATGTTGGAAAATGACTGTCAATGTATGCGCTATTTCCAAGGCCACCTCCTTAAGTACTCTGGGATGCTGTCCATCAGGCCCTGGGGATTTATCGGCCTTCAATCCCATCAATTTCCCCAACACAATTTCCCGACTAATAAGGATTTCCCTCAGTTCCTCTTCCTTACTAGACCCTCTGACCCCTTTTATATCCGGAAGGTTGTTTGTGTCCTCCTTAGTGAATACCAAACCAAAGTACTTGTTCAATTGGTCTGCCATTTCTTTGTTCCCCGTTATGACTTCCCCTGATTCTGACTGCAGGGGACCTACGATTGTCTTTTTCTCTTTACATATCTGTAGAAACTTTTGCAATCCGTCTTAATGTTCCCTGCAAGCTTCTTCTCGTACTCCATTTTCCCTGCCCTAATCAAACCCTTTGTCCTCCTCTGCTGAGTTCTAAATTTCTCCCAGTCCCCTGGTTTGCTGCTATTTCTGGCCAATTTGTATGCCACTTCCTTGGCTTTAATACTATACCTGATTTCCCTTGATAGCCACGGTTGAGCCACCTTTCCTTTTTTATTTTTACGCCAGACAGAATTGTACAATTGTTGTAGTTCATCCATGCGGTCTCTAAATGTCTGCCATTGCCCATCCACAGTCAATCCCTTAAGTATCATTCGCCAATCTATCCTAGCCAATTCATGCCTCATACCTTCAAAGTTACCCTTCTTTAAGTTCTGGACCATGGTCTCTGAATTAAATGTTTCATTCTCCATCCTAATGCAGAATTCCACCATATTATGGTCACTCTTCCCCAAGGGGCCTTGCACAACGAGATTGCTAATTAATCCTCTCTCATTACACAACACCCAGTCTAAGATGGCCTCCCCCCTAGTTGGTTCCTCGACATATTGGTCTCGAAAACCATCCCTTATGCACTCCAGGAAATCCTCCTCCACCGTCTTGCTTCCAGTTTGGCTAGCCCAATCTATGTGCATATTAAAGTCACCCATTATAACTGCTGCACCTTTATTGCATGCACCCCTAATTTCCTGTTTGATGCCCTCCCCAACATCGCTATTACTGTTTGGAGGTCTGTACACAACTCCCACTAATGTTTTTTGCTCTTTGGTGTTCTGCAGCTCTACCCATATAGATTCCACATCATCCAAGCTAATGTCCTTCCTAACTATTGCATTAATCTCCTCTTTAACCAGCAATGCTACCCCACCTCCTTTTCCTTTTATTTAATCCTTCCTGAATGTTGAATACCCCTGGATGTTGAGTTCCCAGCCCTGATCATCCTGGAGCCACGTCTCCGTAATCCCAATCACATCATATTTGTTAACATCTATTTGCACAGTTAATTCATCCACCTTATTATGGATACTCCTTGCATTAAGACACAAAGCCTTCAGGCTTGTTTTTTTAACACCCTTTGTCCTTTTAGAATTTTGCTGTACAGTGGCCCTTTTTGTTCTTTGCCTTGGGTTTCTCTGCCCTCCACTTTTCCTCATCTCCTTTCTGTCTTTTGCTTTTGTCTCCTTTTTGTTTCCCTCTGTCTCCCTGCATTGGTTCCCATCCCCCTGCCATATTAGTTTAACTCCTCCCCAACAGCACTAGCAAACACTCCCCCTAGGACATTGGTTCCGGTCCTGCCCAGGTGCAGACCGTCCAGTTTGTACTGGTCCCACCTCCCCCAGAACCGGTTCTAATGCCCCAGGAATTTGAATCCCTCCCTGCTGCACCACTGCTCAAGCCACGTATTCATCTGCGCTATCCTGCGATTCCTACTCTGACTAGCACGTGGCACTGGTAGCAATCCCGAGATTACTACTTTTGAGGTCCTACTTTTTAATTTAGCTCCTAGCTCCTTAAATTCGTTTCGTAGGACCTCATCCCTTTTTTTACTTATATCGTTGGTACCAATGTGCACCACGACAACTGGCTGTTCTCCCTCCCTTTTTAGAATGTCCTGCACTCGCTCCGAGACATCCGGGACGCAACATACCATCCTGGAGTCTCGGTTGCAGCCTCTTATATCTGTGCCTACTTTTTCACTAAAATTAGTCACAGAGGAAAATCTATCCCCGTTATCTAGATTCTCGAATAGAATGGCCAATTGGACATGGTACTGGACTCCAGCTGTTAATGCCTTCAGCAAAGGAGGGCAGAAAAAGCAGAAGTCTGGAACAAAATCATTAAAATATCTGTGTATATCTAAATCTGCTCTTTTGTCACTTTTTAGAATTTCGCCTTGAGCAAAGGGGATGATGAAGTGATTTCTACCCTCCAGCATTTTTCCAGGGTTGTAGATGAGGTAATACATTCAAAATGATATACTTGTAGTCTGTCACGTACTTTGGTGTCCGGTAGTGCCGTGGTCCTGGTGCTGGACTAACAACTCAAAGGTAACGAGTTCAAATCCCACCATGGCAAGGTGTGAAATTGATTTCAATTATTCTGGTAATGAAAGCTGCCGGATTGTGGTTAAAAATCCACTGGTTCGCTAGTATCCTACAGGGAAGGGAACCCAGCACCCTTCATCATCATAGTTAGTCCCTCGAAATCGAGGAAGACTTGCTTCCACTCTAAAAATGAGTCCTTAAGTGGCTGAACAGTCCCATACAAGAACCACAGTCCCTGTCACAGGTGGGAAAAAAAGTTCCCGGGCAACTATGGCGGTGTGGCGTTCTGGCCTGTTGCTGTTGGAGTTAACCATGAGGGTCCTGACGTTCCAGGTCCCGAACTTCTTTTTAAAGGAGTGGAAGATGCCTGTGCGTGAGTTCTTTTACTGACGGGTGACTGTTGCACACCGGCTACCACACGGGCTTAGCTGAGCAAGGTCTTGGTCCAGTGGCAAGGGGGTCCAAGACCACTGGAGACCAGTCACTGCTGTATGAGCCTAGTTACCTATGGTGAGATGTTAGCCGCAAGCTTGGCGCTCCTTATCCGGCCAGCAGTTACGTGATTCCAGTCCACACTACATGGTTGGCCTCTGAAGTGACCTAGCAAGTCACACATTTGTCAGTGTAACTAGATATGGGCAATAAATGCAGCCTTCGGAGCTGCTGTAGAATTATTTCACGTTTTTTATTTGTTTTGGGCGAAAGTGGCCCACACACATTGGAGAGCAAGTCAATTAGCAACAAAGCAGATTTTTCTGTTGCTAATCTCTGGGAATATAAGAATGTGCTGCATCAAGAATGGAAACTTTGCAAAAATATGCAGAAGCTGAGCTGTGTTTTACAATGAAGTGACTATTGATTCACATTGAGTCCAGGTGTGCAGTTTGGTTGAATTCATTCGTCTAATTTTGGATCTGGTTAAGTTATTCGCCTATTTCCACCATTGCAACATTGCCCGTCTCAGCTCATCCGCTGCTGAAACCCTCATCCATTCCTTTGTTACCTTTAGACTTGACTATTCCAACGCACTCCTGGCTGACCTCCCACATTCTACCCTACGTAAACTTGAGGTCTCCAAAACTCGGCTGCCTGTGTCCTAACTCTCACCAAATCCCACTCACCCATCACCACTGTGTTCGCTGACCTACATTGGCTCCCGGTTAAGCAACGCCTCGATTTCAAAATTTTCATCCTTGTTTTCAAATACCTCCCTATCTCTGTAATCTCCTTCAGCCCCACAACCTCCCCTCCCTCTCCACCCCTCCCCCCCCCCCCCACCGAGATATCTGCGCTCCTCAAACTCTGCCCACGTGAGCATCCCTGATTATAATTGCTCAACCAGACCCTAAGCTCTGGAATTCCCTACCTAACAAGGCAGGGTAACTCAGTCCCATGGAGTGCACATCTGTGCCAACCTGTGTCCTAGATGCTTCGTGTAACCTGGACGACCACATGTGCAGGAAGTGTCACCAGCTACAGCAACTCGAGCTCCGGGTTTCGGAACTAGAGCAGCAGCTGGAGTCACAGCAGTGCAGTGGTGAGGCTGAGAACTTCGTAGATAACATGTTTCTAGAGGTGGCCACTCCACAGCTTAAGAGTGTGCAGGCAAAGAGGGAATGGGTGTCCATCAGACAGAAGAATAGGACAGTGCATCTTGCTCTCCAACCAGTATTCTGTTCTGGGGAGATGGTTCCTCGAGGACGTGCAGCCAGAGCCAAGTCCAATGCACCACTGGTGGCTCAGCTGCACATGGGGAGGAAGAAAAGTGGAAGAGCAATAGTGGTAGCAGTTTCAATAGTTAGGGGAGCAGACAGGCGTTTCTGCGGCCGCAGACGTGACTCCAGGATGGCATGGTGTCTCCCTGGTGTCAGGGTCAAGGATGTCACTGAGTGAATGCAGGGCTTTCTGGGGGGAGAAGGTGAACAGCCAGAGGTCGGGGTCCATACCAATGACATAGGTAGGTAGATGGATGAGGTCCAGCAGGCAGATTTTAGGGAGCTAGGAGAGAGATTAAAAAGCAGGACCTCAAAGGTAGTAGTCTGCGGATTACTCCCAGTGCCACGTGCTGAGTACAGAAATAGGAGGATAGAGCAGATGAATGTGTGGCTGTAGACATGGTGCAGTAGGGAGGGCTTTAGATTCCTGAGGCATTAGTACCGTTTCTGGGGGAGATGGGACCTAGACAAACTGGATGGGTTGCACCTCCAGAGAGCCAGGACCAATATCATCGCGGGGGGGGAGGGGGTTTGCTGGTGCTGTTGGGGAGGGTTTAAACGAGCTTGGCAGGGGGATGGGAACCTGAGAAATAGATTCAGAAGGGAGAGAAGCAAAGCTGAAATTGGAAAGCAAAAAAGTAAGAAGTGAATTTTGAAGACTAGACAATGGACAACAGGCGAGTTTGGCAGTGTTAAATGGTATATATTTCAATGCAAGGAGTCTAGGGAATAAGGCAGATGAGCTGAGGGCACAGATAGACACTTGGCAGTGCAATATTATCGCTATTACTGAGACATGGCTGAAAGAAGGGCAGGTATGGCAGCTCAACATTCCGGGTTACAGGGTTTTCAGACGGGATAGGGAGGGTGGTTTAAAAAAAGGAGTGGGGGGGGGGGTCGCCGTATTAATTATATGTTGGAAGGAGCTTGAAAAGAGTCCATATGTGTTGAATTGAAAAACCAAAATAGGGCGATCACACTGCTGGGAGTGTACTATAGACCCCCAAACAGTCAGAGAGAGGTAGAAGAGCAAATATGTAGGCACATTTCTGAAGTGCAAAGGACAGTAATAGTAGGAGATTTACTATAGGGTAGTAATAGTCAGAGATTTCAACTACCCTAATATTAACTGGTATCATTATTATCATAGGCAGTCTCTCGAAATGAGGATGACTTGCTTCCACGTCAAAAAAAAGGATGAGTTCACAGGTGTTTTGAATGAAGAACCCAAACTACATCCTGAAGGGTGGAAGATGCATGTGTGTGGATTTTTTTAACGTGTGGTGACCGTTGCACACCAGCCACCACACGGGCTTGACAGAGCTAGGTCTTGGTGCAGTGGCAAGGATTACCCAAGACGACTGGAGACCTGCTCTGCTGCACAGACCTAGTGCGCACACATATCGCAGTGTGGGCTGGCCATGAACTCACGCCTCCCCTGGGCCCAGATCACATCCCTCTACAGTCTCTTGCCGCTCCTGCTGTATCTGCCCACGCAAAGATATAGAGGGAGCAGAATTCCTAAAATGCATGCAGGAGAACTTTTTTAGCCAGTATGTAGCAAGCCCAACAAGGAAGGGGGCGGTTCTGGACTTCGTTTTAGGGAATGAAGCTGGGCAGGTGGAAGGGGTATCAGTGGGAGAGCATTTTGGTGCTAGTGATCACAATTCAGTTCAATTTAGGGTAGTTATGGAAAAGGACAAAGATAGACCAGGAATAAAAGTTCTCAATTGGGGAAAAGCCAATTTTGCTAAGCTGAGATGGGATTTAGTCATAGTGGACTGGAAACAGCTACTTGAAGGTGAATCAGTGTCAGAGCAGGGGGAGGCATTCAAGGAGGAGACCCTGAGGGCTCAGAGCAATTATATTCCCTTAAAGAAAAAGGATGGGACTAACAAATCTAGAGCTCCCTGGATGTCAAGGGACACACAGGGTATGATAAAGACAACAAGAGAGGCTTATAACAGATACTGAGGGCTCAGTAATACAGAAACCCGAGAGGAGTATAGAAAGGAAATTAGGAAAGCAAAGAGCGAGCAGGAAAACATTTTGGCAAGTAAAATCAAGAAAAACCAAAAGATGTTTTAATAATACATTAAGAGCAAGAATATAACTAAAGAAAGAGTAGGACCTATTAGTTCATAAAGGTAATCTATGAGTGGAGGCAGAAGACGTGGGTATGGTTCTTAACCAGTGGATGTGGTATATTTGGACTTCAGAAGGCATTTGACAAGGTGTCACATAAAAGGTTACTACACAAGATAAAAGTTCACAGGGTTGGGGGTAATATATTAGCATGGATAGAGGATTGGCTAACTAATAGAAAACAGAGTCAGGATAAATGGTTCATTCTCGGGTTGGCAATCAGTAACTAGAGGGGTGCCACAGGGATCAATGCTGGGACCCTAACTATTTACAATCTATATTAATGACTTGGAAGAAGGGACCGAGTGTAACATAGCCAAGTTTGCTGACGATACAAAGGTGGGAGGAAAAACAATGCGTGAGGAAGACACAAAAAATCTGCAAAAGGACATAGGCAGGCTAAGTGAGAGGGCAAAAATTTGGCAAATAGAGTATAATGTTGGAAAGTGTGAGGTTATGCACTTTCGCAGAAAAAAAAAATCAAAGAGCAAGTTATTTAACTGGAGAAAGATTGCAAGTGCTGCAGTGCAGCGGGACCTGGGGGTACTTGAAACACAAAAGGTTAGTATGCAGGTACAGCAAGTGATCAGGAAGGCCAATGGAATTGCAAAGGGAATGGAGTATAAAAGCAAGGAAGTCTTGCTACAGTTATACAGGGTATTGGTGAGGCCAAATCTGGAATACTGTGTGCAGTTTTGGTTTCCATATTTAAGAAAGGATATACTTGCTTTGTAGGCAGTTCACAGAAGGTTCACTCGTTGATTCCAGAGATGAGGGGGTTGACTTATAAGGAAAGGTTGAGTAAGTTGGGCCTCTACTCATTGGAATTCAGAAGAATGAGAGGTGATCTTATTAAAATGTATAAGATTATGAGGGGGCTTGACAAAATGGATGCAGAAAGGATGTTTCCACTGATGGGGGAGACGAGAACTAGGGGGCATAATCTTAGAATAAGGGGCCGCCCATTTAAAACTGAGATAAGGAGAAATTTCTTCTCTGAGGGTTGTAAATCTGTGGAATTTGCTGCCTCAGAGAGCTGTGGAAGTTGGGTCATTGAATAAATTTAAGACAGAGATAGACAGTTTCTTAACCGATAAGGGAAATAAGGGGTTATGGGGAGCGGGCAGGGAAGTGGACCTGAGTCAGCCATGATCTTACTAAATGGCGGAGCAGGCTCGAATCCGCATCGCAGCTCTGGAAGGAATACTTCAGCCACAGGGAGAAGACGATTGAGGAGGATTCTTGCAATGATTTTCCCTGTGGCCGACAGCAGGGAGATGCCTCTAGTTACTGCAATCGGACTTGTCCTATTTTTTGAAGATGGTCACAATTATGGCGTCTCTGAGATCTTCTGGCATGCTCTCCTCCTTCCAGATAAGAGAAATGAGGTCGTGTATTCGTGCCAAAAGTGCTTCTCCACCATGCTTTCGTGCTTCGACAGGAATTCCATCTGCTCTTGTTGCCTTGTTGTTCTTCAGGTGACGGATGGCCTTTTCTTCCTCGTGCCGGGCTGGGGTTATGCAGAGATGGTGGTGGCTAGCATGCTGCGAGATGGAATCGAGGGCACTCACATCGAAGACAGAGTCCCATAGAAACATAGGCCCCAAGTTTCCACATGATTTGCTCCTGATTTTTAGGAGCAACTGGTGTAGAACGGAGTATCTTAGAAATCGGAATTCTCGTCATTTAGTTTGCTCCAGTTCTAGTCAGTTAGAACAGTTTCACTTTGGAACAGAATTTTTTTTTCAAAAGGGGGCGTGTCCGGCCACTTACGCCTGTTTTCAAAGTTTCGTCAGTGAAAACTTACTCCAAACTAACTTAGAATGGAGTAAGTGAAGATTTTTGTACGCTCGAAAAAACCTTGTCTACACTTTAGCAAATCAGGCGTAGGGAATGGTGGGGGGGGGGGGGGGTTTAAAGGGAAGTTTACAAACATTAAACATTTTAGTTTTACAAATAAAGAGCCATCATCAATAATAAATTATAAATACATCAATAAATCAACCAATAAATCAATCCAAAAAAATTAATAAGAAATAATAATTTAAAAAAATCAATAAATAAAACATTTTCTACTTACCGACTGCAGAACCGGGAGCCCTCCAACAGCGTGCTGGGATCCCCCCCCCCAGTGTGTCTCTGTCAGTGTCTCTATCTCTCTGTCTGTCTGTGTGTGTCTCTCATTCTCTGTCTGTCAGTGTCTGTGTTTCTGACAGCGAGGGGAGGGGGAGGAGTGGGGTAGAGGGAGAGAGGGGGGGAGCAGAGGGAGAGAAGGGGGAGGGATGGGGGAGATGGGGGGGTGAAGGGGGGAGGGGGGGAGAAGGGGATAAAGGAGAGAAGGGAGAGAAAGAGATGGGGGGGGAAGGAGATGGGGGGGAAGGAGATGGGGGGAAGGAGATGGGGGGGAAGGAGATGGGGGTGGAGAAGGAGATGGTGGGGGGGGAAAGAAGGAGATGGGGGGTAGGGGGAAAGGAGAAGGGGGAGGGAGGCTGAACGGGCCGGGCCCGAGACTTCGGGCAGGGCCCGTCCCCAGCACCAGATTTACAGGTAGGTGGGGTTGGGTCGGGTCGGGGGGGTGGTGGGAGGGAGGGAGAGGGAGGTCAGGTCGGATCCAGTCCGGGGGCGGGGTGGACCGGGAGTCGGGCCGGGTCTGGGGGGTGGGGGGGAGCGGGGGTCGGGTCCAGTTGCGGGGGGGGGCAGGAGTCCGGTCCGGGGGCGGGGCGGGGGGGGGGGGAGGGGGGAGCGGGAGTCAGTTCGGTGTCGGGTCTGGGGGCGGGAAGCGGGAGTCGAGTCGGGTCGGCAGGAAGCAGGAGCTGGCCGTGGGAGGAGCCTTATTCACGCAGCCCCAGTGAGGCCATTCGGCCAGGGCTAGGGGCTGCGTGCTTCGGCCCCTCCCATACAGTTTCAGGCGCCTGGAGCTACTGCACTTGCGCGCCCACTGTAGCGCGCATGTGCAGAGGTCCCGGCACTGTTTTCAGCGCAGGGACCTGGCTCCGTCCCCGACAGCTCCTGCTGCGCTGCGCCGAGGGCCAGAGGACCTGCAGGGAGGTGGAGAATACGGAGGTTTTTTTTAGGCGCACTTTGTGGCGCAAAAAACGGGCGTCCAGGTCGGGACTGCGCCATTCTAGGCGCAGCTCGAAACTTGGGCCCATTGAAGCATAGAAAATAGGTGCAGGAGTAGGTCATTTGGCCCTTCGAGCCTGCACCACCATTCAATAAGATCATGGCTGATCATTCCCTCAGTACCCCTTTCCTGCTTTCTCTCCATACCCCTTGATCCCTTTAGCTGTAAGGGCCATATCTAACTCCCTCTTGAATATATCCAGTGAACTGGCCTCAACAATCCTCTGCAGTAAGGAATTCCACAGGTTAACAACTCTCTGAGTGAAGAAGTTTCTCATCGTCTCAGTCCTAAATGGCTTACCCCTTATCCTTAGATTATGTCCCCTGATTCTGGACTTCCCCAACATCGGGAACATTCTTCCTGCATCTAACCTGTCCAGTCCCGTTAGAATTTTATATGTTTCTATGCGATCCCCTCTCATCCTTCTAAACTCCAGCGAATACAGGCCCAGTTGATCCAGTCTCTCCTGATATGTCAGTCCTGCCATCCCTGGAATCAGTCTGGTGAACCTTCGCTGCACTCCCTCAATAGCAAGAACGTCCTTCCTCAGATTAGAAGACCAAAACTGAACACAATATTCCAGGTGAGGCCTCACTAAGGTCCTGTACAACTGCAGTAAAACCTCCCTGCTCCTATACTCAAATCCCCTAGCTATGAAAGCCAACATACCATTTGCCGCCTTCACCGCCTGCTGTACCTGCATGCCAACTTTCAATGACTGATGTACCATGACACCCAGCTCTCGTTGCACCTCCCATTTTCCTAATCTTGACGCCATTCAGATAATATTCTGCCTTTGTGTTTTTGCCATCAAAGTGGATAACCTCACATTTATCTACATTATACTGCATCTGCCACGCATTTGCCCACTCACCTAACCTGTTCAAGTCAACCTGCAGCCTTTTAGCGTCTTCCTCACAGCTCACACCGCCACCCAACTTAGTGTCATCCGCAAACTTGGAGATATTACACTCAATTCCCTCATCCAAATCATTAATGTATATTGTAAATAGCTGGAGTCCCAGCACTGAGCCCTGCGGCACCTCACTAGTCACTGCCTGCCATTCTGAAAAGGACCCGTTTATCCCGAGTATATGCTTCCTGTCTGCCAACCTGTTCTCTATCCACGTCAGTACATTACCCCCAATACCATGTGCTTTGATTTTGCACACCAATCTCTTGTGTGGACCTTGTCAAAAGCCTTTTGAAAGTCCAAATACACCACATCTACTGGTTCTCCCTTGTCCACTATACCAGTTACATCCTCAAAAACGTCTAGAAGATTTGTCAAGCAGGATTTCCCTTTCATAAATCCATGCTGACTTGGACCGATCCCGTCACTGCTTTCCAAATGTGCTGCTATTTCATCTTTAATAATTGATTGCAACATTTTCTCCATTACTGATGTCAGGCTAACCGATCTATAGTTACCCGTTTTCTCTCTCCCTCCTTTCTTAAAAAGTGGTGTTACATTAGCTATCCTCCAGTCCATAGGAACTGATCTCGAGTCGATAGACTGTTTGAAAATGATCACCAATGCATCCACTATTTCTAGGGCTACTTCCTTAAGTACTCTGGGATGCAGACTATCAGGCCCTGGGGATTTATCGGCCTTCAATCCCATCAATTTCCCTAACACAATTTCCCGCCTAATAAGGATTTCCTTTAGTTCCTCCTTCTCACTCGACCCTTGGTCCCCTAGTACATTCGGAAGGTTATTTGTGTCTTCCTTCGTGAAGACAGAACCAAAGTATTTGTTCATTTGGTCTGCCATTTCTTTGTTCCCCATTATAAATTCACCTGAATCTGACTACAAGGGACCTACGTTTGTTTTCACTAATCTTTTTCTCTTCACATATCTATAGAAGCTTTTGCAGTCAGTATTTATGTTCCCAGCAAGCTTCCTCTCATACTCTTATTTTCCCCTCCTAATTAAACCCTTTGTCCTCCTCTGCTATGTTATAACATTCTCCCAGACCTCAGGTTGGCTGCTTTTTCTGGCCAATTTATATGCCTCTTCCTTGGATTTACCACTATCCTTAATTTCCCTTGTTAGCCACAGTTGAGCCATCTTCCCCGTTTTATTTTTACTCCAGACAGGGATGTACAATTGTTGAAGTTCATCCATGTGATCTTTAAATGTTTGCCATTGCCTATCCACTGTTAACCCTTTAAGTATCACTCGCCAATTCATGCCTCATACCATCGAAGTTACCTTTCCCTTAAGTTCAGGACCCTAGTCTCGGAATTAAATGTGTCACTCTCCATCTTACTAAAGAATTCTACCATATTGTGGTCGCTCTTCCCCAAGGGGCCTCGCACAACAAGATTGCTAATTAGTCCTTTCTCATTACACATCACCTAATCTAGGATGGCTAGCCCTCTAGTTGGTTCCTCGACATATTGGTCCAGAAAACCAGCCCTAATACACTCCAGCAAATAGGGTGTTGGGGTGTATCCATCGGACAATTGAGTATATGACGAGGTGCACTGTTTTGTTTCAGGCCGCGCTTGGAATACTGTGTCCAGTTTTGGTCTCCTCACATGGTGGGTGATATTGAAGCTCTGGAGCAGAAGAGGGCCACTCGACTAATTCCAAGTCTAAAGCATCTTAGTTATCGAGATAGGTGAAAAGAGTTGGGACTCTATACCTTAGAGCAGTGTAGACTCTGGGGATATGATTGAGATGAAGGGAATAGACAGTGTTCCAGCTGACAGTTTATTTCAATTAACTAGGTTAGGCAGGACCGGGGCACAAATTTAAGTTGCGTAAGGCTAGATCTAGGTTAATGTCAGGAGGTGGTCTTTTCCCAGAGAACAGTAGACCTCTGGAACAAGCTGTCGTTTCATGTGGTGGATGCAGACTCACTGAATTCCTTCAAACAAAGGCTGTATTTGTTTCTGGCTGCAGTGGAGATTACCTCTTACAGAACATCGGTACTGCAGGGATTTAATGGCCGTTTTGATCGCCTGGATGGGTCAGAGATTTCCCCAGATTTTTTCCCCAATTTTTCCGTCATTGTTCATAAGTTTATATGTAACCTTTAGGGCTGCTGACCAAGGGCCATAGGGTTCTGTCGGCCGGTGTGGACACGATGGGCCGAAATGGCCTCCTTCTGCACTGTAAATTGCTATGTTTCTAAATTGACCTGGGTTTTTAAATCTCTTTTTGCCCCTCCCAGGAGATCACATCGGATGGGGTGGTGTGCACATATTGTGATACACAAGGTGTGGCAATTGTGTGGGACAGTCTCGATGGACCAGAGGGTGCTTATCTGTCCGTCATTGTTCGTATGTTTGTATGCACCTTCTCTAAGGCCTTCACATCATTCCTAAAGTCTGGTGCCCAGAATTGGATATGAAACTCCAGTTGGGGCTAAACCAGTGTTTTATACAGGTTCATCATCATTTCCACACTTTTGTACTCTATACCTTACCTCTATTTATGAAGCCCAGGATTCCTAAGCTTTTTTAATTGCTTTCTCAACCTGCCCTGCCACCTTCAACGATTTATACATATATACCCCCGGGTCTCTCTGTTCGTGCATCCCCTTTAGGATTGTACCATTTAGTTTGCATGTCCTCTTCTCATTCTTTCTATCAAAATGCATCACTTAACATTTTTCTGCATTAATTTTATCTGCCACGTGTCTGTCCATTCCACCAGTCTATTTATGTCTTCCTGAAGTCGATCACTCTCCTCCTCACTGTTCACTATACTTCCAAATTTTGAGTCATCTGCAGATTTTGAAATTGTGTCCTGTACACCCAAATCCAAGTCATTAATATATAATCAAGAAAAGCAGCGGTCCCAGAACCGACCCCTGGGGAACACCACTGTATACCTTCCTCCAGTCCCAGAAACAACCGTTCCCCACTACTCTCTGTTTCCTGTCACTGAGCCAATTCCGTATCCATGCTGCCACTGTCCCTTTTATTCCATGGGCTTCAACTTTGTTGGCAAGCCTATTATGTGGCACATTGTCAAGCGCCTTTTGGAAATCCATGTACACTACGTCAACTGCATTACCCTCATCAACACTCTCTGTTACCTCCTCAAAACCTCGATCAAGTTGGCTAAACATGTTTTGCCTTTACAAATCTGAGCTGGTTTTTCTTAATTAATCCACACTTCTCCAAGTGACTGTTAATTTTGTCCCTGATTATTGTTTCTGAAAGCTTCCCTACTTCCGAAGTTAAACTGACCGGCCTATAGTTGCTGGGTTTATCTTTACTCCCTTTTTTGAAAAAAGGTGTAACATTTGCAATTCTCCAGTCCTCTGGCACCACCCCCGTATCTATGGAGGATTGGAATATTATGGCTAGTACCTCCGCGATTTCCACCCTCAATTCCCTCAGCCTCCTAGGATGTATCCCATTTGCTCCTGATGATTGATCTACTTTAATAAGTACAGCCAGTCTTTCTAAAACCTTTTATCAATTTTTATCCTATCAAGTATTTCCACTTGCTCCTCCTTCACTATGTCTATGGCAGCATCCATTTCCTTGGTGAAGACAGATGCAAAGTACTCATTTAGTACCTCAGCCATTCCCCCTGCCTCCGGGTATACGTCTCCTTTTTGGTCCCTAATTGGCCCACCCCTCCTCTTATTATTAACTGTTTACTATTTATATGCCTATAGAAGACTTTTGCATTACGTTTTATGTTAGCTGCAATTCTATTCTCATACCCTCATTTCTCCCCTGACCTTTATCTATCTCTCTATCTCTATCTATCTCTATCTCCATCTCTATCTCTCTCGCCATATCTCTCTCTCTATCTCTCTCTATATCTCTATCTCTCTCTATCTCTGTCTCTCTATCTCTCTCTATCTCTGTCTCTCTATCTCTATCTTTCTTTTTTTCTTCTCCGATGTATTTGCAACTTGACATCTATTATATGTGCTCTTTTTCTGCTTCATCATATTCTCGGTTTCTTCATCCAGGGAGCTCTGACTTTAGTTGCCCTACCTTTCCCACTAGTGGGAATGTACCTCGACTGTACCTGAACTATTTCCTCTCTAAAGGCAACCAGCGCATTGTTCCACTACAGTTTTGGCTGACAATCTTTGATTCCAGTTTACCCAGGCCAGATCCATTCTCATCTGACTGAAATTGGCCTCCCTCCCCACCCCCAGTTAAACATTTTTACACTAGATTGCTCCCTGTCCTTTTCCATATCTAATCCAAACCTTATGATACCATGATCACTGTTCCCTAAATGTTCACCTGCTGACACTTGTTCCACTTGGACCCACCTCATTCCACAGAACCAGATCCAGCAATGCCTCCTTTCTCGTTGGGCCGGAAACAGACTGATCAAGAAAGTTCTCCTGAACACACTTCAAAAATTATTCACCCTCTTTGCCCTTTCCACTATTACTACCCCAGTCTATGGGCTTAATTTTCCCCAAGCCGTTTTTTGGTATAATTTAAGAGTTACGTCGTTTTGTTTGGGCCCGACTGCTCAAAAAAAACTTGAAAGTTTCCCCGTTCTAATTTTTGAAATGGGCGCTGCGCAGCCTGTCCTTTAGCTTCGGGGGGTGGAGTCTAATGTCTGCACTGAAATAAGGATGACCCTCCCCCCCCCCCCCCCGTCCACCCCTTCTGCGCATGCGCGAAAAAAAAAATACGTTTTTTTACGTGATTGCTATGGGTGCGCATGCCCAGTACACCTAGAGCCAGTTGTGTGTGAGAACTTTGAGTGGTGTGTGAGAACTTTAATTCTGAGTGGAAAAAATCAGAGCTGTGATATGCAACGCGGCTCAAGGACCAAGAATTTCTCATAGGATGAAGTGAAGGCCCTGGTTACTGTAATTGAGGCCAGATGGCACGAGCTGGACACCAGCAGAGGTCAAATAAAAGTTTCACCAAAAGAAATGAAGAAACACTGGAAACCAACTTGCAGAAGATTACTGGCAATGGTGACCACCCTGAGGTTTGGACGCCAGTGGAAAAAAAGGTGGCAGGACCTTGATCAAGTAGTTAGTGTAAGTAATATTTTCATTTATTCACTAGAATTGCAATTGTAAATGCAACCATCTGTATGTCCCACCCAGCAGAAAGACACCCTCTCTAAAAAGTTATATTTTCATCTTTGCAGAGGAAAGTGGCACACAACAAAAGAGAGAACTCAAACAGGAGGAGGCCCAGAAAATCATCACCACTTGACATCCTTGGAAGAGAGGGTCACTGCTTTGAAGGGTCCTGCTTGGAGAAAAGCAACCACCACTACACAAGCTGCGCCCACACTCGAGGGAGAGGGTAAGTCCTGCAAATTCCACAGTCTGGCTTTGCTAAATGTTACGTACTGCGCAGGCTAGCCATGCTTCGGTTCATGGGGATGTCTCCGTCAGCTACGTCTCGGTTGATGCAATGTGCTATCATTCATCGTGGTCCTTCAAATCAGCCTGCTGCCTGCGCTGTGTGAGCCTACTCATGTCACCCTGCCCCCTCTTCTGCTAACCATTTGTCTGTTCAATTGTCTGTTATATTTTGTAGAACTTGAGGCCAACCCTGACGAGGCTGAAGCCAATGCAGAAGAAGATTCAGACGCGGACGAGGTTGAAGAGGAGAACATGTTCCAATCCCACTTTCCAGACCAAGAGCATGGGGGTGAGGGGCGGGGTGGGTGGGAGTGTACTCACTCTGGAGGAGGTGGCTGGTGCCGCCCATTGAGGTGCCAGCCTCTTTCCTGAGTGGTCTGAGTGTTGGGACATTTCATGGTTTCACACAGTCCAAGATTGCAGGTTCCAGTGGGGTGCAGCGAGGCACACCCAGGGTGAGGAGGGGAAGGAGAGCTCGACAGCGCTCTCCTGAGGTGCATGATCTAACAGATATGGTTCACATGATGGCAATGAGTGGGGAGAGCATTGACCTTACCCGATCACTCCTGGACACTATCAGCAGGGTGGGTGATGAAGTATCGGGACTGTCGGGAAAAGTAACAACACTCTTGCGAGAAATGGGTACACTGCCCGGGCACATTAGGGAAGGAATGTCACAGATAGCTGATACGTTGTCGGTGAACATTAGGAAGGGAATGTTGCAGGTAGTTGAGACGCTATCGGGGCACATAAGAACATAAGAAATCGGAGCAGGAGTAGGCCATATGGCCCCTCAAGCTTGCTCTGCCATTTAATAAGATCATGGCTGATCCGATCATGGACTCAGGTGCACTTCCCCATCCGCTCCCCATAACTCCTTATTCCCTTATCGTTTAAGAAACTGTCTATTTATGTCTTAAATTTTCTTCAATGTCCCAGCTTCCACAGCTCTCTGAAGCAGTGAATTCCACAGATCCACAACCCTCAAAGAAATGTATTCTCATCTCAGTTTGAAATGGGCGGCCCCTTATTCTAAGATCATGCCCTCTAGTTCGAGTCTCCCCTATCAGCGGAAACATCCTCTCTGCATTCACCTTGTCAAGCCCCCTCATAATCTTATATGTTTCGATAAGATCACACCTAATTCTTCTGAATTCCATTTAGTAGAGGCCCAACCTACTCAACCTTTCTTCATAAGTCAACCTCCTCATCCCCGGAATCAACCTAGTGAACCTTCTCTGAATTGCCTCCAAAGCAAGTATATCCTTTCATAAATATGGAAACCAAAACTGCACGCAGTATTCCAGGTGTGGATTCACCAATACCCTGTACAACTGTAGCAAGACTTCCCTGCTTTTATACGCTATCCCCCTTGCAACAAAGGCCAAGATTCCATTAGCCTTCCTGATCACTTGCTGTACTTGCAGACAGGTGCAGCGCCCCGAATCCGGAACCCTCGTGACCGAGGCCGTTCCGGATTTTTCATTTTGCTGCATTTTGGAATGTTATTCTGACGTCACGAATCTGGAAACACCCGAGCCCAGGTTCGGGTATTTCCGCATTTCGGAACGTCAGCAGGTGGGTGTTCGCCGGGTGATGAGGTCGTCGGCTGGAGCCCCGCTGCCGGGGACGTGTTCGGGCGAGGCCCCGCCGCCGGAGGTTGCTCGGGCGAGGCCCCGCCGCCGGGGAGATGCTCGGGCGAGGCCCCGCCGCCGGGGTGGTGCTCGGGCGAGGGCCCACTGCTGGGGAAGTGCTCGGGCGAGGGCCCGCCACCGGAGAAGAGTTCGGGCGGGCGGGCCCCACCGAAGAGCTGGTCAGGCGGCCTCATCACGGAGGAGGCCCGAGGTTAAGGGCAGTGGCAGAGAGGCGAGGCCCAAGGTCTGACAGCGGCGGGTTCTCGAGGTCGGCAGGGTCAGGATTCTGGAACATTTTACGGATTCCGGACGACCCTGCCACCAATCAGTCTGAATTCCGGATTCCGGAACTCCGGATTTTGGATGCTCAACCTGTACTAACCTTTTGTGTTTCATGCACAAGTACCCCCAGGTCCCGCTGTACTGCAGCACTGTGCAAACTTTCTCCAATTAAATAATAACTTGCTCTTTGATTTTTTTCTGCCAAAGTGCTTGACCTCACACTTTCGAACATTATACTCCATCTGCCAAATTTTTGCCCACTCACTTAGCCTGTCTGTGTCCTTTTGCAGATTTTGTGTGTCCTCCTCACACATTGCTTTTCCTCCCATCTTTGTATCGTCGGCAAACTTTGCTACGTTACATAGAAACGTAGAAAATAGGTGCAGGAGTAGGCCATTCGGCCCTTCGAGCCTGCACCACCACTCATTATGATCATGGCTGATCATGCAACTTTTGTACCCCATTCCTGCTTTCTCTCCATACCCCTTGATCCCTTTCGCCGTATTTGAATATATCTAACAAACTGGCCTCAACAACTTTCTGTGGTAGAGAATTCCACAGGTTCACAATTCTCTGAGTGAAAAAGTTTCTCCTCATCTCGGTCCTAAATGGCTTACTCCTTATCCTTAGACTGTGACCCCTGGTTCTGGACTTCCCCAACATTGGGAACATTCTTCCTGCATCTAACCTGTCTAATCCCGTCAGAATTTTATATGTTTCTATGAGATACCCTCTCATTCTTCTAAATTCCAGTGAATATAAGCCTAGTTGATCCAGTCTTTCTTCATATGTCAGTCCTGCCATCCCAGGAATCAGTCTGTTGAACCTTCGCTGCACTCCCTCAATAGCAAGAATGTCCTTCCTCAGATTAGGAGACCAAAACTGTACACAATATTCAAGGTGTGGCCTTACCAAGGCAACTGCAGTAAGACCTCCCTGCTCCTCTACTCAAATCCTCTCGCTATGAAGGCCAAGATACCATTTGCCGCCTTCACCACCTGCTGTACCTGCATGCCAACTTTCAATGACTGATGTACCATGACACCCAGGTCTCGTTGCATCTCCCCTTTTCCTAATCTGTCACCATTCAGATAATATTCTGCCTTCCTGCTTTTGCCACCAAAGTGGATAACCTCACATTTATCTACATTATACTGCATCTGCCATGCATTTGCCCACTCACCTAACCTGTCCAAGTCACCCTGCAGCCTCTTAGCATCCTCCTCACAGCTCACACTGCCACCCAGCTTAATGTCATCTGCAAAGTTGGAAATATTACATTCAATTCCTTCGTCTGAATCATTAATGTAAATTGTAAATAGCTGGGGCCCCAGCACAGAACCTTGCGGTACCCACTAGTCACTGTCTGCCATTCTGAAAAGGACCCATTTATTCCTACCCTTTGCTTGCTGTCTGCCAACCAGTTCTCTAAGCCATGTCAATACATTACCCCCAATACTATGTGCTTTAATTTTGCACACTAATCTCTTGTGTGGGACTTTGTCAAAAGCCTTTTGAAAGTCCAAATACACCACATCCACTGGTTCTCCCTTGTCCACTCTACTAGTTACATTCTCAAAAAATTCTAGAAGATTTGTCAAGCATGATTTCCCTTTCATAAATCCATGCTGACTTGGACCGATCCTGTAACTGCTTTCCAAATGCGCTGCTATTACATCTTTAATAATTGATTCCAACATTTTCCCCACTACCGATGTCAGGCTAACCGGTCTATAATTCCCTGTTTTCTCTCTCCCTCCTTTTTTAAAACGTGGGGTTACATTAGCTACCCTCCAATCCACAGGAACTGATCCAGAGTCTATAGAATGTTGGAAAATGACCACCAATTCTAGGGCCACTTCCTTAAGTACTCTGGGATGCAGACTTTCAGGCCCTGGGGATTTATCGGCCTTCGATTCCACCAATTTCCCTAACACATTTTCCTGACGCATCAAGATTTCCTTCAGTTCCTCTTTCTTGCTAGACCCTCGATCCGCTAGTATTTCCGGAAGGTTATTTGTGTCTTCCTTAGTGAAGACAGAACCAAAGTATTTGTTCAATTGGTCTGCTATTTCTTTGTTCCCCATTATAAATTGCAAGGGACCTACATTTGTCTTCACAAATCTTTTTCTTTTCATATATCTACTGAATCTTTTGCAGTCAGTTTTTATGTTCCCTGCAAGCTTTCTCTCGTACTCTATTTTCCCGCTCCTAATTAAATGCTTTGTTCTCCTCTGCTGAATTCTAAATTTCTCCAAGTCCTCAGGTTTTCTGGGCAATTTATATGCCTTTTCCTTGGATTTAACACTATCCCTAAATTCCCTTGTTAGCCACGGTTAACTTTTATGCCAGACAGGGATATACAATTGTTGAAGTTCATCCATGTGATCCTTAAATGTCTGCCATTTCCTATCCACTGTCAACCCTTTAAGTATAATTCGTCAGTCTATCCTAGCCAATTCACGTCTCACGAAGTTACCTTTCTTTAAGTTCAGGACCCTAGTCTCTGAATTACCGTAACTGTTTCACTCTTCATTTTAAATGAAGAATTCTACACTCAGACCCTTCTCCAAGTCGTTAATATAGATTGTAAATAGTTGGGGTCCCAGCACTGATCCTTGCGGCACCCCACTGGTTACTGATTGCGAACCCGAGAATGAACCATTTATCCCTACTCTCTGCTTT
Source organism: Pristiophorus japonicus (assembly GCF_044704955.1). NCBI lineage: Eukaryota > Metazoa > Chordata > Chondrichthyes > Pristiophoridae > Pristiophorus > Pristiophorus japonicus. The sequence continues at coordinate 72,789,522 of NC_091989.1, read as the reverse complement.
CTGTTCATTGGCCAATCCTCTATCCATGCTAATATATTACTTCCAACCCTGTGAACCTTTATCTTGTGCAGTAACCTTTTATGTGGCACCTTGTCAAATGCCTTCTGGGAGTCCAAATACATCACATCCACTGGTTCCCCTTTATACATCCTCAAAGAACTCCAACAAATTTGTCAAACATGACTTCCCCTTCATAAATCCATGCTGACTCTGCCTGACCAAATTTTGCTTTTCCATATGTCCTGCTACTGCTTCTTTAATAATGGACTCCAATATCTTCCCAACCACAGATATTAGGCTAATTGGTCTATAGTTTCCTGCTTTTTGTCTGCCTCCTTTTTTAAATAGGGGCGTTACATTTGCATTTTTCCAGTCTGCTGGGATCTCCCCAGAATCCAGGGAATTTTGGTAGATTATAACCAATGCATCCATTATCCCTGTCGCTACTTCGCTTAAGACCCTAGGATGCAAGCCATCAGGTCCAGGGGATTTATACACCTTTAGTCCCATTATCTTACTGAATACCACCTCCTTAGTGACTGTTCCTCCCCCCCCTATAGCCCCTTGACTATCCACTGTTGGAATATTATTCGTGTCCTCTACTGTAAAGACTGATGCAAAATATTTGTTCAGAGTTTCTGCCATCTCCATGTTCCCCATTACTAATTCCCTGGTCTCATCTTCCAAGGGACCAACATTTACTCTAGCCACTCTTTTCCTGAGGGAGGGAATGTCAGAGTTAGCTGCTGCAATAAGAGAACATGCCCCGACCCCATGGCCATTGACGGAATCAACTGCCAATCCCCAGACCAGCCTCTGAAGAGGTCCAAGCTGGGCTTTCCACATTACTGCCTGCCCACGCCTCCCATCAAGAAGTGCGCATTATCCGAGATGCTCGAAAGAATAAGCTTGGTACCAACCTGAGAAATGCTGTGCCACCGCCTGCGGGCAGGGGTGGAGTCACCAAGCCCAAGCGCAACGGGCGGTCTTACAATAAGGTGGAGGAGAGATGGGTACAACCTTTCTTTGCTGTTGTTATTGTTGTTGTTACTATTGTAACAGTTCTCAAATTAAAAGATTTTTGTAAGTGATGTAAACTTACAAGTCTAAAAGTTTGTAAGTCATCTTAACGGAATACTTTAAAATTTGATACAAGAATATTTTATTAAAGTTAAGTACAAACAAGTGTTAAACTTTTGAATAAAATATATTTTAAATTAAAACTGAATCATTTACATTATTTGTTCCATTATTAACAACTTTTTGAACTAACGAAGAATCATTTACATAGTTTGTTCCGTTAACACAACACAACATTACGGAGCATGGTCCATTTGGAATAGTTGCCGCTGAGCCTTCAGGCAGCAAAGCTTTCATGGATGAGCTGCTGGCGCAAGGCTCGAGCAGTCGTTAAAGGGGCACAACGGCCTGCCCTCCTCCGCCGTCATGCTCCGGGTTCAGGTAGTTGCTTGGCTTCCTTGTCCTCCTCCTCGTCATCTGCATCTTCCTCATCATCATCAGCCACTCTCACCTCAGGTGAGTCTTCTACTACCAGCTGCTGTTGCCCCATGATGGCTACGTTATGCAGCATGCAGCACTCAACAGTGAGCTGACCGACAATCTCAGGGGAGTACAGCAAGTAGCCTCCAGAATGGTCCAGGCATCGTAAACGCTGCTTCAGATGTCAATGGTCCTCTCTTATGCTGCACGCTGCAATGTGCGACATGCTGTATTCCCGGTCAGCTTCTGTCCGGGTTACGCATAGGGGCGTCATGAGCCAGGTGGCGAGGCCGTACCATTGACTCCCAGTAGATAGCTCTGCCCTTCTGGCTGCTGCTGAAACATGGCCGCTATAGCGCTCGTGTAGGATGAATGCATCTTGGGTGCTCCCAGGGTGTCTCGCATCAACTGCGATTCAAGTCATCACAGACAAGCTGCACATTCATGGAGTGGAAGATTTTTCTGTTCCTGTACATCTCGGAATCCTCCAAAGATGCTCACAAGGCGATGTAGGTACAATCAATGCAGCCCTGTACCTTTGGGAAGCCTGGGTTTTTATCTGGTTTTTGCCTCTCCCAGGAGATCACATGGCTTCGGTTGGGGTGGAGTGTAGAATGTTTTAGTATTAGTGGTGTTGCAGTGTATGGGGCGGACTGGTTGGGCAGGGTGCTGTTTGCCTTTCTGTCATTGTTCATAAGTTTATATGTAACCTTTAGGGCTGCTGACCAAGGGCCATGCAGCTCTTTGTCGGCCGGCGCGGACACGATGGGCCGGAATGGCCTCCTTCTGCGCTGTAAATTTCTATGTTTCTATAAGAAATCGACCCTTCGAACCTGCTCCGCCATTCAGAAAGATCATGGCTGATTTACCTCAACTCCACTTTCCCACCCTATCCCCATATCCCTTGATTCCCCTCGAGTCCAAAAATCTATCGATCTCAGCCTTGAATGTACTCAATAGCTGAGCATTCACAGCCCTCTGGGGTAGAGAATTCCAAAGATTCACAATTGTGCATTCTACAGCTTTTTAAACAGATGGGGTTGAAACTTTTCTCTGCATGTAGGAAAGTCGAGGATAACTCTGCAGTTAGCCTGTGTACCTTGGTGCCTTCCTCCTACATGTTGTGGTGCAGGTACAAGCCAGAATCTTATTTAGGGACTGATGTATCCATAGACTGAATAAAATGAACGCCTTTAAATGTGCATGGGCTTGATCCCTGCAGACGGTTTACAACTGGGCACTGGGATTAGTCGCACACATTAGAAATGAAGATTTAAACAAATTCTCATTTATCGTTTCTGGTGGGTGGCAAACAAATCAAATCCCTGAGCTCAGGTGCTGAGCGAGCTTTTCTCTGTCCTGCCCCATGAATCAGGTGCAGGTGAACACTTGCCTTATATTTGAGTACATATTAATAGCTACAACTGCAGTCACACAGCTTATTTTGATGCTTAGGGTGAAAATGCTGTGTTAGTGTTGGTTGTTCGGGGAGACCTGCAACTGACGGACTGGAATGGAAAGCTGGGTCTGTGCTGTGGTAAGATTTTAGGTATGTGTGAATTGTGACCACTAGCATAAAGTTAACCTGCCACTTACCTGCGTGATAATGCCTTATTATTTTGGTCAATGTGTGGTTGGTAAATGACTGCTGAAATGTTGACAATGACAGTTACAATTCAGTTTGCATTAGAAGGACAGGTTGCTAGGGTTAGCTGAAGTAGAGTGTGAGGAGGCTTGTGTGGAGCATAAGCACCAGCCTCGACCGTTTCTGTGCTGTAAATTCTGTAATCTGACTGCACAGTTCATTACTGAATGGCAGCAAGTGTAACTAATAAAATCACTTTTGTTTTCACAGCTAAATTCTCTTCATACAGAGCTAGCTAAACAGGTGGCTGACTCAATGATATTCCCAATGATACAGTTCAGAGAAAGGGATCTCACAGGTAATGTTGAACATTATGTATTTCTTGGGCTGTTGGATTCACCTTAGGAATGCATAACATTTAATACCTTGGCATGGCAGCATTTGATACTGGAATACATTTGGCTATGTCCATGTTGCAAGGAGCTTTATTTAACAGTCTTGAGTCAAAACACTATCAGAACCATTTTAACATAAGATTCTGTCAACCAATAAATCTCACAGTCCAGGCCTTTAGAATTACCCATGGGACACTAGAATAGAAACCTTTACACAATTCTGTGAAATTCTTCCCTCCACGACTTAAGTTGAGATTAACCGCCTTCTCTGTTGGTATCCCATGGTATAATGTCAAAACCTGAAAGTCGGGTATGGGCACTTGATTGATCTGCACTTATAATGGTTTTATGGTCCTTGTCACAATGGCCATATAGCGCACACAAAATCTATGGAGTGTGTTCTCTGGGTGGAATAAAATAACGTTCTTTTTCATTTGTAACCCACTTAGGAAATTGCAGGAACAGACTGGGAAAGCTGTGTTTCCTGAGAATGCAATTTCATTCACAGAGCAGCTTTAAGAATGCTCCTTCACTGCTGCTTGAGCAGCCAGTGTGTGAGACACTTGGAAAGTGTATTAATCCAAGTGCACAGTGTACTTGTGAGAATCATGCTTTACTCATGAAGCCTGCAAGTGTTTTTCCCTCGATCATTGCTCATCATTAGCACCCTGCCTAGACAATCCGTTTCACTCTTGGAACACACTAACCTCTGCTGCAATGATGACCAGCAAGTCAAGAAATCCATTATTTAAAACACATTTCATCGCATTACAAACAAGTGTAAATATAATGCTGCATTATGTCTGTAACAATTGTAATATTAAAGCCCTTGACTTTTATTTACTAATTGATTCACTGACACTTAACAAAAAAAATACAGACTGCCCTTAATTTGAAGTTGGTTAATTCAAATTACTGGGTAATTCAAAAATGGTTTTGTTCTTATCACATTGGTTAATTTGAATTAGTACACGATTTGAATTTTGTTTGTGTGCAAATAAAAGACTGCATTATTGGGCCTGGACTGCATTGTATCCTGTTTTACTACACTAACGTTTGTTATGCACAAAGCACCATGTTAATGCTTTGAATGTCACGCCCATGTGCATCACTCTGGGTGTTGTGCAATGTAAGACACATGGAGTGAAACGTAGCAAAAGGGGAATTTTACCAATGCAGTTAAGATTCGAACTGTATTTGTTTATCTCCATACATAGAAACATAGAAATTTACAGCGCAGAAGGAGGCCATTTCAGCCCATCGTGTCCGCGCCGGCCGACACAGCCGCACGGCCTTGGGTCAGCAGCCCTGAAGGTTACATATAAACCTATGAATAATGGCGGAAAGGCAGAAAGCACCCAGCCCAACCAGTCTGTCTCACACAACTGTGACACCCCTTATACTGAAGCATTCTGCATTCCACCCCAACCAGAGCCATGTGATCTCCTGGGAGAGGCAAAAACCAGATAAAAACCCAGGCCAATTTAGGGAGAAAAAATCTGGAAAAATTCCTCTCCCACCCATCCAGGCGATCGAAACTTGTCCAGGAGATCATCCTGTGGCTGTATTCGATTCCCTGCAGTACTTACCATCGTATCGGTGCTAGCCAACAAGAGGTTATCCAGTGTAAACCCAATTACCAGCTTTAGGTCCATAACCCTGGAGGTTACGGCACTTTTAAGTTCCCGTCCAAGCACCTTTTAAATGTGGTGAGGGTTTCTGCATCCACCACCCTTCCAGGCAGTGAGTTCCAGATCCCCACAACCCTCTGCGTAAAGAAACCCCCTCAAATCCCCTCTAAACCTTCCACCAACACCTTAAAACTATGCCCCCTCGTAATAGACCCCTCCACCAATGGAAATAGTTCCTTGCCATCCATTATATCCAGGCCCCTCAAAATTCTGTACACTTCAATGAGGTCTTCTCTCAACCTCCTCTGTTCCAATGAGAACAAACTCAGCCTATCCAAACTGTCCTCATAGCTAAGATTCTCCATTCCAGGCAGCATCCTAGTAAATCTCCTCTGGCAATCACGTCCTTCCTATAATACAGCGACCAGAACTGCACGCAGTAATCCAGCTGTGGCTTAACCAGAGTATTATACAATTTAAGCATAACCTCCCTGCTCTTGTATTCTATGCCTCGGCCAATAAAGTCAAGTCCATATACACTACCCGCACTTAGTTACCTCCACAAAAAATTCAATCAGGTTAGTCAAACACGATCTTCCCTTAACAAATTCGTGCTGACTGTCCCTACTTAATCCTTGCCTTTCCAAATGTAGATTTACCTTGTCTTTCAGGATTTTTTCCAATAATTTTCCTACCACTGACGTTGGGCTGACAGGCCCATAATTACTCGCCTATCCCTTTCTCCCTTCTTAAACAAGGGTACTACATTAGCAGTCCTTCAATCCTCCGGCACCATTCCTAAATCTAAAGAGGACTGGAAAATGATGATCAAGGCCTCTGCAATTTCCTCTTTTACTTCGCTCAACAGCCTGGGATGCATTTCATGCAGGCCTGGGGATTTATCTACTTTCAAAGCTGCTCAACCCTTTAATACCTCTCCTCTCTCTTTGTTTATTTCATCCAGAATATCACACTCCTCGATAGCAGTATCTGCATTACCCCTTTCCTTTGTGAAAACAGAGGCAAAGTATTTGTTAAGAACCATCCAACATCTTCTGCCTCCACACAAAGACTACCCTCATGGTCTCTAATAGGTCCTACCCGTTCTTTAGTTACCCTCTTGCTCTTAATATATTTATAGAACATCTTTGGATTTTCCTCAATTTTACTAGCCACGTATTTCTCGTGCTCTCTCAGCATTCCTAATATCCTTTTTAATTTTACCTCTTAACTTTCTATATTCCTCTAAAGATTCTACAGTATTTAGCCGTCGGTATATAACATAAGCTTCCCTTTTTTTCTTAATTCTCCCCTGTAAGTCCCTAGACATCCAGGGGCTCTCGAATTATTTTTCCCAGCCTTTTTCTTTAAGGGCACATGTTTGGCCTGAGCCTTCCGGATCTCCTCCTTAAATGCCCTCCCTGTCCGACACTGACTTACCCACAAGTAGCTGTTTCCAGTCCATGTAGCCAAATCACTCCTTAACTTAGCAAAGTTAGCTTTTCCCCAATTCGGAACGTTATTCCAGGCCTATCCTTGTCCTTATCCATAACCAATTTGAATCTGACTGAATTATGGTCACTGGCACCCAAGTGCTCTCCCACTGATACCCCTTCAACCTGCCCAGCTTCATTCCCCAAAACTAAATACAGAACCGCCCCCTCTCGTGTTGGGCTTGTTACACACTGACTAAAAAAGTTCCCTTGAATGCTTTTTAAGAATTCTGCACCCTCTATACCCTTCACACTAAATTTGCCCCAATCAATATTTGGATAGTTAAAATCCCCTTCTATTACTGCCCTATGGTTTTTGGACTACACAGCAATTTGCCGACATATTTGCTCCTCTATCTCCCGCCCACTGTTTGGGGGTCGATAATACACGCCCAACAGTGTGATCGCCCCTTTTTTATTTTTCAATTCAACCCATATGGCCTCATTTGATGATCCCTCTAACATATAATCCCTCCTCACCGCTGTAATAGGTTCTTTAATCAATCCCGCGACGCTCCCCTTTTTTTTTTACCCCCTCTCTGTCCTGTCTTATAGTGGATAGATTCAGTTTGAGATGTGGTCTTGCATACAATTTATTCAAATTTATTTGCAGTCGGCATTTTAAATTGTCATAAGCCAAGGATAGTTCCAGAATAAGATTGGGAAATAAATGGCACCTCAGCACCTGAGATTATTAAATAAAAAAAAATCTTTTATCTATGTGATATAAAAATTCTCCATGCACTTGTTTAACTGTGCAAAAACCCGACTGAACTGAAGCTTATGTAGTTGGGAACTTAATCCGTACAAATGCTCGATCTAGTTAATTTTTGATGATGGCTCTTGCGAGATCGATCATTCTCCGGGTATCATTTAATCCCAGAGCGCCTCCTTGTTATGGAAAGCGCTCCATTTTAACAAACTTGACCTTTCGTTTCGATTATTATCTTGTGTCACAACTTGCCCCATGCGCAGGTGGTGTAATATTAATGTCAGAAGGTAGACTGTGTCTGGTGTGCACAGTGATCCACAGCGTTGCTCCTGCAAAACCCTGCTCCCTCTAGTGGTGGGATACTTGCAAATTCACCCATACCAGATCTGACCTGTACTAAAGGACTCTAATTAAATAAATGTCGATTTGACAGATATCTTTCTAATGTTCTTAACTCATTTTTGGAAGCTATACCCCCTCTGTTCAATGCTGCACAAGAACAAATCATTGTTGGTGCTTCCTACTAATATTACAGCAGCTTATATTTCTAACCTTTGATAAACCAAGCTACATGCCCCATTGGTATATTTTAAATTATTTAACTTCAACTGTTTTGTGTGTGTAAATTGAGTCTTTACGGCTAGGAGGGGTCACTGCACAATACAGCATGAGAGCTGTACTGACATACAGAACTGAAATAAGCTGATCATTAAAGCTCCCTGGGTTAATGATACTCTCCTGATGTAAACTCAGCTCCTTCATATTGTTCGATTCCTTCAAAGCAATCGCCGATTGGTGTGTAATCAGCAATTCACTACAAGTGGAATGCAGTTAAAATGGATTTTATTTTTCTGAGACAACATTTGCATAATCAGGAAAAAGAACCTTAAACCTTTAACCATAAAAGGAATGACTGAGTTCCTTGCTTTAGTTTGCATTTTCCTTCCCCCTTGTTTTGCACCTGTTGCAATGAATTGTCATTAATTTGTACAAAGTTATGTAAGGGAAGCATTTTATTGATCCAGCTGGCTAATGCTTCTCAGCATTTGTGTCAGTCAAGGACTTGATGTTGCTGGTTATTTTACTTTGCTGGGGTATCTGTTTCTGACTGTATTTTTTTATTTTGTTTGAAATATCTTACACTGAATATTACTGTTTTTATCATTCGCAGAAGTAAGCACTTTAAAAGATTTGTTTCTTCTTGCTAGTAATGGTATGTATCTTTTTTTCATTTCTAGTTCTGTTAATTTTTAATTGGTACATATTCAGTCATGGTTTTTTTTAAATGGGTCTCACCATCGCCCATGTGCACAAGCTGCATCATTGGCCTTGCCCAGTTTGGTGACTAATGACTACCGCATTGTCACAAATACAAAATACTTAGAACCCTTAATGAAGAAGGAAGCCGTGGACTGCAGCAAGATATCAATGTACTGGTTAAGTGGGTAGATCAGTGGCAAATGGAAGTCATTCTGGATAAGTGTGAGGTAATGCATGTAGGCAGGGCTAGCAAGGCAAGGGAATACACATTAAATGGTACGACACGAAAAAGTGTAGAGGAACAAAGGGACCTTGGAGTGCAGGGTCCACAGATCCCTGAAGGTAGCAGGCCAGGTAGATAAGGTGGTTAAAACATAGAAACTTAGAAAATAGGTGCAGGAGCAGGCCATTCAGCCCTTTGAGCCTGCACCCCATTCAATAGGATCATGGCTGATCATGCAACATCAGTACCCCACTCCGGCCTTCTCTCCATACCCCCTGATCCCTTTAGCTGTAAGGGCCACGTCTAACTCCCTTTTGAATATATCCAACAAACTGGACTCAGCAACTTTCCGTGGTAGAGAATTCCACAGGTTCACAATTCTCTGAGTGAAAAAGTTTCTCCTCATCTCGGTCCTAGATGGCTTACCCCTTATCCTTAGACTGTGACCCCTGGTTCTGGACTTCCCCAACATCGGGAACATTCTTCCTGCATCTGACCTGTCCAGTCCCGTCAGAATTTTATAAGCTTCTGAGATCCCCTCTCATTCTTCTAAATTCCAGTGAATATAAGCCTAGTCGACCCAGTCTTTCTTCATATGTCAGTCCTGCCATCCCGGGAATCAGTCTGGTGAACCTTTGCTGCACTCCCTCAATAGCAAGAATGTCCTTCCTCAAATTAGGAGACCAAAACTGCACACAATACTCAAGGTGTGGTCTCACCAAGGCCCTGTACAACTGCAGTAAGACCTCTCTGCTCCTATACTCATCCTCTCGCTATGAAGGCCAACATGCCATTTACTTTCTTTACTGCCTGCTGTACCTGCATGTCTACTTTCAATGACTGATGTACCATGACTCCCAGGTCTCGTTGCACCTCCCCTTTTCCTAATCTGTCACCATTCAGATAATATTCTGCCTTCCTGTTTTTGCCACCACATTATATTGCATCTGCCATGCATTTGCCCACTCACCTAACCTGTCCAAGTCACCCTGCAGCCTCTTAGCATCCTCCTCAAGCTCACACTGCCACCCAGCTTAGTGTCATCTGCAAACTTGGAGATATTACATTCAATTCCTTTGTCTAAATCGTTAATATATATTGTAAAAAGCTGGGATCCCAGCACTGAACCTTGCAGTACCCCACTAGTCACTGCCTGCCGTTATGAAAAGGACCTGTTTATTCCTACACTTTGCTTCCTGTCTGCCAACCAGTTCTCTATCCACGTCAATACATTACCCCAATACCATGTGCCTTAATTTTGCACACTAATCTCTTGTGTGGGATCTTGTCAAAAGCCTTTTGAAAGTCCAAATACACCACATCCACTCCCTTGTCCACTCTACTAGTTACATCCTCAAAAAATTCTAGAAGATTTGTCAAGCATGATTTCCCTTTCATAAATCAATGCTGACACTGCTTTCCAAATGCGCTGCTATTACATCTTTAATAATTGATTCCAGCATTTTCCCCACTACTGATGTCAGGCTAACCGGTGTATAATTCCCTGTTTTTTCTCTCCCTCCTTTTTTAAAAAGTGGTGTTACATTAGCTACCCTCCAGTCCATAGGAACTGATCCAGAGTCCATGGAATGTTGGAAAATGACCACCAATGCATCTACTATTTCTAGGGCCACTTCCTTAAGTACTCTGGGATGCAGACTATCAGGCCCTGGGGATTTATTGGCCTCCAATCCCATCAATTTCCCTAACATCATTTCCTGACTATTAAGTATTGCCCTCAGTTCCCTCAGTACCTCCTTCTCGCTTGACCTTCGGTCCCCTAGTATTTTTGGGAGATTATTCATGTCTTTCTTAGTGAAGACAGAACCAAAGTATTTGTTCAATTTGTCTGCCATTTTCTTGTTCCCCATTATGAATTCCCCTGATTCTGACTGCAAGGAACCTACTAATCTTTTTCTCTTCACATATCTATAGAAGCTTTTGCAGTCAGTTTTTATGTTCCCTGCAAGCTTCCTCTCATACTCTTATTTTCCCTCTCCTAATTAAACCCTTCGTTCTCCTCTGCTGAATTCTAAATTTCTCCCAGTCCTCAGGTTTGCTGCTTTTTCTGGCCAATTTATATGCCTCTTCCTTGGATTTAACACTATCCCTAATTTCCCTTGATAGCCACGGTTGAGCTACTTTCCCTGTTTTATTTTTACGCCAGACAGGGATGTACAATTGTTGTAGTTCATCCATGTGATCTTTAAATGTCTACCATTGCCTCTCTACCGTCAACCATTTAAGTATCATTGGCCAGTCTATCCTAGCCAATTCACGTCTCATACCATCGAAGTTACCTTTCTTTAAGTTAAGAAGGCATATAGAATACTTGCCTTTATTAGTCGAAGCATGGAATACAAGAACAAGGATGTTATGCTTGAACTGTATAAAACACTGTTTAGGCAGCAGCTGGAGTACTGCGTGCAGTTCTGGTCACCACATTACAGGAAAGATGTGATTGCACTGGAGGGGGTGTAGAGGAGATTTACAAGAATGTTGCCTGGACTGGAGAAGTTTGGCTATGAGGAAAGATTGGAGATGCTGGGTCTGTTTTCTTTGGAACAGAAGAGGCTGAGGGGAGACCAGATTGAGGTGTATAAAATTATGAGGGACCTGGACAGGCAGGACCTGTTTCCCTTGGCAGAGGGGTCAACAACCAGGGGGCATAGATTTAAAGTAATTGGGGGGAGGTATGGAGGAGATACGAGGGGAAATTTCTTTAACCAGAGGATGGTGAGGGTCTGGAACTCGCTGCCTGAAAGGGTGGTAGAAGCAGAAAGCCTCACCAAATGTAAAAAAATACTTGGATGTGCACTTAAAGTGCCTTAACCTGCAGGGTTACGGACTAAGAGCTGGAAAGTGGGATTAGGCTGGATAGCTCTTGATTGGCTGGCGCGGACACGATGGGTCAAAATGGCCTCCTTCCATGCTGTAAATTTCTCTGATTATATGATTCACAGCCACCGGAAAGGGGAGATTTTCATTCTGTCAGTCTAAGATGACGTCAAACTACCATCTGACTGGAAAGGATGGTGTTTTTTGCCATTCACAGCACCCAAAGGCACATGGCATGTTTACTATTGGTTGATGACATATTCTATAATGTTGTCCATGCAACTCTGGCTCTTGTATCTAATCTGTCTCAAATAATATGGAATTGAATCCTGTTTCAGGCCAATTCCTACAATAGCTGAGTTCACAACATGAATTTATGATTTTAATTGTTGATCAACCATTTTTTGTTTGGACATATGAGGTTATAACATATAGAAAATAGGAATATTGCACTGGTCCAGTTATATAACTGAGCTTTGTGCATTATCTGTCCTTTCTCTGATGTTTAATACTGTCCCAGAAATTCTACCTGAGTCACTCCCACTTTGAGTATGTACGCAGGTCGAAAAACAAGTTTCTTCCCTGATTATTAGTTAATGCAGTTTCGAAAAGAAATTGTATAAGATCAAGACTTTCCCTTTTGTCACCAAGATGTGTAATAGAAGAGAGGTAGCATTTTCAAAACATGTGATTCCAGTTAAGGGCTCCGTGGATTTAAAAAGGACATTTTGCAGATGATGCTGTTTATCTTCTGATAATATTTATGCATACTTTTGCCATTATTAAAAGAATAATTTTAAGGTGCAACAGTTACAAAAAATAAAATGAATTAGCTCCTCAGGTGCTGAAAGTTATATATGTTTAATTTTCTAGCTTACAGAACATTCCAGCTTTCCCTCAGCTGCCGCCCAAGTTTAAGCATTCCTAGAGATGGCATGTTGTCGCTATGTAAATAGCCTGTCCACTTATTCAACAAGCTGCATTATCTAGCTCCCCTAATGCAGAAAAATGTTTCAAGGCACTTGACAGGTATGAGGGGCGGTAGGGAGGAACAAAGGAGGAGGATTGATGACCAGAACATAAGAACATAAGAACATAAGAATTTGGAACAGGAGTAGGCCATCTAGCCCCTCGAGCCTGCTCCGCCATTCAACAAGATCATGGCTGATCTGGCCATGGACTCAGCTCCACTTACCCACCCGCTCCCCGTAACCCTTAATTCCCTTATTGGTTAAAAATCTATCTATCTGTGACTTGAATACATTCAATGAGCTAGCCTCAACTGCTTCCTTAGAGAATTCCACAGATTCACAACCCTCTGGGAGAAGAAATTCCTTCTCAACTCAGTTTTAAATTGGCTCCCCAGTATTTTGAGGCTGTGCCCCCTAGTTCTAGTCTCCCCGACCAGTGGAAACAACCTCTCTGCCTCTATCTTGTCTATCCCTTTCATTATTTTAAATGTTTCTATAAGATCACCCCTCATCCTTCTGAACTCCCAACGAGTAAAGACCCAGTCTACTCAATCTATCATCATAAGGTAACCCCCTCATCTCGTGAATCGTCTCTGTACCCCCTCCAAAGCTAGTATATCCTTCCTTAAGTAAGGTGACCAAAACTGCACGCAGTACTCCAGGTGCGGCCTCACCAATACCCTATACAATCCCTCTCGCAATGAAGGCCAACATTCCATTCACCTTCCTGATTACCTGCTTCACCTGCAAACTAACTTTTTGGGATTCATGCACAAGGATCCAAAAAGAGTTTCATGCACAAGGACCCCCAGGTCCCTCTGCACCGTAGCATGTTGTAATTTCTCCCCATTCAAATAATATTCCCTTTTACTGTTTTTTTTCCCAAGGTGGATGACCTCACACTTTCCGACATTGTATTCCATCTGCCAAACCTTAGCCCATTCGCTTAACCTATCTAAATCTCTTTGCAGCCTTTCTGTGTCCTCTACACAACCCGCTTTCTCACTAATCTTTGTGTCATCTGCAAATTTTGTTACACTACACTCTGTCCCCTCTTCCAGGTCATCTATGTATATTGTAAACAGTTGTGGTCCCAGCACCGATCCCTGTGGCACATCACTAACCACCGATTTCCACCCCGAAAAGGACCTATTTATCCCGACTCTCTGCTTTCTGTTCGCCATCCAATTCTCTATCCATGCTAATACATTTCCTCTGACTCCACGTACCTCTATCTTCTGCAGTAACCTTTTGTGTGGCACCTTATCGAATGCCTTTTGAAAATCTCAATACACCACATCCATCGGTACACCTCTATCCACCATGCTCGTTATATCCTCAAAGAATTCCAGTAAATTAGTTAAACATGATTTCCCCGTCATGAATCCATGCTGCGTCTGCTTGATTGCACTATTCCTATCTAGATGTCCCGCTCTTTCTTCCTTAATGATAGTTTCAAGCATTTTCCCCACTACAGATGTTAAACTAACCGGCCTATAGTTACCTGCCTTTTGTCTGCCCCCTGTTTTAAACAGAGGCGTTACATTAGCTGCTTTCCAATCCGCTGGTACCTCCCCAGAGTCCAGAGAATTTTGGTAGATTATAACAAATGCATCTGCTATAACTTCTGCCATCTCTTTTAACACCCTGGGATGCATTTCATCAGGACCAGGGGACTTGTCTACCTTGAGTCCCATTAGCCTGTCCAGCACTATCCCCCTAGTGATAGTGATTGTCTCAAGGTCCTCCCTTCCCTCATTCCTGTGACCAGCAATTTTTGGCATGGTTTTTGTGTCTTCCACGAAGCAAAATAATTGTTTAAGGTCTCAGCCATTTGCACATTTCCCATTATTAAATCCCCCTTCTCATCTTCTAAGGGACCAACATTTACTTTAGTCACTCTTTTCCGTTTTATATATCTGTAAAAGCTTTTACTATCCGTTTTTATGTTTTGCGCAAGTTTACCTTCGTAATCTATCTTTCCTTTCTTTATTGCTTTCTTAGTCATTCTTTGCTGTCGTTTAAAATTTTCCCAATCTTCTATTTTTCCACTAATCTTGGCCACCTTATACGCAGTGGTTTTTAATTTGATATTCTCCTTTATTTCCTTGGTTATCCACGGCTGGTTATCCGTTCTCTTACCGCCCTTCTTTTTCACTGGAATATATTTTTGTTGAGCACTATGAAAGAGCTCCTTAAAAGTCCTCCACTGTTCCTCAATTGTGCCACCGTTTAGTCTGTGTTTCCAGTCTACTTTCGCCAACTCTGCCCTCATCCCACTGTAGTCCCCTTTGTTTAAGCATAGTACGCTCGTTTGAGACACTACTTCCTCATCCTCAATCTGTATTACAAATTCAACCATACTGTGATCACTCATTCCAAGAGGATCTTTTACTAGGAGATCGTTTATTATTCCTGTCTCATTACACAGGACCAGATCTAAGATAGCTTGCTCCCTTGTAGGTTCTGTAACATACTGTTCTAAGAAACAATCCCGTATGCATTCTATGAATTCCTCCTCCAGGCTACCCCGTGCGATTTGATTTGACCAATCGATATGTAGGTTAAAATCCCCCCATTATTACTGCCGTTCCTTTTTCACATGCCTCCATTATTCCCTTGATTATTGCCCTCCCCACCGTGAAGTTATTATTTGGGGGCCTATAAACTACACCCACCAGTGACTTTTTCCCCTTACTATCTCTAATCTCCACCCACAATGATTCAACATTTTGTTTATTAGAGCCAATATCATCTCTCACAACTGCCCTGATATCATCCTTTATTAACAGAGCTACCCCACCTCCTTTCCCTTCTTGTCTATCTTTCCGAATTGTCAGATACCCCTGTATGTTTAATTCCCAGTCTTGGCCACCCTGCAACCACGTTTCTGTAATGGCCACCAAATCATACCCATTTGTAATGATTTGTGCCGTCAACTCATTTACTTTATTTCGAATGCTGCGTGCGTTCAGGTAGAGTGTTTTAATACTAGTTTTTAAACGATGATTTTTAATTTTGACCCCTCCTGCAGCCCCTTTATATTCAGTGGCCCTTTTTGTTTTTTGCCTTGGGTTTCTCTGCCCTCCACTTTTACTCATCTCCTTTCTGTCTTTTGCTTTTGTCTCCTTTTTGTTTCACTCTGTCTCCCTGCATTGGTTCCCATCCCCCTGCCATATTAGTTTAACTCCTCCCCAACAGCACTAGCAAACACTCCCCCTCGGACATTGGTTCCGGTCCTGCCCAGGTGCAGACCGTCCGGTTTGTACTGGTCCCACCTCCCCCAGAATCGGTTCCAATGCTCCAGGGATTTGAATCCCTCCCTGCTGCACCACTGCTCAAGCCACGTATTCATCTGAGCTATCCTGTGATTCCTACTCTGACTAGCACGTGGCACTGGTAGCAATCCTGAGATTACTACTTTTGAGGTCCTACATTTTAATTTAGCTCCTAGCTCCTTAAATTCGTCTTTGTCAAAGAGTGGATTTTATTATCATCATCATAGGCGGTCCCTCGTATCGAGGATGACTTGCTAAGAAGGGTCCTAAAGAGGTGATGGAGATGCCGAGAGGTTTAGAGAGGGGCTTCAGGAGCATGGGGCTTTGGTAGCTGAGGGCACGGCCACCAATAGTGTAGGGGTAGGGGGGTGGTTACACAAGTGGTCCGAGTGAGAGGAAAGGTGAGTTTGAGAGGAGTGGGGTTTGTAGATTTGAAAGAGTTTAATGCCTCACCCACTCCCTATTGCTAGAGAAACAGGATGTCGATCAATGAGGAGCCACGGCAGTAATACTGCTTTATTTACAGCTGCTTTTTTAACAGGTAAATTCAGGAAACTTCGGCGGTATATCAAATCTTGTGTTCAATATGAGGCAGACGTGTCATAAGGATGTGTGTCTGAAAGGCATTGTGTGATCTCAGCCTATTGCCAGTGACATTAACTCGCCACTTTAAGGTCTCCATGTGGAAAATGAGTGCCTGTCTATAAAAGTTATGCAGTCCGTCAGATTTGTATGGGATGCTTCAGTATAATCTGAGTGCTCTGGGTCAGAAAACATTTAGCAGGTTATTATTATAAAGTAGATTTAAACCATTGTAAGTCTTTGGTCTTCCAATAGAATAGAATTCTGACACAAATCAGACACTTCTTTTGGATCACAATTTGTTAAACATATTTTAATTATTGCCGATATATATGTATATAAAAGTAAAATTAGTAAGGTTTAGAAATTGCTACCCGTAGTGCCTGTTTTTCAGCCGTATTTAGTGGGACAGTCTGCACCCAATCTGCGCAGGTGTTGACCCCATAGCTAAATTCGTGGGGCCTATTTCTTAAGCGTCCAAGCATTAGGCCCCTTGAAAATGTAAATTAGGGGTCGAACTCCTGCTTTGACAAGTTGCTCACCGATGAGCAGAGCAGGTGTGGGGTCTGACCTGCACTGGATTCTTCAGTGGCCCCAGCGGCTGCCAACTAACGGTAAGTTTTTGTAACTTTTTAAAAAACGCCTTCCTGTGGAGCCAGCAGGAACAGAAGTGCTCCCTCGATTCCACAGGTATAGCGATCCCCCACCCAAAGATTTACCTGAGGGCTGCTGCCAGCGAGTCAGACAGCCTGACACTGATGCATCCCGTTGAGCGAACTGCCTGTGGAGATGTGACCAGGCGGACAGCTCACCCCAATTATTCAGATAGACCCGAGGAGTCATCGGTTTGTGGATTCCTGCTTCGGGTGCATGCCATTTCCACAGTGCCGAGTCGTGACTCCATTTTAGCCCTAAGTATTCTATGTGGTAACGATGGGCGATGGAGTTTTTCAACTCTGTATAATTTAAGCAGTGCTCTTCAACTTTTCATTCAATGTGCCACTTTAACCTCGACTAAACAATGTCAACCACTTTTTATTGATCAACAGCAAGCCCACGAATAACAATCTCCAGCATCACAGACATTCCTCTTCAGCTATTAGAATGAGAAAAGTGGGATCGGACAGTAAATTATTGCCCCTCTGCCCAGTACTTGCCTCCTCTGCACTTATTCGAAGAGTGTTCCTGGAGCAATGGCTTTTTGGACAGGAATGTTCCAAGGATCCCATATTGTCCAAGTGTGTGATTCAAAAGGTGGCAACCTGTGATTTTCTTTTAAATGTAGCAATACCTGAAATTCTAGGGCCTTACTAAGCAATGAGTTTAATAAATATGTCGCTGAATCTCGTGGTTTTAATAAAAACTGCCGTTGAATTTCAGCAGCAATGCTGCAATGAGGTGCATGTTGTGTCAGCATCTGACTCGCCACTGTGTTGGCCGCACTGTGTCGCCGCCGCCAAGGCAGGAATGGGATATGTTGAAACAGCTTATTACTTGACATCTCTGCTGGTATGAGTCTCCGGATTTAAAAAAATTGCACAATGTCTGCAGCACAAGTTAAACAGACTGTGCTTTAAAAAAAAATCTATTGCATTGGTAATACCTCTATCATCATCATCATCATAGGCAGTCGCTCAAAATCGAGGAAGACCTGCTTCCACTCCAAAAATGAGTGCTCAGGTGACTGTGCAGTCCAATACGGGAATTACAGTCTCTGTCACAGGTGGGACAGACAGTGGTTGAAGGAAAAGGTGGGTGGGACTGGTTTGCTGCCTGCGCTTGATTTCTGCATGCTCTCGGCGACGAGACTCGAGGTGCTCAGCGCCCTCTCGGATGCACTTCCTTCACCTAGAGCGCTCTTTGGCCAGGGATTCCCAGGTGTCGGTGGGAATGTTGCACTTTATCAAGGCGACTTTGAGGGTGTCCCTGAAATGTTTCCTCTGCCCACCTTGGTCCCGCCTACCGTGAAGGAGTTCAGAGTAGAGCGCTTGCTTTGGGAGTCTTGTGTCAGGCATGCGAACTATGTGGCCTGCCCAGCGGAGCTGATCAAATGTGGTCAGTGCTTCAATGCTGGGGATGTTGGCCTGGTGAAGGACGGTAACATTGGTGCGTCTGTCCTTCCAGGGGATTTGCAGGATCTTGCGGAGACATCGTTGGTGATATTTCTCCAGCGATTTGTAGTGTCTGCTGTATATGATCCATGTCTTCTTTTAATGTTTTGCCATTTAGTGTAGATGTCCCCTCACTCTTCATCAGTACACATTTCTCCACGTCATCGGACACCTCTCTGCTCAATCTACTAACCTGTCCATGTCCTCCTAAAGTGCTTTCGACTCCTCTTCAGTTACCCAAGCTCTTTGTGTGCCATCTGCGAATTCTGATATTATGCCCTTATACCAGAGTGCAGATCATTCATACATTTTTGAGAAATTGGTAACGAAGCAATAAATTTAACATCGAAAGACGAAAGAGAGGGGATAGGAGATTATTTTAATGCAAGGGGTTGTGAAGAAATGGAATGCCAGAAACTAGTGGAAGCAGGATCGGTAATAGCTTTTAAAAGAGAAGTGGATAAATATTTAAAAGGGGCATGGGGGGAAGATCAGAGGAACAGGACTTGGTGGACAGATCTTTTGTAGTGGGCCAAACTGCTGCTTTCTGTGCTGTAAAATTCAGATACAGCAGGAGCGATGAGGTTAGGGCGAAGGAGTGGTGAGTGATCGTGGAGCGATGTGATCGAGGCCCAGAAGAGGCGAGGGCCCAGAAGAGGCGAGGGCCCAGGGGCAGCACGGGCCAACCCACACTGCGATATGTGTGCGCACTAGGTCCGTGCAGCAGAGCTGGTCTCCTGTCGTCTTGGTTAATCCTTGCCACTGGACCAAGACCTAGCTCTGTCAAGCCTGTATGGTGGCTGGTGTGCAACGGCCACCAACATGTTAAACAAATCCACGCACAGGCATCTTCCACCCTTCAGGATGTAGTTCGGGACCTGGAATATTAATTGAAACACCTCTGAACTCATCCCTTTTTGGCGTGGAAGCAAGTCATCCTCGATACGAGGGACCACCTATGATGATGATGATGATGATGACGTCTCTGAGCCATACAGGAGGGCGGATATCACTACAGCCCTGTAGTCCTTGCCGATTATAGGCTCCCAAGGTATGGAAAGTAGTCCACGTTGTCCAGGGCTGCGCCGTGGATCTTGATGACTGGGGGGCAGTGCTGTGTGGTGGGGACAGGCTGGTGCAGGACCTTTATCTTACAGATGTTTAGTGTAAGGCCCATGTTTTCGTACGCCTCAGTGAAGATGTTGACTATGATTTGGAGTTCAGTCTCTGAATGTGCGCTGACGCATGTGTCGTCCACGTACTGTAGCTTGACGACAGACGTTGGGACGGTCTTGGATCTGCATGGAGACGACGAAGGTAGAACAGCTTCCCACTGGTTCTGTAGTTTAGTTCCACTCCAGTGGGGAGCTTGTTGAGTGTGAGGTGGAGCATTGCAGCGAGGAAGATTGAGAAGAGAGTTGGCGTGATGATGCAGCCCTGCTTGACCCCTGTCCGGACATGGATTGGGTCTGTGGTGGATCCGTTGGTCAGGATTACGGCCTGCACGTCGTCGTGCAGCAGGCGGAGGATGGTGACGAACTTTTGGAGGCAATCGAAACGGAGGAGGATGCTCCATCGTCCCTCACGGTTGACAGTGTCAAGGGCCTTTGTAAGGTCAAAGAAGGATATGTACAAGGGTTGCTGCTGTTTCCTGCATTTTTCTTGCAGTTGTCGCGCTGTAAAAACCATGTCCGTTGTACCCCGAAGAGGACGAAATCTGCACTGTGACTCCGGGAGGAGCTCCTCAGCCACAGGGAGAAGACGGTTGAGGAGGATTGTTTTCTGTGGCTAAAGAGATCAAGGGGTATGGAGAGAAAACAGGAAAGGGATGCAGGTGAATGATCAGCCATGATCTTATTGAATGGTGGTGCAGGCTCGAAGGGCCGAATGGCCTACTCCTGCACCTAAGTTTGTATGTTTTCTATGATTCTAGCGACGACTTTCCCAGTGGCTGATAACGGGGAGATCCCTCTGTAGTTGCCGCAGTTGGACTTGCTCCTTTTTTAAAGATACCTCTATAAAGATGTGCCTAATCCATTTACACAGGAAAGCTGGCTGAAAAACAGCAATCATACAGAGTACCACTTGCGTGCCAAGGTTTCCAGGTGATGATTTTTTTAATGAGATTCTCATCACCGTCACGTTTTTCTGAGTGCTATTTCTTTAACAATGTGGTTTATGGGAGATGGTAAAGTAGAAACCATGTGCACCAGCTGAGGGTACAACACTACGCAGCCACTATTAACTATATCCTCGAGACCACCAACTCCGAGCTTCTCCCATGAACCACAGTGTCTGAGTGCCAAGGTAGCCCAGGATACTGGGTCTCCACAGCTGGGGAAATGTCACGAGTAGGAAAGAAAAACCATTCCATTTTATAAACTGCTTTGTAGGAAGTATTTCCCTTTTCGATCCTTCATTAACAGTGTATTTATCCCTCCTTCCCAGCATACATTACCTCAAATTAATGCACCATTTTTCATACGTGACCTTTTTGTGATGTGAGCTATCTAAATTTCTCTACTTGTGATGAAACCAGCACTGTGTCTGTGGCCCAGGTGTAGAAATGGGGGCCAATAGTGGTGTGATTCTGGGGTGTTCCATCCTCCGTTCGGAGAGCTATACTTGGGTTGCAGCTTGACCTGCAGCGTAAGGCTGAAGTCAAGCCCGTGCTCTGTGTGCACGTTCAGCCACGTGCTTTGATCACTCTGCTCCTGGTGAACTGATAAAAGATTACATTAACATTCTCATTTCAACCTTGAGGACAAAGGGGAGCATGATTCATCCCTCTTGAAAAACAAGAAAATCTTGAACTTTACAGGGAAAGAGTCGTGAAATGGGATTAAAGTAGACAGGTCAAAAGCGAACACCAGCACACGTGCGATGGGTTAAATGGTTGTGTGTGTGTGTGTGTGTGTGTGTGTGTTGTAATAATCTGTGACACTAGTGTAGGGAAAATTGTCCATATTCTTTTGATGGTTTGTGTTGATTTCCTTAAAGAAATAGTTGTGAGAAATCACCGCTACCACCCTGTCAGGGAGCGGCTATCCAAACCTGCACTGCCCTCGAGGGCTGATCAACGTGTCTCAGCACCTTTAAAGATGAAGCAAAGACAGGGGAGGTGTTTTGTATCTAAGCTGTTCCTCACGTCAAGTAGTTCTAAAGTAATTTTCCTGGAAGGCACTTCCTGTCTGGTCGGAGATACCTTAATCGACTTTATCTGGATTTGAAAAAACAGAAAATGTTCACACATCGAAGTGTACAGAACTGGCAAGAGCGTATTTTGCCTGTGCCAAGTATCAAGGGTTCTGCACATGAAGGTTTGCAGCGTTCACTACCAGTTTGTCGACAGAATGTTGTAAGCAGGAATTCTACTAACCATCCTTGTAGTGCACTTTCCTCACCTCCTTGAAATGACACTGTCAACCGCGAGGGTCTATGGAGCGTCCTCCTCCGTTTCGGATGCTCCCAAAAGTTTGTCAACATCCTTCATCTGTTCCACGACGACATGCAGGCCGTGATCCTTACCAACGGATCCATTACAGACCCAATCCACGTCTGGACCAGGATTAAACAGGGCTGCATCATCGCTCCAACCCTCTTCTCAATCTTGCTCGCTGCCATGCTCCACCTCACAGTCAACAAGCTCCCCGCTGGAGTGGAACTAAACTACAGAACCAGTGGGAAGCTGTCTCCAGGCCAGGTCCAAGATCACCCCAACTTCTGTCGTTGAGCTACAGTACGCGGACGACGCCTGCGTTCTGCGCACATTCAGAGACTGAACTCCAGGATATAGTCGATGTATTTACTGAGGCATACAAAAGCATAGACCTTATGCTAAACATCATAAGACAAAGGTACTCCACCAGCCTGTCCTCGCCACACAACACTGCCCCCCAGTCATCAAGATCCTCGACTCGGCCCTCGACAACGTGGACCACTTCCCATACCGTGGGAGCCTCTTATCAACAAAAGCAGACATTGATGTGGAGATTCAGCATTGCCTCCAGTGCGCCAGTGCAGCCTTCGGCCGCTTGAGGAAAAGAGTGTTCAAAGACCAAGCCCTCACATCTACCACCAAGCTCATGGTCTACAGGGCTGTAGCAATACCCACCCCCGTGTATGGCTCAGAGGCATGGACCATGTACAGAAGACACATCAAGTCGCTGGAGATATATCACCAACGATGTCTTCTCAAGATCCTACAAATCTCCTGGGAGGACAGGCGCACCAACATCAGCGTCCTCGTCCAGGCTAACATCCCCAGCATTGACGCACTGACCACACTTGATCAGCTTCGCTGGGCAGGCCACATAGTTCACATGCAGACACGAGACTCCCAAAGCAAGTACTCTATGCGGAACTCCTTCACGGCAAACGAGCCAAAGGTGGGCAGCGGAAACGTTACAAGGACACCTTCAAAGCCTCCCTGATAAAGTGTGACATCACCACTGACACCTGGGAGTCCCTGAACAAAGACCGCCCTAAGTGGAGAAAGTGGAGAATCCGGGAGGGCGCTGAGCACCTCGAGTCTCAACGCTGAGAGCATGCAGAAATCAAGCGAAGGCAGCGGAAAGAGCGTGCGGCAAACCAGTCCCACCCACCCCGTCCCTCAACGACTATCTGTCCCACCTGTGACAAAGTCTGTGGCTCTCGTATTGGACTGTTCAGCCACCAAAGAACTCACTTCAGGAGTGGAAGCAAGTCTTCCTCGATTCTGAGGGACTGCCTATGATGATGATGATGATGCACTTTCCTCACCACCTTGAAATCCAGGATGTCTTTTGGAAAATAAATGTGTAACTAAAGCAACCATCTTCAGCCAGAATTGCCGAGTGGATGATCCATATTGGCCTCCTCCTGAGGTCCCCACTATCACAGAAGCCAGTCTTCAGCCAATTCGATTCTTCCACGTGATATCAAGAAATAGCTGAGCGCACTGGATACAGCAAAGGCTATGGGCCCCGACAACATCCCGCTGCCGTGCTGAAGACGTGCTCCAGAACAAGCCGTGCCTCTGGTCAAGCTGTTCCAGTACAGCTACAACACTGGCATCCACCCGACAATGTGGAAAACTGGCCAGGTATATCCTGTCCACAAAAAGGACAAATCCAATCCGGTCAATTACCGCTCCATCAGTGATGGAAGGTGTCGTCGACAGTGCTATCAAGCGACACTTACTCACCAATAACCTGCTCACCGATGCCCAGTTTGAGTTCTGCCAGGACCACTCGGCTCCAGACCTCATTACATCCTTGGTCCAAACATGGACAAAAGAGCTGAATTCCAGAGGTGAGGTGAGAGTGACTGCCCTCGACATCAAGGCAGCATTTGTCCGAGTGTGGCACCAAGGAGCCCTAGTAAAACTTAAGTCAATGGGAATCGGGGGAAAACTCTCCACTGGCTGGAGTCACACCTAGCACAAAGGAAGATGGTTGTGGTTGTTGGAGGTCAATCATCACAGCCCCAGGACATCGCTGCAGGAGTTCCTCAAGGCAGTGTCCTAGGCCCAAACATCTTCAGTTGCTTCATCAATGACCTTCCCTCCATCATAAGGTCAGAAGTGGGGATATTCGCTGATGACTGCACAGTGTTAAGTTCCATTCGCAACTCCTCACATAATGAAGCAGTCCATGCCCACATGCAGCAAGACCTGGACGACATTCAGGCTTGGACTGATAAGTGGCAAGTAACATTCGTGCCACAAAAGTGTCGGGCAACGACTATATCCAACAAGCGAGAGTCTAACCACCTCCCCTTGACATTCAATGGCATTGCCATCGCCGAATCCCCCACCGTCAACATCCTGGCGGTCACCATTGACCAGAAACTTAACTGGACCAGCCACATAAATACTGTGTCAACAAGAGCGGGTCAGAGGCTGGGTATTCTGCAGCGAGTGCCTCACCTCCTGATTTCCCAAAACCTTTCCACCATCTACAGGACACAAGTTAGGAGTGTGATGAAATACTCTCCACGTGCCTGCGTGAGTGCAGCTCCAACAACACTCAAGAAGCTTGACACCATCCAGGACAAAGGAGTCCACTTGATCAGCACCTCATCCACCACCTTAAAACATTCACGTACCGTGGCTGCAGTGTGTACCATCTACAAGATGCACTATAGCAACTCGCCAAGGCTTCTTTGGCAGCACCTCCCAAACCCGCGACCGCTACCAACTAGAAGGACAAGGGCAGCAGGTGCATGGAAATATCACCTCCACGTTCCCCGCCAAGTCACACACCATCCTGACTTGAACATATATTGGCCGTTCTTTCGTCATTGCTGGGTCAAAATCCTGGAAATCCCTCCCTAACAACACTGTGGGAGCACCTTCACCACACGGACTGCAGCGGTTCAAGAAGGCAGCTCACCACCACCTTCTGAAGGGCAATTAGGGTTGGGCAATAAATGCTGGCCTTGTCTGCGACACCCACATCCCGTGAACAAATTTTTAAAAATTGAGATATAATGTTGAATGGTTCCTTCTGTTACACAAACTGCATGCTCCATTCACAGGGACAAGGCCAAATGTGGCAGTATTGCCACTGAATATTACCACTGAATATTACCACTATAGGTGTGAAGAACATTTTGGGGGTACTCGGAAATTTTAGGTTGCAGCTACGCTGTTCAATAACTAACGCAGAGAAAAGCTACCAATATTTGAGTGTGCCTCAGAGCGTAATTTGACCTCATGCACCACTGGTTTTATATAAAATGATTTCTCTGATTGAAGATGAATCCAGCTTTCAATGCTAACAGCAGAACTACAAAAAGTACAATAGAAAAACAAACCAACTTGCTTTTATTTATCACCGTTCATGTTCATGCAGGGTATTGCGTACAATGGAGTATATATGGACTTTAGCAAGGCTTTTGATAAGGTAGACTGGACATGAAGGTTAAAGCTCATGAGATACAGGACAAAGTGTCAAGTTGGATCCAAAAGTGGCTTGGAGGTAGGAAGTAAAGGGTAATGATTGATGGATGTTTTTGTGACATGCTCAGTCTTGGGACCCTTGCTTTTTGTGCTATATATCAACGATTTAGATTTGAATATAGGAAGTATGATTAAGAAGTTTGCAGACAACACTAAAATTGGCTGTGGGGTTGATAATGAAGAGGAAAGTCATGGGCTGCAGGAGGATAGCAATCTACTGGTCAGGTGGGCAGAGCAGTGGCAAATGGAATTTAATTCAGAGAAGTGTGAGGTGATGCACTTTGCAGGGGCTAATAAGGAAAGGGTATACACATTAAGCGGTAGGCCACTTAATAGTGTAGATGAACAAAGGGACTTTGGAGTGCTTGTCCACAGATCCCTGAAAGTAGCAGGCCAGATGGAAAAGGTGGTTAAGAAGGCATACGGAATGCTTGCCTTTATTGGCCGAGGCATAGAATATAAGAGCAGGGAGGTTATGCTTAAATTGTATAATACTTTGATTAGGCCACAGCTGGAGTACTGCGTGCAGTTCTGGTCGCCGTATTATAAGAAGGACGTGATTGCACTAGAGAGGGTGCAGAAGAGATTTACTAGAATGCTGCCTGGAATGGAGAACCTTAGTTATGAGGACAGATTGGATAGACTGGGTTTGTTCTCATTGGAACAGAGGAGATTGAGAGGAGGCCTCATTGAGGTGTATAAAATATTGAGGGGCCTGGACATAGTGGATAGTAAGGGTCTATTTCCATTGGTGGAGGGGTCTATAACGAGGGGGCATAGTTTTAAGGTGGTTGGTGGAAGGTTTAGAGGGGATTTGATGGGGGGGGGGGCCTTCTTTACGTGGCGATCTGGAACTCGCTGCCTGGAAGAGTGGTGGATGCAGAAACCCTCACCACTTTTAAGAGATGGTTGGATGGGCACTTAAAGTGGACCTAGAGCTGGTAATTGGGATTAGACTGGATGACCTTTGGTTGGACGGCGCAGATATCGAATATGGCCAGGGTGATCTCCTGGATTAGTTTCGGATCGCCTGGATGGGTCGGAGAGGAATTTTCCCAGATTTTTTCTCCCTAAATTGGCCTGGGTTTTTATCTGGCTTTTGCCTCTCCCAGGAGATCACATGTCTCCGGTTGGGGTGGAGTGTAGAATGTTTCAGTATAAGGGGTGTCGCAGTTGTTTGAGGCGGACTTGTTGGGCTGGATGCTTTTTGCCTTTCCGTCATTGTTCATAGGTTTATACGCAACCTTTCGGGCCGTGCGGCTCTTTGTCGGCCGGTGCGGACACGATGGGCTGAAATGGCCTCCTTCTGCGCTGTAAATTTCTATGTTTCTAACCTCCCAAAGTGTTTCACAACAAATTAATTACTTTTGAAATGAAGTCACTTTTGTGATGTAAGAAGCCAATTTGCACAGAGCTAGTTCTTAACAGCAATGGGATACATTTTGCAAAAGTACTTCATTGGCCCTGGAAGTTCTTGAGGTTGTAAAAGGCACGATTTAAATGCAGATCCGACCTTCCAGATGGTTTTTGATGATAAAGGTGCTTTTTGAATGCAAGTTGTTTGTTAACCTGCTGAGTAATGATACAAAATGTGACCATTTGGATAGTTCGTGAGGTGAGGCATCAGACGGAATTTCTCTTCTGGGTAATGTTTTTTTGGCATCGACCTGTGTACTGAAACTAAAGTCAATTGGATTCTCTGTTAATTATTAGCTCCAAGAGGTTTTGTTACAATCTCTGAATGGCATTGCAAGGGTAAAATTACTGTAGGAGTAAGTATTTATGTGCAGTGGTTCCAGGGTGAGGGTAGCAGAAATTAAATTTAATGGTTCCTCCACAGACAAAGCTGAGCCATCCTGCTCGAATCCATCATCCAATGGGATCGCTGCAAGCACCACGCTCACTTCCTGTCATTGGTACCAGTTTGTTCAGTGGGGTTTTACTCTAACCTCACAAAATCTTTGCAGAATAAGAATGGCAACAGTGGGTATTCTATAACCTGGCAAAGCCAGGATATTGTAACAGTCACAAATAATAATCAAAATACCACAACTGCTAAAATATAAGCAGGTCAGTCAGGTGTGTGGGGAGAACAGATCATCGACACTGCAGATTTGGGTTATGAAGGGTGCAAGCCTGAAATGTTGACTCCGAAGCATTCTCTCCACAAATGCTGACTGATCTGTGTTTCTCCAGCTTTTTCTGTTACTCTAATCTTTAACTCGTTTCTTGTGTTAGAATTCAGAATAAATCTGTTATTAAATGGGGAAACCTGAATATTGCATCCTAATAATGTTTTGTACTTTTTTAAAATAATTCATTGCCTCAAATAAATTGCTGCTGTCTATTTTCTGTAGAACATGATGCAGCAATGGCGAAATACAGCAAGCTACCCAAGAAAAGAGAAAATGAAAAGGTAGAGGAGGATTTACACACCATGGGGGTAAAATTTCACTTGGGCGTGATGTTACAGGAGCAAGATCGCACAAGCCACATGTTGCATTGCAGTCAGTGCAATGGATGTTGGCCGGGGAGTTTAACTGGCATTCCATACAATACCAATTTACGCAACCGCTTGAGACCAATTTTAACCCCTCAACTTCACATAATTCTTTATACAGATTTTATACACCTTGATGGATTGCTTTCATGGACCCGAATCCATAATTTCTATTTCCACTTTTCCCCCCGGCTTTTGTGTTATTTTCACTTTACCCCTCTTAGATCCCTCTCTCCTGTCATCATTCCTCCTTTCATTTCTCCCCTCTCGGTTACTCTGCCCTCCCAAATTCCAAACATATTACTCTCCTGCCGCTGTCCCAGGCTTGACTCCCTTTGTGATAATTCTACAGCTTCGCTCTGTACCTCTCCACAGGGCCCATTGAGGTACTCAACACTACCTCCTTACGAGCAGCAACCCCAACGGCCCCATCTTACTCTCTTGCCGACCTGCCCGGCCACTGGGGACTAATCTTTCCTACCTCATTCCCATTCAACTCACCCCTCCCAGCACTGACCCCAAGGCCCTTGCCATCCATGAGTTTATTGAGGATATTTGCATCGACACCATGGCCTTGACAGAAACCTGGCTGAGGGCTGTTGGCCTCTTCACCCTTAATGAAGCCTCCCCGCCTGCTATACCTTCCACTACTTGCCCCACCCAAACTACCTGTGGAGTTTTGACCCTAATCACACCTTGGTCTATCCCCCTATTCCTGTGGCACGTTCTCCTTTGACCATCTCACCTTGTACCACCCCTCTCGCCTCGTCATTCTATACCGCCCACCCAAGTACCACCGAGGTATCCTCTCGGCTTTCTTCCCTCAGCCTCTCCACTGAGCCACTTCACATCCTCGGCGCTTTCAACCTCCATCTCAACTCATCATGCTCTGTCTCTCTCCTGAGTTCACTGCCCTCCTATCCTCTCTTATTTTCTCCCTCTATATAAACTCCCCAACCCACATTCACGGCCACTCCCTTGATCTTGCCATTTCACGTAGCCTTGCTACACCCATCGTGTTAATCACACTATGACCATCTTACACTTCCGTGTATCGCTCTCCGCCCACATCCCTCTTTCCCCCTCCTAACCCTACTTCCATTTGTGTCCGCCCCGGGAAAAAAACATACTCCCAATTCACTTACAACTGTCAACATCCCAACTGACCAGTCTTTGGCCCTCCAGTCACCACAACATTTCTACAGCCACTGATCTGCTCAACCACACCCTTACCTCCACCTTTGATGCCCTAGTCCCCATTGAAACCATTACTCTCTCTCTCTCTCTCTCTGTCACTCACCGTGGCTGTTTCTTATCTCTGCTCCCTTAAATCCGAGCGTCACAGATTTGCACATGCATGGCGGGCAACTGGTTGATGCATTCACTGCCAGATTTGGTAGACCACATAATGTACTATTGGGTTCTGCTCTCGTCTGCAAAAACTGCTCACTATTCCAGGATCATGCTGGACTACAACGATAACCCCATAGCTTTTCTATGTCACTAAGATTGAAACCATCCATTTAGCTGCCTCTGCCACTTCCCTCCCTTCCCCTAGCCCACTGGGTCAAACTTCCTCTAAGGTTCCCCCTTGCCCTAGCTCTGAACTCGCATTCTTCTCTCGTTTCTCTCCTATCTCCCCTCATGCCCTCTGTGAGTTCGTGTCCATGAGAGCCACTTCCTGCTCCCACGACCCTATTTCCTCTAAACTGCTGACCAACCATTCCTGATCCCAATATTAGCTGACATTTTTAAAGGTTCTCTCTCCTCAGGTGCTGTCCTTCACGCTTTCAAATCTGCCATCTCAACCCTCTCCTCAAAATTCCATAGTTGACCCCTCTTCCGTTGCAAACTACTGCCCCATCTCAAACCTCTCTTTTCCTTTCAAGTCCTTGAACGTGTTGTCGCCTCCCAAATCCGCGCCCATCTTTCCCTGAACTCCATGTTTAAATCCCTCCAATCAGGTTTCCGCTCCTGCCCTGCCACAATACTGAAACAGAACTTATCAAAGTCACAAATGGCATCCTCTGTGACTGTACTGTGGTAAACCATCCCTCCTCGTCCTTCCCGACTCGTCTGCAGCCTTTGACACGGTTGACCACATCATCCTCCTCCAACGCCTCCTCTATCGTCCAGCTGGGTGGGACTGCACTCGCCTAGTTCCGTTCTTATCTATCCAATCGTAGCCAGAGAATCACCTGTAATGGCTACTCTTCCAGTTCCCACATTGTTATCTCTGGTGTCCCCCAAGTATCCTTGGCCCCTCCTATTTCTCATCTACATGTTGCCCCTTGGCAGCATCATCTGAAAACACAGCGTCAGTTTCCACATATACGCTGATGACACCCAACTCTACCTCACCACCACTTCTCTCGACACCTCCATTGTCTCTAAATTGTCAGACTGCTTGTCCGACATCCAGTTCTGGATGAGCCGAAATTTTCTCCAGCTAAATATTAGGAAGAGCGATGAAATTGGCCCTGAAATCCCGCTTCCTTCTTTCCGCGGGCGTTCGACTCAATTCTAGAGAAAAGATGCGCATTTACCTGTTCCTGCTGCGCCCACCAGCGCTCCTGGTCCTGAGGCCTCTCCCTGCGCATCGCAGCGCATGCACGGCGGGACGGAGGGAGAGCTGGAGCTGGAGTCCCATGGCATTGGGCAGCCAATCCAGGTAAAGTATTTTCTCATTCATAATAATGGGAACTCCATAAGCAGGAGTTCTTATTATTATGATTGAGAACTCCCCCCCCCTCCCCCAAACAACAAAACACCAATAAAAAAATCGGGAAAAAAATCACTAATTTAAATTAAAGTTAATAAATGTCTTAGAAAAACTGTATATTTTTCCGATTTTTAAAATAAAGTTTTTTAATTATGGTTTAAAATAAACTGACCTGAGTGGGCAGGATTTTTAAACATTAAAATGTGTTTTTTTAAATTTTATTTTTATATGTTTTTGTATGTTTTAAAACTCTTACACTGGTAAAAGTACGCTATGTGCCTGCTTTTACCAGGAGAAAGAGTTTGAAGGACATTTGCTGGGCAAGAGATGGGAAAATACCGCAATCTTGCCTATGCCAATGTCCTTGTTGCCGAGATGCATGCGATCTGTCAAGCCAAAATTTGACAGATTGGAAAAGCCGGTTTTCGGCTCATGTGCATTGCTTCTGCGATGTCTTCCCGGGTCCGTACACACTCCGTACGGACCCAGGGAGGCCGGGATTTCAGGGCCAATGTTAAAATTTTAAAATTCTCATTCGTGTGTTCAAATCCCTCCATGGCTTCGCCCCTCCCTATGTCTGTAATCTCCACGCCCCCCCCCCCCCCCTTCCATGAGACTCTGTGCTCCCCCAATTTTGTCCTCTTGAACATCCCTGATTTTAATTGCTCCACCAATGGCGGCCGTGCCTTCAGCTGCCTGGGCCCTAGGACTTGGATTTCCCTCCCTAAACCTTTCTGCCTCTCCACCTCTCATTGGATGTGAGGCTACAGTTTTGTTTTCCCTTCAGTTTTGGGTGCAAACTTGAAAATCTCAAGCGAAGATCTCTCACAAATATTTACATCCCTGCATGTGGAGTCACTGAATTCAAACACTCTTAGTTTCATAACTAAATATCGCACACATTGGGCCATAATTTGCTGTGGCGGGGTAGCTAACGGGATCTTCCGTCAGACTTACCCTTGCATGGTTAGGGGTTTAAGTTGTTTGAGTGGCAGTTGCTGAAAGTGCAAGCTGGTAAGAGCGCAGCGAGGGAAACCGGGCATGTGCGACCTGACAGGACAGGCAACCGGATATCTCATCAACCAAACAGATTGAAGAATTGTCAAATTAACAGTGGAAGGACTGAGAAGGAGGGTGAATTAGAGTGGGTAAATTCAGTGTCAAATTAGATACAGAAAGAGAAATAAAGGGCCCAAGTTTCGGGCCGCGCCTAAAACGGCGCAGCCCAGATCTGGACGCCCGTTTTTCGCACCACAAAGTGCGCCTAAAAAAAACTCACCTATTCTCCGGCTCCCTGCAGGTCCGCTGGAGCTGGGCGCAGCGCAGCAAGAGCTGTTGGGGGGCGGAGCCAGGTCTCTGCGCTGAAAACAGTGCCGGGACCTCTGCACATGCGCGCGCATGTGCAGTAGCTCCAGGCACCCAAAACTGTGGGAGGGGCCCGAAACATGCAGCCCCTAGCCCTGGCCGAATGGCCTCACTGGGGCTGTGTGGATAAGGCTCCTACCACCCGACCCGACCCCCGCTCTCCGCCCCCCTCACCCCGGCGACTCGACCTCTGCTCCCCCCCCCCCAGCGGACCCGACCTCCGCTCCCCCCCCTGCGCCCCGACCCGACCTCTGCGTCTCTCCCTCCTACCCCCTCTGGACCTCCGCGACTCTCTTTCTCCCCCCCCCCCCCCCCGACGCCACCTACCTGTAAATCCAACCCGATGTCTTGGGCCCGGCCATTCAGCCTTCTTCTCTCCCTCCCTCCTCTCTCCTTCCCTCCCTCCCTCCTCTCTCCTTCCCTCCCTCCCTCCTCTCTCCTTCCCTCCCTCCCTCCTCGCTCCTTCCCTCCCTCCCTCCTCCCTCCTCTCTCCTTCCCTCCCTCCCTCCTCTCTCCTTCCCTCCCTCCCTCCTATCTTCCTCCCTCCCTCCCTCCCTCCTCTCTCCCTTCTCCCACTCTCTCCCCTCTCCCCCCCTCTCCTCCCCCATTCTCCTCCTCCCTTCCCCCCTCCTCCTCCTCCCCCCCCACCCTTCATCTTCCTCCCCCCCACCCTCTCCTCCCCACCCCCCTCCTCCTTCTCCCCCTCCCCCTCCCCCTTCTCCCCCTCCCCCTTCTCCCCCTCCCCCTTCTCCCCGTCCCCCTTCTCCCCCTCCCTCCCTTCTCCCCCTCCCCCCTTCTCCCTCTCTCCCTCCCACCCCCCTTCTCCCCCTCCCCCTCCCCTTTTCCCTCTCCCCCTCCCCCTCCCCTTTTCCCTCTCCCCCTCCCACCCCCCTTCTCCCCCTCCCCCTCCCACCCACCTTCTCCCCCTCCCCCTCCCACCCCCCTTCTCCCCCTCCCCTCGTTGTCAGAAACACAGACAGAGAGTGAGAGACACACTCACAGACAGAGAGATAGAGACACTGACAGAGACACACTGGGGGGACCGTCCCAACACGCTGTTGGAGGACTCCCGGTGCTGCAGTCGGTAAGTAGAAAATGTTTTATTTATTGATTGTTTAAATTTTTTTTATTTTTTATTAATTTTTTTTGATTGATTTATTGGTTGATTTATTGATATATTTATCATTTATTATTGATGATGGCTATTTATTTGTAAAACTGAAGTATTTAATGTTTGTAAACTTCCCTTTAAACGCCCCCTCCCCCACCATTCCCTACGCCTAATTTGTAACCTATGCCTGATTTTCTAAAGTGTGGACAAGATTTTTTCGAACGTACAAAAATCTTCACTTACTCCATTCTAAGTTAGTTTGGAGTAAGTTTTCACTGCCTAAACTTTGAAAACAGGCGTAAGTGGCCGGACACGCCCCCTTTTGAAAAATAAATTCTGTTCCAAAAAAACAGGAGCAACTCAGGCCGAAACTTGGCCCCAAAGAGAGGGAAAGGAAAAAAAAAGGCAAAGGAAGTAAAATTATATTTTACATTTAAAAAAAATCTCCAACAACAATTAAAAGCTGAAGGAATGAGACTCCATATTTGTAATAGTTCATTTTCAGTACCAGAGAGGTTGACTGGCAGTAATTAACACTTACCACAGCGTTAAAAGGACATACTAACTTTTTGTAGCTACCATGCAAATACAGCAACGTCATTCTGCGAGTGAATGGTGAGGCAGACAGCGAGGTGCCGTTATAGCGAAGCTAACTTTGGAGCGGTGCATCTCCGTCAGCAACTTTTGGATCTTTTGAATCCGCATCTACCACTCGTCTGAAGTTGCTGTACTATTCAGGCCTAAATAACAGCAAGCGCCCTTAGCCTGATCATTATTTGCACCTAAAGAACAGCAACACCATTAGCCTGACCATTATTTTGACAACATATGGCTTGTGAAAATTTTGTAATATGCCTCTGTTCATTCATCAAACCAATATTTTCAACAAAACAAATTGCTGCAATTTGAGAGGTGGTCCACCTTGATATTAACTATCCTGCCAGATAACGGCTGTGGTGGGGTGAGTTAAAGCCCCTTTTGGATTTAAAGCCCCCGTTGCAGCTAATTACAGCATATGTTAATTTACTATATTAAATGGGTGGGATAAACAGAACTTGCAACTGTTGCTTCATATAGCTTATTCATTATCCTCTGCAGATCTAGGTATGTTCATTTAAAAAAAAACCTTCATAATGGCCCAGAAATTGCAGGCGGATACCTACGACCAGAAAGATTTCTATGACTCTACCTGGTGGTCCTGGAGGCTCATGGCCCTCTACGTGAAGGCCTTTGTCGACTCACGCATATCCCAGGAACGTAATGGTTTCGTACGCATCAATGGGATCACGTGGACCGGCCCAACCTATCCGAGTAGGGGGATCCCCATTCATACTTATGGTAATTCTGTACATAAGTATGAATGGGAATACCCCAAAAACACAGAAACATTGAAAATAACTATTAAAAAAAAAATCACACATTTCAAATTAATAAAAATGGAATTTAATTAATTATTTAAAACAAAAATGTAATTTTTGAAAAATAAATTGACATATTTTAACGGCTCTAAAAATAAACTTGCTTTATTTAACAGGATTTTAAATGTTTAGATGACTTTTTTTTAAATTATTTTTCTGTAGTTTAAAAGCTTGCACTGATAAAAGCAGGCCTTTAGTCTTTGGCGGACATTCGCTGGGCAGGATTTGGGCAAGTAGCCCAACTCGCCGCCCGATGAGGCCTTTTACTTTTGGATGTGGTGGATCTGTCAAAATAATTTTTTTGACCGATCAAGTTCCGGGTTTAGGCACATGCACTTCGCATGTAAACCCAGAACTTGCAGGGACCCCACGGGCACGTGTGCACCTCGTACACGCCCATGAGGAGCGCAATTTCAGGCCCGGTGTTTTTATATGTAATGAATTATTAATCAAACAAGTTTTTATTAGTTTACATTAAGTTTCTTTTCTAGGTTTTCTCTTGCAACCTTATGTTACCTTCCTGTCTTTAGTTTAAATGGTGATAAATATCCTGGCATTATTTAATAAAGGCATATAAAAGGGAAATGTCATTAAAGGGACATGCACATCTTTCCTCCTGTTATCCTGGCACACCAACAGTCTCCATAGATAACTTAATTTAAAGATCAGGCTTGCACGTTAGGGAATGCATGTTTGAGCAATGTATACTTGCAAGGAAAAGGTTGTAAGCATTTCTTGGAACAATAGCCCAACGCATTCACATGGCTTGTGTTTTTCAGTTGAAGGCGGAGGCAGTAGCAGAAGTAGCTACTGCGAGGAAAAGACAGCATCAGTCTTCCTTACAATACTATTGTGCCTTAAACGCGCTACAGTACAGGAAACGGGTGGCAATGCTGGATCCACTGCTTGGCTTTACACAGGGTCAGGTTAGTGAATCTGTTAGCTCAACACGTGCAATATATGCTGGGTCCCAATATTGGGTACGAATCAACACTCAAACATTGGCCTCGCATGCAATTTGGATGTTCCCGAACTGGATTCTGATTTGAACTTTACGCTCTCTGACCCCAATATCAAATAATCAGAGACCCTGAAGTATTTGGGCTCACTCTGAAGCTGAGAAGCCAAGTATCAAGAGTTTACTACGAATACTGTGATAAACCCACCACATACAATTCTGTGTTGATGAGGCATCTGCAATTCCTGTCTTTTGAGAACTTTAGAGGCAGGAAAATAATAAACTAGCACATAGAATTATAAATAATAAAAATCCATATCTTCAAACAATGTTGCTCCATTGCAGTACAGGTCCCAAGTAATCAGTGCAATAATGTGCACAATCTTAGAAACATAGAAACATAGAAAATAAGTGCAGGAGTAGGCCATTCTGCCCTTCGAGCCTGCACTACCATTCAATATGATCATGGCTAATCCTTCACCTCAGCACCCCTTTGGTGAGGCGTGAGTCCGGGGATCAGCAGAGGCCGATAAAAGGCCGCGAGAGGCGTCGGGAGTTCGTTGGTGAGGCGTGAGTCCGGGGATCAGCAGAGGCCTATAAAAGGCCGCGAGAGGCGTCGGGAGTTCGTTGGTGAGGCGTGAGTCCGGGGATCAGCAGAGGCCTATAAAAGGTGTACTTGTGCAGCTACAGAGAGAAGGCAAAAAAGAAGTAGAAAGAAACAGAAAGGTGACGTCACAGCCTAGGGGGTAAGTGATTGGCTGGTGATTGGTGAGTAGTTTTTCTTTTTCTTTTTTATATTAGTCAGTAACTTTTAACATTGTTGTTGCCAATTTAAGTGTACCTAAGGGTTAAGTCATGGCAGGAGAGCTAGGTCGGGTGTTATGCTCCTCCTGTACCATGTGGGAACTCGGACAATTCCGGTGTCCCTGACGACTACGTGTGCGGGAAGTGTATCCACCTCCAGCTCCTGACGGTCCGCGTTGCGGAATTGGAGCTGAGGGTGGATTCACTCTGGAGCATCCACGATGCTGAGAATGACGTGAGTAGCATGTGTAGCGAGTTGGTCTTACCGCAGGAGAAGGGGAATAGGGAATGGAAGACCAGCAGGAAGAGTAGAGCAAGAAAGGTAGTGCAGGGGTCCCCTGTGGTCATCCTCCTGCAAAACAGATACACTGCTTTGAGTACTGTTGGGGGGGATGACTCTTCAGGGGAGGGCAGCAGCAGCCAAGTTCATGGCACCGTGGCTGGCTCTGTTGCACAGGAGGGCAGGAAAAAGAGTGGGAGAGCGATAGTGATAGGGGATTCAATGGTGAGGGGAATAGATAGGTGTTTCTGCGGCCGCAACCGAGACTCCAGGATGGTATGTTGCCTCCCTGGTGCAAGGGTCAAGGATGTCTCGGAGCGGGTGCAGGACATTCTAAAAAGGGAGGGAGAACAGCCAGTTGTCGTGGTGCACATTGGTACCAACGACATAGTTAAAAAATAGGGATGAGGTTATACGAAACGAATTTAAGGAGCTCGGAGCTAAATTAAAAAGTAGGACCTCAAAAGTAGTAATCTCGGGATTGCTAACAGTGCTGCGTGCTAGTCAGGGTAGGAATCGCAGGATAGCGCAGATCAATACGTGGCTTGAGCAGTGGTGCAGCAGGGAGGGATTCAAATTCCTGGGGCATTGGAACCGGTTCTGGGGGAGGTGGGACCAGTACAAACCGGACGGTCTGCACCTGGGCAGGACCGGAACCAATGTCCTAGTGCTGTTGGGGAGGAGTTAAACTAATATGGCAGGGGGATGGGAACCAATGCAGGGAGACAGAGGGAAACAAAAAGGAGGCAAAAGCAAAAGACAGAAAGGAGATGAGGAAAAGTGGAGGGCAGAGAAACCCAAGGCAAAGAACAAAAAGTGCCACTGTACAGCAAAATTCTAAAAGGACAAAGGGTGTTAAAAAAACAAGCCTGAAGGCTTTGTGTCTTAATGCAAGGAGTATCCGTAATAAGGTGGATGAATTGACTGTGCAAATAGATGTTAACAAATATGATGTGATTGGGATTACGGAGACGTGGCTCCAGGATGATCAGGGCTGGGAACTCAACATCCAGGGGTATTCAACATTCAGGAAGGATAGAATAAAAGGAAAAGGAGGTGGGGTAGCATTGCTGGTTAAAGAGGAGATTAATGCAATAGTTAGGAAAGACATTAGCTTGAATGATGTGGAATCTATATGGGTAGAGCTGCAGAACACCAAAGGGCAAAAAACGTTAGTGGGAGTTGTGTACAGACCTCCAAACAGTAGTAGTGATGTTGGGGAGGGCATCAAACAGGAAATTAGGGGTGCATGCAATAAAGGTGCAGCAGTTATAATGGGTGACTTTAATATGCACATAGATTGGGCTAGCCAAACTGGAAGCAATACGGTGGAGGAGGATTTCCTGGAGTGCATAAGGGATGGTTTTCTAGACCAATATGTCGAGGAACCAACTAGGGGGGAGGCCATCTTAGACTGGGTGTTGTGTAATGAGAGAGGATTAATTAGCAATCTCGTTGTGCGAGGCCCCTTGGGGAAGAGTGACCATAATATGGTGGAATTCTGCATTAGGATGGAGAATGAAACATTTAATTCAGAGACCATGGTCCAGAACTTAAAGAAGGGTAACTTTGAAGGTATGAGGCGTGAATTGGCTAGGATAGATTGGCGAATGATACTTAAGGGGTTGACTGTGGATGGGCAATGGCAGACATTTAGAGACCGCATGGATGAACTACAACAATTGTACATTCCTGTCTGGCGTAAAAATAAAAAAGGGAAGGTGGCTCAACCGTGGCTATCAAGGGAATCAGGGATAGTATTAAAGCCAAGGAAGTGGCATACAAATTGGCCAGAAATAGCAGCGAACCCGGGGACTGGGAGAAATTTAGAACTCAGCAGAGGAGGACAAAGGGTTTGATTAGGGCAGGGAAAATGGAGTACGAGAAGAAGCTTGCAGGGAACATAAAGGCAGATTGCAAAGGTTTCCATAGATATGTAAAGAGAAAAAGGTTAGTAAAGACAATCGTAGGTCCCCTGCAGTCAGAATCAGGGGAAGTCATAACGGGGAACAAAGAAATGGCAGACCAATTGAACAAGTACTTTGGTTCGGTATTCACTAAGGAGGACACAAACAACCTTCCGGATATAAAAGGGGTCAGAGGGTCTAGTAAGGAGGAGGAACTGAGGGAAATCTTTATTAGTCGGGAAATTGTGTTGGGGAAATTGATGGGATTGAAGGCTGATAAATCCCCAGGGCCTGATGGACTGCATCCCAGAGT
Organism: Pristiophorus japonicus; assembly: GCF_044704955.1. NCBI lineage: Eukaryota > Metazoa > Chordata > Chondrichthyes > Pristiophoridae > Pristiophorus > Pristiophorus japonicus. The sequence continues at coordinate 72,750,622 of NC_091989.1, read as the reverse complement.
ACTTAAGGAGGTGGCCTTGGAAATAGCGGATGCATTGACAGTCATTTTCCAACATTCCATTGACTCTGGATCAGTTCCTTTCGAGTGGAGGGTAGCCAATGTAACCCCACTTTTTAAAAAAGGAGGGAGAGAGAAAACAGGGAATTATAGACCGGTCAGCCTGACCTCAGTCATGGGTAAAATGATGGAATCAATTATTAAGGATGTCATAGCAGCGCATTTGGAAAAAGGTGACATGATAGGCCCAAGTCAGCATGGATTTGTGAAAGGGAAATCCTGCTTGACAAATCTTCTGGAATTTTTTGAGGATGTTTCCAGTAAAGTGGACAAGGGAGAACCAGTTGATGTGGTATATTTGGACTTTCAGAAGGCTTTCGACAAGGTCCCACACAAGAGATTAATGTGCAAAGTTAAAGCACATGGGATTGGGGGTAGTGTGCTGACGTGGATTGAGAACTGGTTGTCCGACAGGAAGCAAAGAGTAGGAGTAAATGGGGACTTTTCAGAATGGCAGGCAGTGACGAGTGGGGTACCGCAAGGTTCTGTGCTGGGGCCCCAGCTGTTTACATTGTACATTAATGATTTAGACGAGGGGATTAAATGTAGTATCTCCAAATTTGCGGATGACACTAAGTTGGGTGGCAGTGTGAGCTGCGAGGAGGATGCTATTAGGCTGCAGAGTGACTTGGATAGGTTAGGTGAGTGGGCAAATGCATGGCAGATGAAGTATAATGTGGATAAATGTGAGGTTATCCACTTTGGTGGTAAAAACAGAGAGACAGACTATTATCTGAATGGTGACAGATTCGGAAAAGGGGAGGTGCAACGAGACCTGGGTGTCATGGTACATCAGTCATACCCCTTGATCCCTTTAGCCGTAAGGGCCATATCTAACTCCCTCTTGAATACATCCAATGAACTGGCATCAACAACTCTCTGCCGCAGGGAATTCCACAGGTTAACAACTCTCTGAGTGAAGAAGTTTCTCCCCATCTCAGTCCTAAATGGCCTACCCCTTATCCTAAGACTATGTCCCCTGGTTCTGGACTTCCCCAACATCGGGAACATTCTTCCCGCATCTAACCTGTTCCGTCCCGTCAGAATCTTATATGTTTCTATGCGTTCCCCTCTCATCCTTCTAAACTCCAGTGTATAAAGGCCCAGTTGATCCAGTCTCTCCTCATATGTCAGTCCAGCCATCCCTGGAATCAGTCTGGTGAACCTTCGCTGCACTCCCTCAATAGCAAGAACGTTCTTCTTCAGATTAGGAGACCAAAACTGAACACAATATTCCAGGTGAGGCCTCACCAAAGCCCTGTACAATTGCAGTAAGACCTCCCTGCTCCTATACTCAAATCCCCTAGTTATGAGGGCCAGCATGCCATTTGCTGCCTTCACCGCCTGCTGTACCTGCATGCCACCTTTCAATGACTGACGAACCATGACACCCAGGTCTCGTTGCACCTCCCCTTTTCCCAATCTGCCGCCATTCAGATAATATTCTGCCTTCGTGTTTTTGCCACCAAAGTGGATAACCTCACATTTATCCACATTATACTGCATCTGCCATGCATTTGCCCACTCACCTAACCTGTCCAAGTCACCCTGCAGCCTCTTAGCATCCTCCTCACAGTTCACACCGCCATCCAGCTTAGTGTCATCTGCAACCTTGAAGATATTACACTTAATTCCCTCATCCAAATCATTAATGTATATTGTGAAGAGCTGGGGTCCCAGCACTGAGCCCTGCAGCACTCCACTAGTCACTGCCTCCCATTCTGAAAAGTACCCGTTTGTCCCGACTCTCTGCTTCCTGTCTGCCAACCAATTCTCTATCCACGCCAGTACGTTACCCCCAATACCATGTGCTTTGATTTTGCACACCAATCTCTTATGTGGGACCTTGTCAAAGGCCTTTTGAAAGTCCAAATACACCACATCCACTGGTTCTCCCTTGTCCACTCTACTAGTTACATCCTCAAAAAATTCCAGAAGATTTGTCAAGCATGATTTCCCTTTCATAAATCCATGCTGACTTGGACCGATCCTGTCACTGCTTTCCAAATGCGCTGCTATTTCATCCTTAATAATTGATTCCAACATTTCCCCCACTACTGATGTCAGGCTAACCGGTCTATAATTAACTGCTTTCTCTCTCCCTCTTTTTTTAAAAAGTGGTGTTACATTAGCTACCCTCCAGTCCATAGGAACTGATCTAGAGTCGATTGACTGTTGGAAAATGATCACCAATGCATCCACTATTTCTAGGGCCACTTCCTTAAGTACTCTGGGATGCAGACTATCAGGCCCCGGGGATTTATCGGCCTTCAATCTCATCAATTTCCCTAACACAATTTCCCGCCTAATTAGGATATCCTTCAATTCCTCCTTCTCACGAGACCCTCGGTCCCCTAGTACATCCGGAAGGTTATTTGTGTCTTCCTTCGTGAATAACAGTCTAAAACTGTTGGTCATCTTTTCTTAAAAACTGGTGAAGACCACATAGATCCATGAGAAGATCTCATGGTTATAACCAAACGTTACTTCAGCTGAAGTGACTATTCCAATATGTATTTCAGGTGACTGACTAGTTAACTTTTTACAAATGACAATATTATATTTTCACTGTGTAGTATTTCTCTCAATAACATTGGACCATGAAGTAAAAGGCAGTAAGTTTGTGAAAATGTCAAGCAGTGTTCCAGGTGAATGCTCCACAACGTGTAATATTAATATAACAAGCCTCAATGGGAAGTATTCATTATACCTCACCCCCACGCAACACTGTATATTCATTTCAAACAATCCCTCCAACAAATTTATATATAAAAAAAACAATGATTACGTATTGCAGTGTGTGTTGAGCATTGGCCTGTTGTGTTCAAGGCTGCAGTACTGAAACGGAATGCTTTTATACTTGGCCATGGTAACTACAAGAAACACCAGCCACACACTCAACTAATGAAATGACTTCAGAAATCGCGAGGGAAAGCTAACACTTCATGTGATCCACTTCATGTGATCCACTTCATGTGATCCACTTAGTGATCCATCTCCGAATAGAGCCCATCCACTGCAAACCGTGCGGTTAAACTGACCTGTTCATTGCTCCCTCACAGTGACCTGTGCCCGCTGCTCCCTCACAGTGACCTTTATGTGAATTACATTAAATAAAAACATAAGAAATCGGAGCAGGACTAGGTCATACAGCCCCTCGAGCCAGCTCCGCCATTTAATGAGATCATGGCTGATCCGATCATGGACTCAGCTCCACTTCCCTGCCTGCTTCCCATAACCCTTTACTTCCTTATCACTCAAAAATCTGTCGATCTCCGCCATAAATATATTCAATGACCCAGCCTCCACAGCTCTCTGGGGCAGAGAATTCCACAGATGTACAACCTTCTTAAGAGAAGAAATTTCTCCTCATCTCAGTTTTAAATGGGTGGCCCCTTATTCTTTGTCCTATGTCCCCTAGTTTTAGTTTCCCCTATGAGTGGGAATATCCTCTCTGCATCCACCTTGTCGAGCCATGTTAAATACAATAAAATCAGAGCGTTAAACTCGTGGCTCAAAGACTGGTGTGCAAGAAATGGGTTTTGGTTCCTGGGGCACCAGTACTGGGGTAAGAGGGAGCTGTTCCGTCAGGATGGACTCCACTTGGAACGTGTTGGGGCTATGGTCCTGACGAACCGAATAACTAGCGCTGCAGAGAGAGAGCTTTAAACTAATTGGGGGGGGGGGTTCAGGTGAGCAGAAACCTAAAAGCTCAAAGAACAAGGTGAAGGCATTAAGAACAGGGTAGCATTGGGGGAAAGGAAAACCAGAGCGTGATAGGAAGGGACAGGATCTATAAACATAAGAGTGTATCAGAAACTGGGGCCATAGCAGAAGTAAATAGTAGGAAAACACATTTAAAAGCTCTTTATCTGAATGCATGCCGCATTCGTAACAAATTAGATGAGCTGTCAGCACAAATAGATACACATAGGTATGATCTGATAGCTTTAACAGAGACGTGGTTACAAGGTGACCAAGACTAGGAACTAAATATTCAGGGGTACTTGACAATTCGGAAGGACAGACAGAAAGGAAAGGAGGTGGGGTAACTCTGTTGATAAAGGATGGAATCACTGCAATACTGAGAAATGATGTTGGTTCAGATGATCAGGATGTTGAAACAGTTTGGGTGGAGATGAGGAACAATAAGAGGAAAAAGCCACTGGTGGGCGTAGTCTTTTGGCCCCCTAACAGTAACAACTCTATTGGTCGGAGTATAAACCAAGAAATAGTGGGGGCTTGTGAAAGGGGAACAGCAATAATCATGGGTGATTTTAACCTCCATATTGATTGGACAAATCAAATTGGTCAGGGCAGCCTTGAGGAAGAGTGCATAAGGAACGGTTCCTTGAGCAGTCTGTAACGGTACCAACTAGGGGACAGGCTATCTTCGATCTGGTCCTGTGTAATGAGACAGGATTAATAAACAATCTCCCAGTAAAGGATCCCCTTGGAATGAGTGACCATAGCATGATTGAATTTCAAATTCAGATGGAGGGCGAGAAAGCTGTATCTCAAACCAGTGTACAAAGCTTAAATAACGGAAACTATGAAGATATGAGAGTTGAGTTGGCTAAAAGTGGACTGGGAAAATAGATTAAAGTGTAGGACGGTTGATGAACAGTGGCGTACATTTAAGGACATAGTTCATAACTCTCAAGAAAAATATATTCCAGTGAGGGGAAAAGGGTGTAAAAGAAAAGATAGTCATCTGTGGCTAATTAAAGAAATAAAGGACAGTATCCAATTAAAAACAAGGGCATACAAAGTGGCCAAAACTAGTGTGAGGACAGAAGATTGGGAAGCTTTTAAAAGCCAGTAAAGAATGACTAAAAAAAATGTTTAAGAAAGGGAAGATAAACTATTAAAGTAAACTAGCACTAAATATAAAAACAGATAGCAAGAGTTTCTACAGGTATATAAAAAGGAAAAGAGTGGCTAAAGTAAATGTTGGTCCCTTAGAGGACGAGAATTAGTGATGGGGAACATGCAGATGGCAGAAACTCTGAACAAATATTTTGTATCAGTCTTTACGGTAGAGGACACTAAAAATATCCCAAGAGTGGATAGTCAAGGGGCTATGGGGGTGGGGAGGAACTTAACACAGTCACTAAGGAGGTGGTACTCAGTAAGATAATGGGACTAAAAGGCGAATAAATCCCCTGGACCTGATGGCTTGCATCCTAGGGTCTTAAGAGAAGTAGCGGCAGGGATAGTGGATGCATTGGTTGTAAGTTCCCTGGATTCTGGGAAGGTCCCAGCAGATTGGAAAACTGCAAATGTAACACCCCTACTTAAAAAAGGAGGCAGACAAAAAGCAGGAAACTATGGGGCCCAAGTTTGCCCCCAGGGTTGGAACGGTGCATCTCTGTGTGGTGCAGCGACTTTTTAGAACAGAAACGCGCCTATTATTTACCTTGGTATTCTCCCCTCCGTCCGGTCGATCCAGGCCCTTGGTGCAGTGCAGCACAACGCATGGGGGGCGGAGCCAGGTCCCGGCGCTGAAATCAGTGCCGGGACCTCTGCACATGCGCACCAGAGCGTGCGTGCTTGTGCAGTAGCTCCTCGCCCCCAAAGCACGCCGCCCCGAGCCCTGGCCAAATGGGCTCCCAGGGTGACGAAAATCAGACTCGGCCACCCCTCCCGTTCAGGTCCCGCTCCCTCCCCTCCCTCCCTCCCTCCCATTCAGCTGTTCCTCCTCGGCCCCCTCTCCTCTTCCCCCATCTCCTCTCCCCCCCCTCTATTCTTCCCCCATCTCTCCTCCACCCCTTCCTCCTCCACCCCTTCCTCCACCCCTTCCTCCCTCCCTCCCTCCCTCCTCTCCCCGCACCCGACTCTCCCCCCTCCCGACTCTTTCCCCCCTCCCGACTCTTTCCCCCCTCCCGACTCTTTTCCCCCCTCCCGACTCTTTTCCCCCCTCCCGACTCTTTTCCCCCCTCCAGACTCTTTTCCCCCCTCCCGACTCTTTCCCCCCTCCCGACTCTTTCCCCCCTCCCGACTCTTTCCCCCCTCCCGACTCTTTTCCCCCTCCCGACTCTTTTCCCCCTTCCCGACTCTTTGCCCCCCTCCCGGCTCTTTGCCCCCCTCCCGGCTCTTTGCCCCCCTCCCGGCTCTTTGCCCCCCTCCCGGCTCTTTGCCCCCCTCCCGGCTCTTTGCCCCCCTCCCGGCTCTTTGCCCCCCTCCCGGCTCTTTGCCCCCCTCCCGGCTCTTTTCCCCCCTCCCGGCTCTTTTCCCCCCTCCCGACTCTTTCCCCCCTCCCGACTCTTTCCCCCCCACATTCCCCCCCTCTTTCCCCCCCACATTCCCCCCCTCTTTCCCCACTTTCCCCCCCTCTTTCCCCACTTTCCCCCCCTCTTTCCCCACTTTCCCCCTCTCCTCTTCCCCCCCTCTCCTCTTCCCCCCCCTCTCCTCTTCCCCCCCCCTCTCCTCTTCCCCCCCCCTCTCCTCTTCCCCCCCTCCTTTCCCCCCCCTCCCCTTCCCCCCTCCCCCCTCCTCTCCCTCCCCTCCCCCTCCTTTCTCCTCAACTCTCCACCCTCTCCCTACCCTCCCCCCCCTCCACCCTACCGCCTCCCCTCCTCCGCCCTCCCCTCGCTGTCAGAGACAGAGAGAGAGAGACACTGACAGAGACAGAGAGAGACACACTGGGGGGGGGCCCGTCCCAGCACGCTGTTGGAGGGCTCCCGGTGCTGCAGTCGGTGAGTAGAAACTAAATTTTTTATTTATTGATGTTTTTAATTTTTTTTTCTTTTTTCTTTTTAAATTTTTTTTTGATTGATTTATTGGTTTATTTATCATTTATTATTGATGATGGCTCTTTATTTGTAAAAATGAAGTGTTTAATGCTTGTAAACTTCACTCCCACTCCGGCCCCTCCCCATCTCTCATTCCCTACGCCTGATTTATAAGTGCAGGCAAGGTTTTCCTGAGCGTACAAAAATTTACACTTACTCCATTCTAAGTTTTCGCTGCCTAAACTTGCAAAACAGGCGTAAGTGGCTGGACAGGCCCCCTTTTGAAAAAAAAAATCTGTTCTAAAATGGAACTATTCTCACTGGAGCAAACTAAATACCGAGAATTGCAATTTCTAAGATGCTCCATATTAAACTAGTTGCTCCAAAAAAATAGGAGCAACTCAGGCCGAAACCTGAGCCCTATACACCAGTTAGCCTAACATCTGTGGTTGGGAAAATGTTGGAGTCCATTATTAAAGAAGCAGTAGCAGGACATTTGGAAAAGCATAATTCAGTCAAGCAGAGTCAGCATGGATTTATGAAGGGGTAGTTTGCTGGACAAATTTGCTGGAATTCTTTGAGGATGTAAAGAACAGGGTGGATAAAGGGGAACCAGTGGATGTAGTGTATTTGGACTTCCATAAGGCATTTGACATTGTGCCACATAAAAGTTTACTGCACAAGATAAAAGTTCACGGGGTTGGGGGTAATATATTAGCATGGTTAGAGGATTGGCTAACTAACAGAAAACAGAGAATCGGGATAAATGATTCATTCTCGGGTTGGCAATCAGTAACTAGTGTGGTGCTGCAGAGATCAGTGTTGGGACCCCAACTATTTACAATCTATATTAACGACTTGGATGAAGGGACCGAGTGTAACGTAGCCAAGTTTGCTGACGATACAAAGATGGGAGGAAAAGCAATGTGTGAGGAGGACACAAAAAACCTGCAAAAGGACATAGACAGGCTAAGTGAGAGGGCAAAAATTTGGCAGATGGAGTATAATGTTTGAATGTGTGAGGTTATGCACTTTGGCAGAAAAAAAATCAAAGAGCATGTTATCATTTAAATTGAGAAAAATGCAAAGTGCTGCAGTACAGCGGGACCTTGGGATCCTGGTGCATGAAACACAAAAGGTTAGTATGCAGGTACAGCAAGTGATCAGGAAGGCCAATGGAATCTTGGCCTTTATTGCAAAAGGGATGGAGTATAAAAGCAGGGAAGTCTTGCTGCAGTTATGCAGGGTATTGGTGAGGCCACACCTGGAATAATGCGTACAGTTTTAGTTTCCATATTTAAGAAAGGATATCATTGCTTTGGAGACAGTTCAGAGTAGGTTCACTCGGTTGATTTTGGAGATGAGGGGGTTGACTTATGGGGAAGGTTGAGTATGTTAGGCCTCTCTCATTGGAATTCAGAAGAATGAGAGGTGATCTTATCGAAACGTATAAGATTATGAGGGGACTTGACAAAGTGGATGCAGAGAGGATGTTTCCACTGATAGAGGAGACTAGAAATAGGGGGTATAATTTTAGAATAAGGGGCCGCCCATTTAAAACTGAGATGAGGAGGAATTTCTTCTCTCAGAGGGTTGTGGTTCTGTGGAATTCGCTGCCTCAGAGAGCTGTGGAAGCTGGGACATTGAATGGATTTAAGACAGCAATAGACAGTTTCTTAACTGATAAGGGAATAAGGGTTTATGGGGAGCGGGCAGGGAAGTGGACCTGAGTCCATGATTGGATCAGCCATAATTGTATTAAATGACGGAGCAGGCTCAAGGGGCCCAATGGCCTACTCCTGCTCTAATTTGTTATGTTCTTATGAATTTCAGGGCATGTGTCAGACTTTCTTTTATAACCTGAAATCTCAGAGCTGATGTGAGCAATGGGTTCCTGCCCAATTTAAAGGTCTTGAGTAGAACTATTACCCCAGTTCAATGCCTAGACTGTTAACTGTAGTAACTGAAAAACAAGTTGTTCATCATGAACTGGACTGACAAAAAGGGATTAATAGTGACATAATATTCAATGCATCGATCACGCACAAAGCCTCATTTAATGAGGCACGGAGCACACAGGTGAGCCTACCTCGAGTGCTCACAACTGGCTCACTCGTGGATCAATGTCTGTAGGCAGAGCGACACTATCCGGATCCTCCCTCTTGATATAAATGGGAGCTTGTTAGAAATTGCCTCTTTACAGCTATTTCTGGTCACTTTAAATAATCAAGTTCGAGTGCAAACCAATATGGTGCATAATTGTGTTTAATCAGAGTTTAAGATGGAATATAGTAAAAACATACGACCGTAACAATAGTTGAAATCGATCGATCGGACAGACGGTGAGCTATTCTGTTCTTCCTATTGTCGAGGGTTTCCTTCACAGTCTCTCTCTCTTTCTCGCCTTCTGTCTGTGTGCCTCCTTCTCTCTCTGACTACAAGCTTCCAGAAAGTCACTTTTAACCTATTTTTTGGGGTGGGCCTGAACCTGAATATTGCCGAGACTTTTTGACATATAGAGGTTCCCCATAAAAGTTAATACAGGTTCGAACTCCAAAAATCCAGAGTTCCGGAATCCGGACACTAGGCCGATCCGTGGCGGGGTTGTCCGGAAACCGGAAAAGTTCCGATATTCGGACTCCCCCCGCCTCGGCAAACCGACTTCGTCCGCCCCGACTTCGCCTGCCCCGACATAGTGCGGCCTGACCTCGTCCCAGCCCGACCCGGCTCTGGCCTCAGCCCGCCCCGACCCGGTCCGACTTCACATGGCCTGACCACTGCCCCGACCCCGCCCTGGCCCGACCACTACCCCGCCCCGACCTCGGACTGCCCCGATCCCGCCCTGGCCTGACCCGACTTCGCGTGGCCCGACCTCGGACTGCCCTGTCCCGCACCGACCCAGCCCTGACCCGACTTCGCATGGCCCGACCCCGTCCTGCTCCGACCCCGACCTCGCCTCGGCCCGCCCCGACCTCGGCCCTATCCCGACTTCACGCGGCCCGACCTCGGCCTGCCCCGGCCCGACCCGACCTCGGCCTGCCACGACCCCGCCCCGGCTCGACCTCGGCCTGCCCCGACCCTGCCCCGGCTCGACTTCACGCGGCCCGACCCCGTCCTGCTCCGACCCCGATCTCGCCCTGTCCCGACCCCGACCCGACCTCGGCCTGTCGCGACCCAGCCCCGGCCCGACCCCGGCCTGTCCCGACCTCGGCCTACCCCGACCTCGGCCTGCCCCGACCTCGGCCTGCCCCGACCCTGCCCCAGCCCGACCTCACCCCAGTCTGACCTTGGCCCACCCTGACTTCGCTCTGCCCGCCCTTGGTGCTGTCCCCCTCGCTCCCTCTCTCCCGCCCACCTTGGCTGTCCAACCCTATCTACCTATGATCAGATCCTCGTCGGCGGGGCCTGTGTGAACAACTCCATGGCGGCGAGGCCCCGCCCGAGCACTCGAACAATTCATTGACGTGCACCCCCCCTCACCCCCCCTTTCTGACATTCCGAAATCTGGAACTACTCGAACCTGGGCTTGGGTGTTTCCGGATTCGTGACGTCAGAAAGACGTTCCAAAATCCGACAAAACGCAAAATCCGGAACGGCCTCGATCCCGAGGGTTCCGGATTCGGGGCGCTGCATCCAATAAGACTCCTAGTTCTCAAAACAAAGCACGCCCTAAAGATGTCTGATAATTTTGGTCACATGTCATTGTTTATACCTCATCGAAGCCATTTTTCTGTAGAATTCCTTTCATCTCTCTCTGTCCCGGTTCCCTGAGTACAATAAATACAAAGCCTTAGTCCTCTACTTTTTGAACTATGAGGCCCAAACCAGAGCTTTGTCACCATAACCGGTGGTCAACTTCTTTATGACGTAGTAAACGGCCTGTGTTTACACTAATTGCTACAAACATCCTTCGATTCGAAGCCTTTCCAAACAAGTTGCCTTAAGATACATGAACACAAAGCTTTTACTTGAAAACCGCCGATAGAGAAATGAAAATTATCATTCTCAGCAGACACCTCGTCTCCAGTCCAAAACAACGATTTAAAACACAGCATGCATATCAGTTTTATACATTTTTAATGGAAACTTTTCTTTTATTTACCCCATTAAAACCCTTCAATATGGAACACTGTCAGCAGATCTCTTTGGGTGATAAGCACCCCAATTTCTCTAGACTTCTCATAATTCCTGGTAACATTTTAGAAAATCTCATCTATATTCTTTCCATTGCCGTGACATCATTCCTAATGCAAGGTGCTCGAAACTAAACACCATATTCTAACTGGCGTCACCAGTGATTGGGATAGATTTAGTGATCCCTTTGCTTTTGTACTTGAGGCCACTATTTAACTATAATCTCATACGCTTACTTTTTATATCAACTTGTCCTCCCACTTGTACGTTTATCTGAACTCATGGGTCTCTCAACTCCTCTACTCCATTTAATGTAGATGTTCCCTCATTTTTCATCAGTACACATTTCTCCACGTCATCGGACACCTCTCTGCCCAATCTACTAACCTGTCCATGTCCTCCTAAAGTGCTTTCGACTCCTCTTCAGTTACCCAAGCTCTTTGTGTGCCATCTGCGAATTCTGATATTATGCCCTTATACCAGAGTGCAGATCATTCATAAATTTTTGAGAAATTGGTTATGAAGCAATAAATTTAACATCGAAAGACGAAAGAGGGGATAGGAGATTATTTTAACGCAAGGGGTTGTGAAGAAATGGAATGCCAGAAACTAGTGGAAGCAGGATCGGTAATAGCTTTTAAAAGAGAAGTGGATAAATATTTAATAAAGAATTTAAAGGGGCATGGGGGGAAGATCAGAGGAACAGGACTTGGTGGACAGATCTTTTGTAGTGGGCCAAACTGCTTTTTTCCATGCTGTAAAATTCTAACAAGCTAAAGTAAACATATTTTTCGTAGATAAATATACAAAACAGATTATGCTAATCATGCTACGTTTTGGTGAAATCAGGCAAAGCAAGTAAAAGATGTTAGTTTTAATCTGGTTTTAAGATAAACAGTCTCGTCGAGGCTTGCCTAACTTGCCTGTGGGCCACAAGGGCTCCGGACTCGCAGCCATGCTAAGCCCACCTATTTGACCTGGTTTGTTCTGTTTGAAGTTTGAGAGTCTGGAAGTTTGGAAAGTTCTTGCTACCTCTGCTCTAATTGAAGTATTATCAGCAATGGAGATGAGCGAGGATTGACTCTTGATTTGTTCTCTTCAAGCCTCTCCAATACTCACCTATGTGAGAAGCAGAGCTTGGACAACATCTCTCTCGAATGTACTGATAATGTGGCAAAATCATTGCGATTCTCCTCTTTACATTCGTCTTTTACCAGAATAAACTTTCCTTATGTATGGATTCCAGAAGTGTTTTGAAGGCGTGGAACCGGAGGATATGCAACAGCTATTCTGTCCCAATCTACAATCAGAACATTTGAAACTTGTGAAAATTCACTTCTTTCATTTTGTATGTTTCAGATCAACTTTTTCAAGATGGGAGTGGAGATGTTTTCTAAGAAGCTAGAAGAATTTTTGTCTTCTGTTGCAACCATGGTTCAAAGGTTATAAAAATTACCCTTTCCAATCACTGCAAGTGTAAAGTTTGTAATAGTGTTTACTTTCCTGATTCAAGGGATTTATCCCTCAGTGGTTTTATAGTTTTCAGAGAGAAGATACTCAGCAAATGTCTCATCATTTGTATGTGAAAAAAACATTGTCTTTCATTTATTGAAGAGGATTCCTTAATGGTTACAGACCAAATATTTAAAGTGCTGTGTGTCCTGTTGAAACTGTCCACGGCACTAAATATGTGTGTTGTACGTTATCTAATGCAGCATCCAAGGGCAACTGGACACGGAAGCTGAGAGTATGAGATTGGCCCAGCAGGAGCTGCTGTTAGCCAATGAGACCATCTATATACCCGATAACAACTCTGCTGCATCCAAGCCAGCTAACAGGAACCTTCTTCAAAAGGCTGGCTACCTGAATATTCGAAAGTAAGGCGTTACATTTTCATTTTTTCAAATCCGTAGCTGTTAACATTGAAACTTTAGATAGTGGCAGACATATGTTTGTGAGTGCATGTGTGCCATATAATCAGACAGAATGCCCATCAAGTGCTTGGCTGGTCTGCCTGTCCTTGCCGCTCATCTCACAGCAACTCTCCCTGTCGTTGAGAGAGGTGAGTGAATCAGCGAATGGCACTGGGAAGCAGGGGAGACTATCCAAGCCAAGAGTGGAGCGGAGAGTGAAAGTGACAGGTGACCAGAAGCTTGGGGTCACACTTACGGACTGAACGGAGGTGCTCTGCAAAGCAGTCACCCAACCTGCATTTCGTCTCCCCAATGTAGAGGAGACCACATCGTGAGCAGCGAATACAGTATATTAAATTGAAAGAAGCACAAGTAAATTACTGTTCCAGCTGGAAGGAGTGTTTGGGCCCTGGACAGTAGGAAGAGCAGGTGTTGCATTTCCTGCGTTTGCAAGATAAGGTGCCGTCAGGAAGTGAGGGGCTGATGGGGATGATTGAGGAGTGGACCTGGCAGTCGCGGAGGGAGCAGTCCGTTCGGATTGCTGAAAGGAGAGGGGAAAATGTGTTTGGTGGTAGGAATGGCGGAGGATGATCCGTTCAACGTGGAGGTGGGGTGAAATGCGACGACAAGGGGAACCCTAGCGTGGTTCTGGAAGGGAGAGGAAGAGGTGAGAGCAGAAGTGCGGGAAATGGAACGGACACAGTCGAGGGCCATGTCAACCATGGTGGAGGGGAATCCTCGCTTCAGGAAAAAGGAAGGCATATCGGAGGCACTGGTATGGAAGGTGACATCATGAGAACAGATCCGGTGGCAATGGAGAAACTGCAAGACTGGAAGAGAGTCCTTACAGGCAGTGGGGTGGGAGGAAGCATATTGGGCTAATTTGTGTGCTGGTTGCTTGCCCTGGTGTGCAGTGATGTCAGAGAACCAGACATTGGAGCTGGCTGTACTGAGTGTCACAGTAAACACATGCTCAGCTCCTCCGTCACAGCTAAAAGAACCCATTTTAACAGGAGGAGCGGCAAGTGTGGGGCCGGGACTGGTTTAAATATACCACGCTTAACTCCCTGCTGATCCCGCTACCCATGACATCAGGCCAGTGGGCAGGAGCTGATTGAAACTGTGGCCGAAAACTTGCCGAGCAGTCCTCGGCAGTCAGGTAAACGGTGGGGAAGGTGTAGACAGTCGGGCAGGGACGCCCTGGGCCCTTCTCAGCTCTACTGCTCCTTGCCTTGAAGGAAACCATAAAAAAATAAATGTATTTACCTTTACAGCCATCTACCCCCACCCCAATGCACTCCTGTCCCATCCCCTGCTCCCCTCCCCCGCTCTCCCCACCCTGCCCCCACTCTCCCCACCCTCCCTCCCACCTGCTCCCCCCCCACACGCGCGCCCCCCTGCTCTCCCCCCGCCGTGCTCCCCCACTCTCCCCGTTCTCTTTCCCCCCCACCACCCACTCTCCCAACCCTTCTTCCCCCCCCCCCCCCCCTCCCCACCCCGGCTCTCTCGCTCCCCCCCCCCACACTCTCTCCCTCCCCCCTCCCCCTTGTTTCCCAACCCGCGCACTCTCCCTTGTTCCCCCTCCCCCCCGCTCTCTCCCTCACCTCCACACCCCCCCTCTCTCGCCCCCCTCCCAGCTCCCCCCCCATCATTGTTGATCCATATTAAGAAGGCTGGAGTGATTAAACTGGCACCTGCTGTTACCTTGCACCATTATCCCTTTTGTCATTTAATCTCTGCTGCCTTCCACCCTGTCACAGCTCTTCCCTGTTTTTATTTCCTCCCTTTCCCAGCCTCTCTACTTGCTTAAAAACTGTTCAATCTCAAATATCTGCCAAAAGGCCATCGACCTGAAACATTTTCAGTTTTTATTTATTATAAATGTTACTCACTTGTAGTAACTCGGGTATAATTCCATTTCTTTGTCCCTTTTTCTCATTAGTAAAACAGGCCTGGTGTCTACATGCTGGGAGAGGCTGTACTTCTTCACTCAGGGAGGGAACCTGATGTGTCAGCCCCGAGGGGCAGTGGCTGGAGGCCTGATCCTGGACCTGGATAATTGCTCAGTCATGGCAGTGGATTGTGAGGACAGAAGATACTGTTTCCAGATCACTTCACCTTCAGGAAAAACGTATGTGACTACCACAACCCGTCTCATACACCACAATCCCCAATCAGTTCTACACCATTGCTAAAGTTGTCATTTTTACTGCTTTAGCATTCTTCCGACTCTATTGCAATGACACTAATTATTTATACTTTAATGCAGTTTCTCAAGTGGTGTTACTTATGGGTAGTTTTATGGCTGGAGCAAAGTTGTGATATTTAGCTGCTAAGCTGAATTTCCATCATTGTTTTAGATAGGGAGATCCAGGTAATTTTACTTGTAAACATTTGCCAATTACAGGGTAGTTTGTAAATGTTGGGCTGGACTTCAGTGACTGTCAATGGGCTCAGTTTTCCCTAGTGATTTGCGGCGTTTTTTTTGGAGTAGGCTGTTTTTTTGGTGTATTGAGTAAAATTTCTGGCATATTTTTTTTCAAACTTTCCGGCGTAACAGACTTAGTTACAATTTTTCTAGGCCAGCTTTTTTTCACCTCGTCTGAACCGGTTTTTTCAATTGTTCGTAGTTTGTCCAACATTTTTCTCCATTACGTTGGCATATCTGGCCACTCCCAAACAACCTTCTGGTGAGTTAAGAAACCAGCGTACATTCACAAATCTACGCTGAAAAGACGCCGTTGTTTTTAAATCGAAGATGCTGGAGGGAGTCAAGAACACTGTCAAAATCAATAATGAAGTTCAACTTTTATTTTGCCTGTCAGAATAGAAGTGTAAATTTGTTGGACTTCAGAATTTTTCTCATTTTTTTTACTCACTCACACGCCACCACCGAACATCTTGAAGAAGGCCTGGAGGGTTGTAGGTTTGGCCGGCAGAATCGGCCTCGCATCTGGACATCGTGGCTCGGGGTTTGGCTACAAAACAAGCCGGGGTGGTGGGGGGAGAGGAAAGGAGGGATAGCCGATCTTACGGCTTGTAGCCTGGGGAGAGAGAGAGAGGTCACAAGACTCGGGAGGGGTGGGAGAGAGAGAGGAGAGGTCACAAAACCTTTGGGTGTGGTCCATCCAGATAGACCTTTGGGAGAGAGAGAGCTGCGAACCTGTGCAACCTGCTTTCCTGCCGTTTTGAGTTTAACTTTAAGTATGGGGGCAATACTGACAATGCCATACCTTGTGCGAGTCTTCTGCTTCATGGTGCTACATAGTAGCCAATTGATTAGAGCTCATCGCATCAGGAACATCAGAGCCCGTAGGGTGCTGGCCAGGAGGCCTTACCCACCTCAGGTATATCGAGACAGGCGTTCGTAACTGCACCTGAGTGATGTAGACTGTGTTTCCGCAAAGAAGTTGTCCGTGAGATCTGTGACCTGCAGCCGAGAAGCGTCAGGAGGACTGCTTTGTCAGTTGAAGTGAAGTTTACAGCTGCACATTCATTCTATGCCTCCAGATCGTTTCAAGCTACAACTGGGGATGTGTGCGCCATCTCTGAACATGCAACACATGTCTACATTCGGCAGGTCACGGCTGCACTGTATGCGTGGAGGAATGACTTCAACAAGTTCCCCATGACTGCCCAAGCAATCTATGTGGGCTTCTCAAGGATTGCTGGCTTCCAAAAGGTACAGGGTTGCATTGATTGTACCCACATCATCTTGCGAGCATCTTTGGAGGATTCAGAGATGTACAGGAATAGAAAAGGCTTCCATTCCATTAACGTGCAACTCGTGTGTGATGACATGCATCGCATCATGTCAGTCGATGCGAGATACCCTGGCAGCACCCATGATGACTTCATCCTACGCGACAGCGTTATATCTGCCATGTTTGAGCAGCAGCCAGAAGGGCAGAGCTGGCTATTGGGAGACAAAGGGCATGGCCTCGCCACCTGGCTCATGACGCCCCTACGCGTACCCCGAAATGAAGCTGACCGTCAATACAACATGTCGCACATTGCGATGCACAGCATCATAGAGAGAACCATTGGCATCTTGAAACAGCGTGTCCGATGCCTGGACCATTCAGGAGGCTACTTGCTGTACTCCCCTGAGATTGTCGGTCAGTTCACTGTTGTGTGCTGCATGCTGCATAACTTAGCCATCATGGGGCAGCAGCAGCTGGTAGTGCAAGACCCACCTGCGGTGAGAGTGGCTGCTGATAATGATGTGGAAGATGCAGGTAACGAGCAGGAGGAGGAGGATGACAAGGATGAGGAAGCCATGCAAGTGCCTGAGGCCGGAGCACGACGGCGGAGGAGGGCGGGCCATCGTGCCCCTTTAATGATTGCTCGAGCCTTGTGCCAGCAGCTCATCAGTGAACACTTTACTGATGCCTGAGGGCTCAGCGACATGTTTATTGTTTGGAGCTGTTCCGTAATGTTGTGTTGTGTTAATGGAACATGATTCAGTTTTAATGTAAAATATATTTTATTCAAAAGTTTACAATGTACTTAACTTAAATAAAATTATTCTTATATCAAACTTTACTTTAATATCACTCTTAAAGATCACTTAAAAACTTTAAGATCACTTATAGACTTGTAAATTTACATAACTTACAAAAATCTTTAATTTGAGAACAGTTACAACAGTAACAATAATAATAACAACAACAGCAGCAAAGAAAGGCTGCACCCATCTCTCATCCCCCTTAGCCTAAGACTGCCCGCTGCGCTTGATCTTGGACCCTCCACCACCCCTGCCCCCTGGGGTTGGTACCAAGCTTATTCCTTCAAACATCTCGGGTAATGTGTACTTCTTGATGGGGGGGGGGTCAGGTGGTAATGTGGAGGGCTTGGCTTGGGGCTCTTCAGAGGCTGGTGTGGGTATTGCAGTGGGAGTGGCAGCTGATTCTGTAATGGGCGCGGGGTCTGGGCGTGTTCCCTTATTGCAGCAGCTAACTCACACATGCCACCCCTCATGCACCCTGACAGTGTCTCAGCGGCCTGCAACATTCCCTCCCTGATGGTCAGTGCCGTGGTTTGCACTACCTCTGACATTCCCTCCCTCATGGACACTATTCCCTCACTGATGGTCCTGGCGAGTGTTGTTACTTCTCCCCACAGTCCCGATATCTCATCACTCACCCTACTGATGGTGTCCAGGAGTGATCGGATAAGGTCAATGCTCTCTGCACTCAATTACATCATCTGAACCACATCTGTTGCATCCTGCATCTCAGGAGAGCGCTGTCGAGCTCTCCTTCCCCATCTCACACTGGCTGCATCCCACTGAGACTCACAGCCTCGGAGGTGTGAAAGCATGGAATATCCCACCAACACTCAAACCACGAGTCACGGAAGGGGCTGGCACCTCCATGAGCGGCACCTCCTCCAAAGTCAGTACAACAGTGGGAGCTACATCCAGCTCCATCCCCTCCCCCTCCCTCTCACCCCCATGTTCTTGGTCTGGAGGATGTTCTCCTCTTCAGTCTCATCCCCGTCTGAATCTTCTTCTGCCTTGTCAGGGTTGGCCTCAAGTTCTGCAAAAGGTAACAGACAGTCAAATGGTTAGCAGCAGAGGAGGGGGCAGGGTGGGTGGCATGAGTAGGCTCACACATCACAGGCCAGGCAGCAGGCTGATTTGAAGGGCCACGATGAATTTGTAGGACTTGCCCTCTCCTTCGTGTTTGGGTCCAGTTTGTGCAGTACTGATTGCTTTTCTCCAGGCAGGACCCATCAAAGCAGCGATCCTCTCTTCCACAGGTGTCAGTGGGTGCAGATTTGCCGGGCCTCCTCCTGTTCGAGTTCTTTCCCTTTAATTATGTGCCTCCTTCCTCTTCAAAGATGAAAATGCAACTTTTTAGAGATGGTGTCTTTCTACCACGTGGGACATATACAGCTGGTCACATTTACAATTGCACTGAATAAATGAAAATCTTACTTATACTAGCTACTTGACCAAGGTCCTGTCATTTCTTTTTTACACTGAGTTCTCAGGTGATTGAACAGTCCGATACGGGAATTACAGTCTCTGTCACAGGTGGGACAGACAGTCATTGAAGGAAAGGGAGGGTGGGGTGCCTGGTTTGCCGCACGCTCTGTCCATTGCCTGCGCTTGATTTCTGCATGCTCACGGCGACGAGACTCAAGGTGCTCAGCGCCCTCTTGGATGCTCTTCCTCCACTTAGGGCGGTCTTTAGCCAGCAATTCCCAGATATCGGTGGGGATGTTGCACTTTATCAAGGCGGCTTTGAGGGTGTCCTTGAAACGTTTCCTCTGCCCACCTGGGGCTCGCTTGCCGTGTAGGAGTTCCGAGTAGAGCGCTTGCTTTGGGAGTCTTGTGTCGGGCATGCGAATATTGTGGCCCGCCAAGCAGAGCTGGTCAAGTGTGGTCAGTTCTTCAATGCTGGGGATGTTGGCCTGGTCGAGAACACGGACGTTGGTGCGTCTGTCATCCCAGGGGATTGGCAGGATCTTGCAGAGACATCGTTGGTGATATTTCTCCAGCACTTCACAGGAGTGTTATAAGACAAAACAAATAAATGTCACACTGAGCCACATAAGAGGAAAGTAAGGCAGGTGACCAAAAGCTTGGTCAAAGAGGTAGGTTTAAAGGGGCGTCTTAATGGAGGAAAGAGGTAGCGAGGCGGAGAGGTTTAGGTCGGGAGTTCCAGAGCTTAGGGCCCAAGCAGCTGATGGCACGGCCACCAATGGTTGAGCATTTATAATCAGGGATGCCCAAGAGGGCAGAATTTGAGGAGCACAGACATCTCCGGGAGGGGGAGGGGGTGAGGCTGAAGGAGATTAGAGATCGGGAGGGGCGAAGCCATGGCGAGATTTGTAAACAAGGATGAGAATTTTGAAATTGAGGCATTGCTTAACCTGGAGCCAATGTCGGTCTGCGAGCACAGGAGTGATGGGT
Source organism: Pristiophorus japonicus (assembly GCF_044704955.1). Taxonomy (NCBI): domain Eukaryota; kingdom Metazoa; phylum Chordata; class Chondrichthyes; family Pristiophoridae; genus Pristiophorus; species Pristiophorus japonicus. The sequence goes on along the minus strand of NC_091989.1, from coordinate 72,730,862 downwards.
GAGTGGGACTTGGTACGAGTTTTGGATCACCTCCAGTTTACGTAGGGTAGAATGTGGGAGGCCAGCCAGGAGTGCATTGGAATAGTCAAGTCTACAGGTAACAAAGGCATGGATGAGGATTTCAGCAGCAGATAAGCTGAGGTAGGGGTTGGAGTCGAGTAATATTACAGAGGTGGAAATAGACGGTTTTAGTTATGCCGCGGATATGTGGCCGGAAGCTCATTTCAGGGTCAAATATGACACCAAGGTTGCAAACAGTCTGGTTTAGCCTGAGACAGTTGCTAGGGAGAGGGATGGAGTCGGTGGCTAGGGAACGCAGTTTGCGGCGGGGCCCAAAGACAATGGCTTTGGTCTTTCCAATATTTAATTGGAGAAAATTTCTGCTCATTGGACAAGTATTCTTGACAATTTAGAGACAGTGGAGGGATGGAGAGAAGTGGGGGTGAGGTAGAACTGGGTGTCATCAGCGTACATATGGAAACTGACGCTGTGTTTTCGGATGATGTCGCCGAGGGGCAACATGTAGATGAGAAATAGGAGGGGCCAAGGATAGATCCTTGGGGGACACCAGAGGTAACGATGCGGGAGCGGGAAGAGAAGTCGTTGCTGGAGATTTTCTGGCTTCAATTAGATAAGAATGGAAGCAGGTGAGTGCAGTCCCACCCAGCTGGACGATGGTGGAGAGACATTTGTGACTTTGATGGGAGCCGTTTTGATACTGTGGCAGGGGCGGAAACCAGATTGAAGAGATTCAACAGGGAGTTCCAGGAAAGATGGGCACGGATTTGGGAGGCGCCAACACTGTCAAGGACTTTGGAGAGGAAAGGGAGGTTGGAGATGGGACGGTAGTTTGCAAGCACAGTGGGGTCAAGGGTTTTTTTTGAGGAGAGGGATGATGGCGGCAGATTTGAGGGAGAGGGGGACAGTACCTAAGGAGAGAGAACCGTTAACAATATCAGCTAACATAGGAGCCAGAAAAGGAAGTTGGGTGGTCAGCAGTATAGTGGTAATAGGGTCAAGGGAGAGGGAGTGGGTCTCATGAACAGGATGAGCGCAGACAGGTCAAGAGGGGAGATCAGAGAGAAACTGGAGAGAGATGTGAATTCAGGGCTAGGGCAGGGGGCAACCTCAGAGGAGGTTTGGCCCGGTGGGCTAGGGGAAGGAAGGGAAACATAGAACATAGAAAATAGGTGCAGGAGTAGGCCATTCGGCCCTTCGAGCCTGCACCACCATTCGATAAGATCATGGCTGGATCATTCCCTCAGTACCCCTTTCCTGCTTTCTCTCCATACCCCTTGATCCCCTTAGCCGTAAGGGCCATATCTAACTCCCTCTTGAATATATCCAATGAACTGGCATCAACAACTCTGCGGCGGGGAATTCCACAGGTTAACAACTCTCTGAATGAAGAAGCTTCTCCTCTTCCCAGTCCTAAATGGCTTACCCCTTATCCTAAGACTATGTCCCTTGGTTCTGCACTTCCCAAATATCGGGAACAATCTACCCGCATCTAACCTGTCCCATCCCATCAGAATCTTGTATGTTTCTATGAGATCCCCTCTCATCCTTCTAAACTCCAGTGAATAAAGGCCCAGTTGATCCAGTCTCTCCTCATATGAACAGGCGGAGGCAACTGATTGGATGGCCTCAATCTTTGAGACAATGAAGTCCATGAGCTCCTCACACTTGTTGTTTGAGGTGAGTGTAGTGGAGTCAGTGGAGTCAGGGGAGAGGGGTTTAAGAAGACAGTTAGCAGTAGAGAATAGTAACGGGTTTATCTTTGCATTCCAGAGTGATCCTGGAATAGTCAGCAGTTTTGGGAGACGAGAGCAGGACCCGATAAAACTTTGTGGTCCAGCCAGATCTGGCGGTGAATGGCTAAACCAGTTATCCGCCACATCCGTTCAAGTCTGCGCTCCTTGTACTTGAGGGAATGAAGATGAGAGCCATACCAGGGGAGATGGCCAGGGTGAGAGAGAGTCATAGAGACTGGGCATCAACGGTGGTGGTGAGGGTTGAGCAGATCGGTGGCTGCAGAAATCTCATGGTGAATGGAGGGCCAAAGGCTGGACAGTTGGGAGTTGAGTGCAGTTGTAAAAGAGGTTGGAGAGAGTTTTATCCAGCGGTGGGCGCAGAAGGAAGTATGGTTAGGAGGGGGGTGGGTGGAAGGGGGATGTGGGTGGAGAGTAATACGAGGAAGTGGTCAGAGATGGACTTATCTGCAATTGACACGGTGGGAATAGCGAGGCGACGAGAGATGGCAAGGTCAAGGGGGTGGCCATGAACATGGGTTGGGGAGTTCACACGGTGGGAGAGATTGAGGGAAGACAAGGGGGTAGTGAACTCTGAGGAGAGAGAGCATGATTAATTGAGATGGAGGTTGCAATCAGCGAGGACGAGAAGTCACTCGAGGCAGAGGGAGGAAGCCGTGAAGATATCTCCGTGATAACATTTTTGTTGTGCTTGGGTGGGCGGAAGAGAACGAAAGTTTTAAATGAGAGGTGAGAGGGATGGAATACGGTGAGATGTTCAAGGGAGGAGAAAGTGCGGGAGGAGTAGGGGGACAGACCAAGGTGTGATTTGATGGTGAGAGCCACACTGCCACCACGGCAGTCTGAGCAGACCAAGTGGTGGAAGGTATAGCCAGGCGGGGAGGCTTTGTTTAAAGTCATCACCGCACAGCCAAGTTTCCATCAGGGCCATGATGTCGATGCAATGATCCACGATAAGATCATGGGCCTTGTTCGCAAGCGAACGGACATTCTGAAGGGAGATGCTGAGAGGATCGGTGATGGCTGATAAGGAACATAGGAATTGCTTGATGAAAAAAGTCAAAGATCCATTTAATTCTTTGTCACGGAGATTACATAGAAACATAGAAACATAGAAAATAGGTGCAGGAGTAGGCCATTCGGCCCTTCTAGCCTGCACCGCCATTCAATGAGTTCATGGCTGAACATTCAACTTCAGTACCCCATTCCTGCTTTCTTGCCATACCCCTTGATCCCCCTAGTAGTAAGGACCTCATCTAACTCCTTTTTGAATATATTTAGTGAATTGGCCTCAACAACTTTCTGTGGTAGAGAATTCCACAGGTTCACCACTCTCTGGGTGAAGAAGTTCCTCCGCATCTCGGTCCTAAATGGCTTACCCCTTATCCTTAGATTGAGACCATCCATTCGGCTGCCTCTGCCGCTTCCCTCCCTTCCCCGAACCCACTAAACCAAACTTCCCCTAAGGTTCCCCACTGAAGGTTCCCCTAAACTCGAATCTTTCTAGTTTCTCTCCTATCTCCCCTCATGCCCTCTTCGAGCTCATCCTGTCCATGAAAGCCATCATCTGATCCCTCGACCCTATTCCCACCAAACTGCTGACCATACAATGTCCCTTCCTGGCCCCCATGTTAGCTGATATTGTTAACGGTTCTCTCTCCTCAGGTACTGTCCCGCCTCCCTTGATCCCTCTGTACATGCAAACTACCGCCCATCTCCAACCTCCCTTTCCTCTTCAAAGTCCTTGAATGTGTTGTCACCTCCCAAATCTGTGCCTGTCTTTACTGCAATCAGGTTTCCGCCCTTGCCACAGCACTGAAACAGCCCTTATCAGGGTCACAAATAAAATCAAATGCGACTGTGACTGAAGGAAACTATCCCTTCCCATTCATCTCGACCTGCCTGCAGCCTTTGACACGGTTGACCACACCATTCTCCTCGAACAACTCCTCCGTTGTCCAGCTGGATGGGACTGCACTCACCTGGCTCCAATCCTATCTATCCATTCATAGCCAGAGAATCATCTGCAACGGCTTCTCTTCCTGCTCCCACACCGTCACCTCTGGAACCCCCCAAGGATATAGCAATGGCCCCCTCCTATTTCTTAGTTTGCACATGTACCTGACAACACCCAGCTCTACCTTACTACCACCTCTCTCAACCCCTCCATTGCCTTTGATTTGTCATGCTTCTTGTCCAACATCCAGTATTGGATGAGGCACAATTGCTTCCAACTGAAACCATTGTTTTTGGTCACTGCCACAAAATCCATTCCTTAACCACTGATTCTATTCCCCCCCCCCCAGCCCTCGTCACCATCTCAGGCTGAGGCAGCCTGCTCACAACCTCAGTGTCCTATTTGACCGAGCTGAGCTTTCCGACCTATATCCTCACCATCACCAAGACCACTTACTTCCATCTCCGGAATATCAGCCAACCCTGCCCTGGCCTCAGCTTATCTGCTACTGAAACTCATTCATGCCTTTGTTATCTCTCGACTTGACTATTCCAATGCTCTCCGGGCTGGCCTCACACCTTGCACCCTCCATAAACCTGAGCTCATCCAAAACTCTGCTGCCTGCATCCTAATTCGCACCAAGTCCAGATCACGTGCTCGCTGATCTATATTGGCTCCTGGTTCAGCAACACCTCGATTTTAAAATTCCCATTCCCATGGCCTTGCCCCTCCCAGTCTCTGTAACCTTCTCCAGCCCTGCACCCCTCTGAAATCTCTGTATTCCTCCAATTCTGGCCTCTTGCGCATCCCCAATTTTCGCTCCACCATTGGCGGTTGTGCCTTCAGCTGCCTTGGTCTAAACTCTGGAATTCTCTCCGCAAGCCTCTCCACCGCTGTACCGCTCTCCTTTTTAAGACCCCCCTTAAAACCTGTCTTTCCTAATATCGCCTTATGTGGCTCATGTCAAATTTTGTTTGATAAAATAGGAACAGGAGCAGGCAGAAAAAAATCAAAGAGCAAGTTATTATTTAAATGGAGAAAAATTGCAAAGTGCTGCAGTACAGCGGGACCTGGGGTCCTTGTGCATGAAACACAAAGGTTAGTGTGCAGGTACAGCAAGTCATCAGGAAGGCCGCTGGAATCTTGGCCTTTATTGCAAAGGGGATGGAGTATAAAAGCAAGGAAATCTTGCTACAGTTATATGGGGTATTGGTGAGACCACGCCTGAAATACTGCGTTTTGGTTTCCATATTTAAGAAAGGATATACTTGCTTTGGAGGCAGTTCAGAGAAGGATCACTAGGTTGATTCCTGAGATGAGGGGGTTGACTTATGAGGGAAGGTTGAGTAGGTTGGGCCTCTACTCATTGGAATTCAGAAGAACGATGTGTGATCTTATTGAAATATTAAAGGTTATGAGGGGGCTTGACAAGGTGGATGCAGAGAGGATGTTTCCACTGATAGGAGAGACTAGAACTAGGGGGCATAATCTTAGAATAAGGAGCCGCCCATTTAAAACTGAGATGAAAAGGAATTTCTGAGGGTTGTGAATCTGTGAAATTCACTGCCTCAGAGAGCTGTGGAAGCTGGGTCATTGAGTAGATTTAAGACCGAGATAGACAGTTTCTTAACCAATAAGGGAATAAGGGGTTATGGGGAGCTGGCAGGGAAGTGGACCTGAGTCCATGATCGGATCAGCCATGATCCAATTAAATGGTGGAGCAGGCTCGAGGGGTCGTAGGGCCTACTCCTGCTCCTATTTCTTAATATCTTATTGAATCCGTCAAGCCTGTTCCGCCATTCAATGAGATTGTGGCTGATCCATACACCTTTGGCCCATATCTCTTTGTTTAACCTTTGGTTAACAAAAATCTATCAATCTCAGATTTAAAATTAACAATTGATCTAGCATCAACTCCCATTTGTGGAAGAGAGTTCCAAACTTCTGCCACTCTTCGTGTGCAGAAGTGTTTCCTAACTTCACTCTGAAGGCTTGGCTCTACCTTTTAGACTATGCCTCCCTAGTCCTAGACTCTCCAACCAACAGAAATAATTTCTCTCTATCTACCCCATCAGTTCCCCTTAATAACTTGAAAACTTTGATCAAATTGCACTTAACCTTTTAAATTCCAAGTACACTGACCCTAGTTTGTGAAATCTCTCCTCTTAATTTAACCCCTTGAAGGCCAGGTATCATTCTGGTAAACCTACGCTGCACTCCCTCCAAGGCCAATATATCCTCCCTAAGGAGGACTGAACACCGTGCTCCAGGTGTGGGCTAACCAGGGCTTTTTATCACTGAGGACTGGAGGACTGTTAATGTTGCATCTTTGTTTTGAAAGGAAGAAAGGGATAGACCGAGTAATTACAGGCCAATCAGCCTTACCTCAGTGTGGGACCCCGAGACGCAGAATGTCCACAGCACTTGGTCTGCCCTCCAGGATACCATAACCAGTGCCTGCGAAGAGACGCTCAGTCACTTAACGAGGACTGGTTTGATGAGAATGACCAGGAGATCCAAGAGCTAATAAATCACAAGCGCAGGGCATTTCTGAACCTAAAACAACAACCCAACTCGGGAGCAGCAAAGCAGCTTTACAGACGGCTTACGGCCGAGGTCCAACAAAAAACCCGCGACCTAAAGAATAGATGGTGGGTGGGGAAAGCACAGCTGGCCGACAGCCATGATGTGCGAGGATTCCTCACTGCAGTCAAGGCCACCTGCGGCCCAAGCACTCAAGGCCCTGCCCCACTGCTGGCCAAGAATGGGGAGACACTCATCAAGGACACCGAGGTTGGAAGGAGCACTTCGAAGATCTTCTTAACCGAGACTATGCTTTGACTCAAGTGTACTCGACTCCATCCCACAGCATGCTGCCCACTACCATCTCAGCAAAACCCCAGCCCTGCACGAGGTGGAAAAGGCCATCCGCCAGCTCAAGAACAGCAAGACAAAGGGAGTGGATGGAATCCCCACTGAGGCACTAAAGTATGGCGGAGAAGCATTATTGGCATGAATGCATGACTCATCTCTCTCATCTGGAAGGAGGAGAGCATGCCAGGAGAGCTCAGGGATGCAGTAATCGTGACTTTAAAAAAGGGGACAAGTCCGACTGCGGTAACTACAGAGGAATCTCCCTGTTATCAGCACTGGGAAAGTCGTCGCTGGAATCCTCCCCAACCATCTTCTCTCTGTGGCTGAGGAGCTCCTCCCGGAGTCACAGTGCGGATTTCTTCCACTACGGGGCACAATGGACATGATCCTTACGGAGCGTCGGCTGCAAGAAAAATGCAGGGAACAGCAGCAACCCTTGTACATAGCCTTCTTTGACCTTACAAAGGCCTTTGACACTCAACCGCGAGGGATGATGGAGCGTTCCCCTCCATTTCGGCTGCCCCCAAAAGTTTATCACCATCCTCCGCCTGCTCCATGATGACATGCAAGCCGTGATCCTGACCAACGGATCCACCACAGACCCAATCCACGTCCGGACCAGGGTCAAGCAGGGCTGCATCATCACGCCAACCCTCTTCTCGATCTTCCTCGCTGCCATGCTCCATCTCGCGCTCAACAAGCTCCCCGCTGGAATGGAACTAAACTATAGAACCAGGGGGAACCTGTTCAACCTTCGTCGTCTCCAGGCCAGATCCAAGACCGTCCCAACGTCTGTCGTCGAACTACAGTACGCGGACTACGCTTGCGTATGCGCACATTCAGAGACTGAACTCCAAGTCATCGTCAACATCTTCACTGAGGCGTATGAAAGCATAGGCCTTACACTAAACATCCGTAAGGCAAAGATCCTCCACCAACCTGACCCCGCCACACAGCACTGCCCGCAATCATCAAGATCCACGGCGCAGCCCTGGACAACGTGGACCACTTTCCATACCTCGGGAGCCTATCATCAGCAAGGGCAGACATAGACGACGAGGTTCAACGCAGCCTTCGGCTGCCTGAGAAAGAGAGTGTTCAAAGATCAGGCCGTCAAATCTGCCACCAAACTCATGGTCTATAGGGCTGTAGTGATACCCGCCCTTCTGCATGGCTGAGACATGGACCATGTACAGTAGATACCTCAAATAGCTGGAGATGGCTCCGCAAGATCCTGCAAATCCCCTGGGAGAACAGACACACCAAAGTTAGCATCCTCGATCAGGCCAACATCCCCATCAGCGAAGCACTGACCACACTCGACCAGCTCCGTTGGGCGGGCCACATTGTTCACATGCCTGACACAAGACTCCCAAAGTAAGCGCTCTACTCGGAACTCCTACACGGCAAGCGAGCCCCAGGTGGGCAGCGGAAATGTTTCAAGGACACCTTCAAAGCCTTAATAAAATGTAACATCCCCATCGACACCCGGGAATCCCTGGCCAAAGACCACCCTGAGTGAAGGAAGTGCATTCGGGAGGGCGCTGAGCACCTCGAGCATGCAGAAAACAAGTGCAGGCAGCGGAAGGAGCGTCCAGCAAACCTGTCCCACCCACCCTTTCCTTCAACGACTGTCTGTCCCACCTGTGACAGAAACTGTAATTCCCATACTGGACTGTTCAGCCACCTAAGAACTCACTTTTAGAGTGGAAGCAAGTCTTCCTCGATTTCGAGGGACTGCCTGTGATGAGTGGTGGGAAAATTATTCGAAAAAATCCTGAGGGACAGGATAAATCTTTATTTGGAAAGACACGGATTAACTAAGGACAGTCAGCATGGATTTGTTAAGGGAAGGTCGTGTCTGACTAACTTGATTGAATTTTTCAAGGAGGTAACCAGGAGGGTTGATGAGGGCAGTGCGTATGAAGTAGTGTATATGGATTTTAGCAAAGCTTTTGATAAGGTCCCAGACTGGCCACGAAAGTAAAAGCCCATGGGATGTCGGGCAAAGTACCAAGTTGAATCCAAAATTGGTTCAAAGGCAGGAAGCAAAGGGTAATGGTTGATGGATGTTTTTGTGACTGGAAGGCTGTATCCAGTGGGATTCCACAGGGCTCAATGCTGGGTTATTTGCTTTTTGTGGTATATATCAATGACTTGGACTTGAATGTTGGGGGTATAATTAAGAAGTTTGCAGATGACACTAAAATTGACCTGTGGTTGATAATGAAGAAGAAAGCTGCAGACTGCAGGAAGATATCAATGTACTGGTCAGGTGGGCAGAACAGTAGAAAATGGAATTCAATCTGGATAAGTGTGAGGTAATGCATTTGGGAAGGTGTAACAAAGGAAGGGAATACACATTAAATGGTACAACACTGAAAAGTGTAGAGGAACAAAGGGACCTTGGAGTGCATGTCCACAGATCCTTGAAGGTAGCAGGCCAGGTAGATAAGGTGGTTAAGAAGGTGTATAGAATACTTGCGTTTATTAGTCGAGGCATGGAATTACAAGAACTGTATAAAATACTGCATAAGGCACAGCTGGAGTACTGTGTGCAGTTCTGGTCACCACATTACTGGAAAGATGTGATTGCACTGGAGAGGAGATTTACAAGAATGTTGCCTGAAGTGGAGAATCTTGGCTATGAGGAAAGATTGGATAGGCTGGGTTTGTTGTCTTTGAGGCTGAGGGGAGACCTGATTGAGGTGTATAGAATTAAGGGGGGGGCCTGGATATAGTGGATAGGAAGGACCTGTTTCCCTTGGCAGAGGGGTCAACAACCAGGGGGCACAGATTTAAAGTAATTGGGGCGAGGTTTAGAGGGGATTTGAGGGGAAATTTCTTCACCCAGAGGGTGGTGGGGGTCTGGAACTCATTGCCTGAAAGGGTGGTAGAGGCAGAAACTCTCACCACATTTAAAAAGTACTTGGATGTGCACTTGAAGTGCCGTAACCTACAGGGCTACGGACCAAGAGTTGGAAAGTGGGATTAGGCTGGATAGTTCTTGGTCGGCCGGTGCGGATACAATGGTCCGAGATGGCCTCCTTTGCTACTGTAAATTTCTATGATTCTATGAACTTCTACCCCATTGTATTCTAATCCTCGAGATACAAAGGCCAGCATGTTTTTACCATTTCGAAGGTACTCTGATCTCTACTTTTTAGGTCCAAAGCGGGTGACCTCACACATGCCTACATTAAAATCCATTTGCCACAGTTTTGTCCATTAAATCTATTAATATTTCATCATAATTTTATGTTTCCATCTACACTGCTTACAATCTTTGTGTCATCGGCAAACTTGGATGTGTGGCGCTCTATCCCATCATGGTCGTTAATAAATACGGTGAATAGTTGAAGCCCCAACACAAATCCCTGCCGGACACCACTAGTCAAATCCTGCCAATTATTTAACCTGCCCATTATCCCGACTCTCTGTCTCCTGCCGCTCAGCCAATTTGCTAACCAGGTCAATAATGTGCCTTCAATTCCATGATCTTCAACTTTACCCAACAGTTTGTAATGAGGGACTTTATCAGATGTTTTCTTTAATGCAAGGGGTATAGTCTAGGGGTATTCAATATTCAGGAAGGATAGGCAGAAAGGAAAAGGAGGTGGGGTAGCGTTGCTGGTTAAAGAGGAGATTAACGCAATAGTAAGGAAGGACATTAGCTTGGATGATGTGGAATCTGTATAGGTAGAGCTGCAGAACACCAAAGGGCAGAAAACGCTAGTGGGAGTTGTATACAGACCACCCAACAGTAGTAGTAAAGTTGGGGATGGCATCAATCAGAAAATTAGGGATGCATGCAATAAAGGTACAGCAGTTATCATGGGTGACTTTAAATTACATATAAATTGGGGTAACTAAACTGGTAGCTATACGGTGGAGGAGGATTTCCTGGAGTGTATAAGGGATGGTTTTCTAGACCAATATGTCGAGGAACCAGCGAGAGAGCTGGCCATCCTAGACTGGGTGTTGTGTAATGAGAGAGGATTAATTTGCAATCTTGTTGTGCGAGGCCCCTTGGGGAAGAGTGACCATAAAATGGTAGAATTCTTCATTAAGTTAGAGATTGACACTGTTAATTCAGAGACTAGGGTCCTGAACTTAAAGAAAGGTAACTTCGATGGTATGAGATGTGCATTGGCTAGGATAGACTGGCGAATGATACTTAAAGGGTTGACGGTGGATCGGCAATGGCAGACATTTAAAGATCACATGGATGAACTACAGCAGGGAAAGTGTTAAATCGAAGGAAAAGGCATATAAATTGGCCAGAAAAAGCAGCAAACCTGAGGACTGGGAGAAATTTAAAATTCAGCAGAGGAGGACTAAGGGTTTAATTAGGAGAGGGAAAATAGTATGAGAGTAAGCTTGCATGGAACATAAAAACTGACTGCAAAAGCTTTTATAGATATGTGAAGAGAAAAAGATTCGTGAAGAGTAATGTAGGTCCCTTGCAGTCAGAATCAGGTGAATTCATAATGGGGAACAAGGAAATGGCAGACCAATTGAACAAATACTTTGGTTCTGTCTTCACCAAGGAAAACATGAATAACCTCCCGAAAATACTAGGGGATTGAGGGTCTAGCGAGAAGGGGGAACTGAGGGAAATCCTTATTAGTCAGGAAATGGTGTTAGGGAAATTGAAGGGACTGAAGGCCGATAAATCCCCAGGGCCTGATGGTCTGCATCCCAGAGTACTTAAGGAAGTGGCCCGAGAAATAGTAGCTGCATTGGTAGTCATTTTCCACCATTCCATGGACTCTGGATCAGTTCCTATGGATTGGAGGGTAGCTAATGTAACCCCATTTTTAAAAAAAGGAGGGAGAGAGAAAACAGGGAATTAACCTGACATCGGTCGTGGGGAAATTGCTGAAATCAATTATTAAAGATGTAATAGCAGCGCATTTGGAAAGCAGTGACAGGATCGGTCCAAATCAGCATGGGTTTATGAAAGGGAAATCATGCTTGACAAATCTTCCAGAATTTTTTGAGGTTGTAACTAGTAGAGTGGATAAGGGAGAACCAGTGGATGTGGTGTATTTGGACTTCCAGAAGGCTTTTGACAAGGTCCCACACAAGAGATTAGTGTGCAAAATTAAAGCACATGGTATTGGGGGTAATGTATTGACATGGATAGAGAACTGGTTGGCAGACAGGAAGCAAAGAGTGGGAATAAATGGGTCCTTTTCAGAATGGCAGGCAGTGACTAGTGGGGTACCGCAAGGTTTAGTGCTGGGACCCCAACTATTTGCCATATACATTAATGACTTAGACAAAGGAATTGAATGTAATATCTCCAAGTTTGCAGATGACACTAAGCTGGGTGGCAGTGTGAGCTGTGAGGAGGATGCTAAGAGGCTGCAGAATGACTTGGACAGGTTAGGTGAGTGGGCAAATGCATGGCAGATGCAGTATAATGTAGATAAATGTGAGGTTATCCACTTTGGTGGCAAAAGCAGGAAGGCAGAATATTATCTGAATGGTGACAGATTAGGAAAAGGGGAGGTGCAACGAGACCTGGGTGTCATGGTACATCAGTCATTGAAAGTTGTCATGCAGTTACAGCAGGCGATGAAGAAGGCAAATGGCATGTTGGCCTTCATAGCGAGAGGATTTGAGTTTGGGAGCAGGGAGGTCTTACTGCAGTTGTACAGGGCCTTGGTGAGGCCACACCTTGAATGTAGTGTACAGTTTTGGTCTCATAATCTGAGGTAGGACATTTTTGCTATTGAGGGAGTGCAGCGAAGGTTCACCAGATTGATTCCCGGGATGGCAGGACTGACATATGAAGAAAGACTGGATCGACTAGGCTTATATTCACTGGACTTTAGAAGAATGAGAGGGGATCTCATAGAAACATATAAAATTCTGACGGGATTAGACAGGTTAAATGCAGGAAGAATGTTCCTGGTGTTGGGGAAGTCCAGAACCAGGAGTCACAGTCTAAGGATAAGGGGTAAGCCATTTAGGACCAAGATGAGGAGAAACTTCTTCACTCAGAGAATTGTGAACCTGTGGAATTCTCTGCCATAGAAAATTGTTGAGGTCAGTTCGTTAGGTGTATTCAAAAGGAAGTTAACTGTGGCCCTCACGGCTAAAGGGATCAAGCGTTATAGAGAGAAAGCAGGAATGGGTATTGAAGTTGCATGATCAGCCATGATCATGTTGAATGGTGGTGCAGGCTCGAAGGGCCGAATGGCCTACTCCTGCACCTATTTTCTATGTTTCTATGTAACCTGCAGGGTTATGGAATTAGACTGGACAACCTTTTGTTGGCTGGCACAAATAGAATGGTAAGTACTGCAGGCAATCGAAAATGGCCAGGGTGATCTCCCAGATTTTTTCTCCCTAAATTGGCCTGGGTTTTTATCTGGTTTTTGCTTCTCCCAGGAGATCGCATGGCTCCAGTTGGGGTGGAGTGTAGAATGTTTCAGTTTCAGGGGTAATGCAGTTGTGTGGGGGCGGAATGGTTTGGTTGGGTGCTCTTTGCCTTTCCGCCATTGTTCATTGTTCATAAACATATTTAACCTTCAGGGCTGCTGACCGAGGGCCGTGCGGCTCTTTGTCGGCCGGCGCGGACACGATGGGCCGGAATGGCCTCCTTCAGCGCTGTAAATTCTATGTTTCTATGATTCAAGGATTATAAACTCTGGATTATTTACCTCTTGAAAATATTCAGTCAGGTTCATTAGTCATGACCCACCCGTTACAAATCCATGCTGGCTCTCTCTGATCAGTTGAACATTTTTAAGGTGTTCAGTCACCCTGTCCTTAATTATAGACTCTAGTAATTTCCCAATAACAGATATTAGGCTAACTTGTCTATAATTCCTGGTTTCCTTCTCTCGTCATTCTTAAATAGTTTGGAATAATGTGCAATTTTCCAATCTAAAAGAACCATTCTTCCTGCATTGAGTGAACTTTAGAAGATTATAGTTCGGGCATCTGCAGTGTGCTCACCGACTTCCTTTAAACCGTGGGATGGAAACCGTCTGGTCCTGGCGATCCGCCACTCTTTATTGCCCTTATTTTCTTCAATGCATTAATTTTGGTGGCTGCCCATCCGTGATTCAATATTTGTCTCCTTGGGATGTCCGGCATGCTTCGACTACTGCTTCCTCTACTGTAAATACTGATGCAAAGTAATTGTTCAACATGTCCACCATTTCCTTATTTTTTACATATCACCACAAGAGCCTCACATCCTGACTGTCTTCTTTTTCCTAATGTAATTGTAAAAACATTTTGTGTTGATTTTGATATCCCTTGCGAGTTGCTTTTCATTCACTCGTTTTGTAGCTCTTACTATGTATTTTGTCATGTTTGTTGTTTTTATCTCTCCCAGTTGCCAGGATGTGTGCTATTTTTTGCATTTTTCTATGCTTTTTCTTTGAATTTTATGCTGTCCCTCACCTCTTTGGTTGTCCATAGCGTTTTTTTGGCAAGTGGAGCTCTTTCCCCTCGGGTATAAACTGGTTCTGTATCACATGAAGTTATTTTTTGAATATCTCCCCCCCCCCCCCCCCCCTCACTGATCATCTGTCACTTTCCCCATTAACAGATTGTCCCAGTTTACTGTGGACAGTCTCTGTCTCAACCCGTGGAAGTCAGCCTAACCCAAATCTGGAATCTCAGTAGCAGTTTCGCATTTCTCCCTTTCAAACACTAAGTTGAACTCGATCATGTTATGATCGCTATTAGATAAATGTTCACGTGGAGTTACGCTATTAACTGAATCTGGCTCATTACTAACTCTAATATGGCATGCCTCCTTGTTGTCGCTGGGACATATTGTTGCAGAAACCTATCTTGAGCACAGTCAAGAAATGCACTACCTTTCTGAAATCAGCTAGTCTGCTTTTCCCAATAATATGAAAATTCAAATCACCCATTAAAACCACTCTGCCTTTGCTACACGCTTGTCCAACCTCTGCATTAATACAATCTGGCACTTCACAGCTGCTACCAGAGGGCCGATACACTGCTGTCTTAAATCCTATTCTGTTTCTTAATTCTACCCATAAATAGCCTGCTTAGCTCTCATTATATCACCTCTCATCGTTTCATCATTAATTTGCACCTCCTCCGCTACCAGATTTCCTATCTTTCCTGTAGACCTATCAGTATACTTAGTTCCCAGTTCTGATCATCTTGCAGCCATGTTTAATGGCTACCATGTCATATCCTCTTAAGTTGCCTTTGCATCTGCAATTCAATCAGTTTGTTCCTTATACTCCATGCGTTTGTAGAAAGAACGCTTATTTGGGCCATCTGTCTTTCTGCTGTAATATTTTACTCTCACATTTCTTCTTTCACTCCTGGTTTAATCACTTTACAACTTTTGGTTTTCCCTTTACCTATAGTGCCTAAAGAACTATTTCTGACTATTTCTCTCCTCACTTCCCTTTGCTTTGTTTTAGAATTATTACTTACACTACCTTTTCTACCTGAGCCCTCCCTCCACCCCCTATTTACTTGTTTAAAGTCCCTATTTATCCTTTCCGCTAGAAACCTGGTCCCAGCCCGGTGCAGCTGGAGTCCATCCCGATGGTACAGTTCCTTCATGTCCCAATGCTGGTGCCAGTGCCCCATTAAATGGAACCCCTCTTTGCCACACCTCTCCTTTGGTCATGTGTTCCCCTCACTAATCTTTTTTTATTAATTGATGGGATGTTAGCATCGCTGGCAAGGCCAGTATTTATTGCCCACGGGAAATACTGGCTTTGAGAAGGTGGTGGCGAGCCACCATTTCAGAGTCAGCGACATTGCTGTGGGTTTGGAGTCACATATAGGCCAGACCGGGTAAGGATGACAGAAGGAAAATTAGTGTAAAGGACATTAGAGAACTGGATGGGTTTTTACAATTACCGATAGCTTTTTATTCCAGATTTATTTATTTAACAAAATTTAAATTCCCCAGCTACAGTGGTGGAATTTGAACTTGTGTCTATAGATCATTAGTTCAGGTCTCTGGATTACTACTCCAGTAACATAACCACTATGCTATCATACCCCTATTCTTATCCCTATACCAATTTTCACACAGCTCAGGTAATAATCCAGAGATTATAATCCTTGAATCATAGAATCATAAACATTTACAGTACAGAAGGAGTCCATTTCGGCCCATTGTGTCCGCGTCGGCTGACAAAGAGTTATCCAGCCTAATCCCATTTTCCAGCTCTCGGTCCGTAGCCCTGTAGGTTACAGCACTTCAAGCGCACTTCCAAGTACTTTTTAAATGTGGTGAGGGTTTCTGCCTCTACCATCCTTTCAGGCAGTGAGTTCCAGACCCCCACCACCATCTGGGTGAAGAAATTTCCCCTCCCATCTCCTCTAAACCATCTACAAAGTACTTTAAATTTTTGCCCCCTGGCTATTGATCCCTCTCCTAGGGGAAATAGGTCCTTCCTATCCACTCAATCTAGGCCCTTCATAATTTTATACACCTCAATAAGGTCTCTCCTCAGCCTCCTCTGTTCCAAAGAAAACAAACCCAGCCTATCCAATCTTTCCTCATAGCTAAAATTCTTCAGTCCAGGCAACATCCTCGTAAATCTTCTCTATACTTTCTCTAGTGCAATCACATCTTTCCTTTAATGTGGTGACTAGAACTGCAGTACTCTAGCTGTGGCCTAACTAGTGTTTTATACAGTTTAAACATAACCTCCCTGCTATTCTATTCTATTCCTCGGCAAATAAAAGCAAGTATTCTATATGCCTTCTTAATCACCTTATCTACCTGGCCTGATACCTTCAGGGATTTGTGGACATGCACTCCAAGGTCTCTTTGTTCCTCTACACTTCTGAGTGATCTACCATTTAATGTGTATTCCCTTTCTGTGTTAGCCCTCCCCAAATGCATTACCTCACACTTCTCCAGATTAAATTCCATTTGCCACTGTTCTGTCCACCTGACCAGTTGATTGATATCTTTCTGCAGTCTCCAGCTTTCTTCTTCATTGTCAACCACACGGCCAATTTTAGTATCATCTGAAAACTTCTTAATCATACCCCCTACATTCAAGTCTAAATCATTGATATACACCACAAAAAGCAAGGGACCTTGTACTGAGCCCTGCGGAACCCCACTGGAAACAGCCTTCCAGTCACAAAAACACCTAGCAACCCTTTGCATCCTGCCTCTGAGCCAATTTTGGATCCAACTTGCAACTTTGCCCTGGATCCCATGGGCTTTAACTTTCATGACCAGTCAGTCTGCCATGTGGGATTTTCTCAAAAGCCTTGCTAAAGTCTGTATACATTACATCATACGCACTACCCTCATCGACCCTCCTCAAAAAATCCAATCAAGTTAATCAGACACGACCTTCCCTCAACAAATCCATGCTAACTGTTCTCGATTAATCCGTGTCTTTCTGAATATTTTTTCTACCACCGAGGTTGGGCTGACTGGCCTGTAATTACTCGGTCTATCCCTTTCTCCCTTTTTAAACAAAGGTACCACGTTAACAGTCCTCCAGTCTTCTGGCACCACACCTGTAGCCAGAGAGGATTGGAAAATGATGGTCAGAGCCTTTGCTATTTCTTCTCTTAACAGCCTGGGATACATTTCATCCGGGCCTGGGGATTTATCCACTTTCAAAGCTGATAAACCCCTTAATACTTCCTCTCTCACTATGTTTAATTAATCTATTATTTCACACTCTTCTTCCCTGATTTTAATATGTGCATCGCCCTCTCTTTTGTGAAAACAGATGCAAAGTATTCATTAAGAATCATACCCACATCCTCCGCCTCCATACACAGTCTACCTTTATGGTATCTAATAGGCCCTACTCTTTCTCTAGATATCCTCTTGCTCTTAATATATTTATAGAACATTTTTGGGTTTTCCTTGATTTTACTTGCCAAAATGTTTTCCTGCTCTCTCTTTGCTTTCCTAATTTCCTTTTTAATTTCACCCTGCACTTTCTATACTCCTCTCGGGTTTCTCTAGTATTGAGCACTCGGTATCTGTCATAAGCCTCTCTTGTTGTCTTTATCATACCCTGTGTGCCCCTTGACATCCAGGGGGCTCTAGATTTGTTAGTCCCATTCTTTTTCTTTAAGGGAATATAATTTCACTGAACCCTCAGGATCTCCTCCTTGAATGCCTTTCACTGCTCTGACACTGATTTACCTTCAAGTAGCTGTTTCCAGTCCACTATGACAAAATCCCATCTCAGCTTATCATAATTGGCTTTTCCCCAATTGAGAACTTTTATTCCTGGTCTATCTTTGTCCTTTTCCATAACTACCCTAAATCTAACTGAATTGTGATCACTAGCACCAAAATGCTCTCCCGCTCATACCCCTTTCACCTGCCCAGCTTCATTCCCTAAAACTAAGTCCAGAACCGCCCCCACCCTTGTTGAGCTTGCTACATACTGGCTAAAAAAGTTCTCCTGAATGCATTTTAGGAATTCTGTTCCCTCTATACCTTTCACACTAATTCTATCCCAGTTAATATTAGGGTCATTGAAATCCCCTACTACTGCACTATAGTCTTTGCACTTCAGAAATGTGCCTACATATTTGCTTTTCTATCTCCCTCTGACTGTTTGGGGGTCTTATAGTACACTCCCAGCAGTGCGATCTTTAGTTCAACACATATGGCCGAATTTGATGAACCCTCCCCACAGCTGTAATTGTTTCTTTAATAGACTGCGACCCCCCTACTTTTTTACCCCCCTCTCTATCCTGTTTGAAAACCCTGTAACCCGGAATGTTGAGCTGCCATACCTGCCCTTCTTTCAGCCATGTCTCCGTAATAGCGATAATATCGTACTGCCAAGTGTCTATCTGTGCTCTCAGCTCATCTGTCTTATTCCCTAGACTCCTTGCATTGAAGTATATACCATTTAGCACTGCCAAACTTCCTTGTTTATTTTCTAGCCCTTGTTTTATCTGTCTTCCAAATTTACTGTCTTCTTTTGTGCTTTCCAATTCCAGCTTTGCTTCTCTCCCTACTGAATCTATTCTCAGGTTCCTATCCTTACGCTAAGCTAGTTTAAACCCTGCCCAATAGCACTAGCAAACCCCCCCCCCCCCCCGCCGCGAGGATATTGGGCTCGGCTCTGTTGAGTGCAACCCGTCCGGCTTGTACAGGTCCCAGGTCCCATCTCCCCCAGAAACGGTCCCAATGCTTCAGGAAACTAAAGCCATCCCTCCTGCACCATCTCTCTAGTCACACATTCATCTTCTCTAGCCTCTTATTTCTGTACTCACTAGCACATGGCACCGGGCGTAATCCGGAGATTACTATCTTTGAGGTCCTGCTTTTTAATCTCTCCAAGCTCCCTAAAATCTGATTGCAGGACCTCATCCCTCTTTCTACCTATGTCAGTGGTACCGATATGGACCGCAGCCTCTGGCTGTTCATCCTCTCTCCGCAGAATGCCCTGCAGCCGCTCGGTGACATCTTTGACCCTGGCATCAGGGGGGCAACATACCATCCTGGAATCACGTCTGCTGCCACAGAAGCACCTGTTTGAACATAAGAACACAAGAAATAGGAGCAGGAGTAGGCCACCTGGCCCCTTGAGCCTGCTCCGCCATTTAATAAGATCATGGCTGATTTGATCATGGACTCAGCTCCACTTCCCTGCCCGCTCCCCGTAACCCTTTATTTCCTTATTGCTCAAAAATCTGTCTATCTCCACCTTAAATATATTCAATGACCCAGCCACGACAGCTCTCTGAGGTAGAGAATTTCATCGATTTACAACCTTCAGAGAAGAAATTCCTCCTCATCGCATTTTAAATGGACAGCCCCTTATTCTGAGACTATGTCCCCTAGTTTTAGTTTCCATTATGAGTGGGAATATCCTCTCTGCATCCACCTTGTCGAGTCCCCTCATTATCTTATATGTTTCGATTAAGATCACCTCTCATTCTTCTGAATTCCAATGAGTAGAGGCCTAACCTACTCAACCTATCTTCATAAGTCAACCCCCTCATCTCCGGAATCAACCTAGTGAACCTTCTCTGAACAGCCTCAATGCAAGTATATCCTTCCTTAAATACAGAGACCAAAACTGTACGCAGTACTCTAGGTGTGGCCTCACCAATACCCTGTTCAGTTGTAGCAGAACTTCTCTGCTTTTATACTCTATCCCCCTTGCAATAAAGGCCAACATTTCATTTGCGTTCCTGATTACTTGCTTACTAACTTTTTGTGTTTTTATGCACAAGGACCCCAAGGTCTCTCTGTACTTGCAGCATTTTGCAATTTTTCTCCATTTAAATTATAATTTGCTTTTCTATTTTTTCTGCCAAAGTGGATAACCTCACATTTCCCACATTGTACTCCATCTGCCAAATTTTTGCCCACTCACTTAGGCTGTCTATATCCCTTTGCAGATTTTTTGTGTCCTCCTCACAATTTGATTTCCCACCCATCTTTGTATCATCAGTAAACTTGGCTACATTACACTCGGTCCCTTCATCCAAGTCATTAATATAGATTGTAAATAGTGGAGGCCCCAGCACCGATCCCTACGGCACCCCACTAGTTACTGTTTGCCAAACCGAAAATGACCCATTTATCCCGACTCTCTGTTTTGTTTTAGTTAGCCATTCCTCCATCCATGCTAATACATTACCCCCAACCCCTTGAACGTCCCTCTTGTGTAGTAACCTTTTATGTGGCACCTTACTGAATGCCTTCTGGAAATCCAAATACACCACATCCACTGGTCCCCCTGCTCGTTACATCCTCAAAGAACTCCAGCAAATTTGTTAGACACGATTTTCCTTTCATAAAACCATGCTGACTGCTTGCTTGAATTATGCTTTTCCAAATGTCCCGCTACTGCTTCCTTAATAATGGACTCCAGCATTTTCTCAACGACAGATGTTAGGCTAACTGGTCTATAGTTTCCTGCTTTCTGTCTGCCTCCCTTTTTAAATGGGGGCGTTGCATTTGCGGTTTTCCAACCTAGAATCCAGGGAATTTTGGTAGATTTTGGTACAATTGATGCATCCACTATCTCTGCAGCCACTTCTTTTAAGACCCTGGGATGTAAACCATCAGGTCCAGGGGACTTGTCCATCTTTGGTCCCATTATTTTACCGAGTACTACTTCTTTAGTACTCCTATAGCCCCTTGATTATCCACTCTTGGGATGTTTTTAGTGCCTTCTACTATGAAGACCGATACAAAATATTTGTCTCTGCCATTTCCCTGTTCTCCATTAATTCCCAGTCTCATCCTCTAGGGGACCAACATTTACTTTAGCCGCTCTTTTCCTTTTTATGTACCTGTAGAAATTCTTACTATCTGTTTTTATACTCCGTGCTAGTTTATTTTCATAATCTATCTTCCCTCTCTTCATTATTTTTTTAAATCGTTCCTTGCTGGCTTTTAAAACTTTCCCAATCCTCTGGCCTCCCATGCGTCTTGGCCACATTGTATGCCCTTGTTTTCAATTTGATACCATCCCATATTTCCTTAGTTGGCCATGGATGGTTATCCCTTCTCTTAGTCTTTCCTTCTCATTGGGATATATTTTTGTTGCGAGTTATGAAATATCTCCTTAAATGTCCCATCAACTGTCCCATACTTTCATCTATTTTCCTAGTCCACTTTAGCCAACTCTGCCTTCATACCTTTATAGTCTCCTTTATTTAAGCTTAGGACACTAGTTTGAGAGCCAACTTTCTCACCCTCCAACTGAATTTGAAATTCAACCATGTTTGCTCCCCTAACTATCGAATCCCCTACCACTATTGCTCTTCCACTCTTCTTCCTCCCCCGCCCGGGGCCACTCATCATGCCGTGGACTTGGCTCTGGCTGCACTCCCCAGAGGCACCATCACCCTCACCAGTACTCAGAACAGAATACTGGCTGGAGCGCGAGATGCACTCAGGGGACTCCTGCACTACCTGCCTGGTCCTCCTCTTCTGTCTGGCAGTCACCCATTCCCTCTCTGCCTGCACACTCTTAAGCTGTGAGGTGACCACCTCTAGAAACATGCTAGCAACGAAGCTCTCAGCCTCGCGAATGCACCACAGTGACTCCAGCTGCCGCTCAAGCACCGAAACCCGGAGCTTGAGTTGCTGTAGCAGGCAACACTTCCTGCACATGTGGTCGTCCAGCTACGCGAAGCGTCCATGACTTCCCATGTGGCACAGGATGTGCATTCCACGGGACTGTGCTGCTCTGCCATCCCTATTTATTTGTCCATGAACTAAACTATGAACTAATTGACTATGATATAAATTTAAAACTAGAATACAAAAACACTCACCGGCTATTCACCAATCAGCTGTTTTCCTTGAGCCAATGTCACCCTTTCGATTTTTGCCTGTGTTGAGTCGCTCCCGCTCTTTTATCCCGCTCCTCTGTTGCTCCGCCTCCTCTTAGTCCCGTCACCTTGTACTAATTTAACTAATTTGGTTTTAAAGTTTTGAAATATCACTCAATTATCTATTTACAATTTCTAATCTGTAATTATGGCTCTTAATTTAAACCAATGCCCTAGTTTTAGAGAAAAAGAGAGAAATACTCACCAACCAATCACTTACCTGCTTTCCTGTGATGTCACACTTCGATTTTTTTTTTCCGCTCGCTCCCAGCTTGTTCTGTTTATGGCCGCTGCTCCTGTGGTCCCACGCTGGTCTTGGGCATTGGCTCCTCTTTATGGCTGCCGCCTCTGCTCAAAGTCCTGTTCTTTAATTTAACTCCTGCTGCTGGTACTCTCCAAACAGGACCTCTTGCCTATCTTGTTGATCCCAACATGGACTACAATGACTGGATCCTCCCCCTCCCTCTCCAATATCCTTTCAAGCCAGTTCGAGATGTGTCTCACCCTGGCACCATGTATGAAACATACCATGTGGGACTCTCGATCCTGCTTACAAAAGATGCTATCTGTCCCCCTAATAATAGAATCCCCTACAACTACCACATTACGCTTCCCTTCTCCTCCCTTTGCACAGCCTCCTGCTCCAAGGTGCCATCGTCAGCATTCTGGCTGTCCTTCCGACAGTCCTTATCCTTATCCTCACAGGTAGCAAATAGACTGTGCATGTTAGATAGGATCAGTTTCCTCGTTCTCTATCCCCGGGTTCCCCTTACTCTGTATGTTATCGGTCACACCAATCCTGTTCTGCACCTCTCTACGAGGTGTGACCCAGGTCTGGAACAAACTGTCCAGATTCTCCTTACCCTCCCTTCTGTGTCACTGTCTCCAACTCGCATTCTAGCTCAATAACTGAGCCGGACAGATTCGAGACGGAGACATCCACTGCAGATTTGTTCGCTCAGGACTGTCTCATTGTCCACAAGCTCCCACATACTGTCGACCAGACAACCTGCTCACCATATCTTATTGAAGATAATTACTTTTTAGTCTATTGTAAGTTTATTTTTATACACACTAACTTACACTTACACTCAGATCAGCCATGATCTTATTGAATGGCGGAGCAGGTTCGAGGGGCCAAATGGCCTACTCCTGCTCCTATTTCTTATGTTCTTATGTTCTAAGCGCTAAAACACTGAACAAAATTTGAAATACTTACTGCCTCAAGCTTACACAAACCACTACAAGAAAAGGAGCACCTCCTTCTCCCTCTGCACCAAATTCCCACTCACCAAATTCTCAACTTCCCACTCTGTTCACGTTGTGAGCTGTAGTTGCACTCTGTGCATCAGCTTACCCTGTTCAGTTTTGCAGTCTACCACCTTCTGTCATTTGTATCATCTGCAAATGTTGTCACTGTGCTTATGGCTACTAGCTCCAGATCATTTATGAAGATATTAAACAAAAGTGGTCCCAAAACACAGCCCTGGTAGCATTCTCCCAGGCTGATGATAATCCCTGTCCCATTACATTCTAGGTTCTATCAGTCAACCAATTACGTATCCATTGTAAAATATTTCCACTCATTCCCACTTTCTTTATTTTCAGTACCAGCCTTTCCAGAGGAACTGTATCAAAGGCCTTACTGAAATCCAGGTACACCACATCCACTGCCATACCACTAACCAGCTCCTTAGTCACACCCTCAAAGAAAACCAGTAAATGAGATCGCAAAACCTCCCCATTGTGAGCCCATACGTTCGATGATTTTATTTCTATCCAAATGCTCCATGATCTGCTCTTTAATAAGGGTTTAAACTCGCTGGTCTGTAGTTTCCTGCGTCACTTTTGTTACTTAAAAAAAAAATAGGAGTAACTTCTGTCTTTTCTCAGTCCCCAGGCTCCTCTCCAACATTCGGTGATTTCTGGAAGATTTGTGCCTGCAACTTCTTTAAGGATCCTCAGATCAGCCATGAGATTTATTCACCTTAAGGTTGCACAGCTGTTCAGCAAACATGTTGGTAGTCATGTGAATAGTATCACAACTTAATTCTGCAACACCCTCTGGTTCTCTTTCCAGATTAAATAATTTACCTGTAATCTCCTTGGCAATAGTCTGACTCAGCTGTGTGGGGCCATTGTCTGCGCATGTTACCCACATTGCACTTGCTACACTTACTGAACAGAGAAAAGTGCCGCCTCAGTCTTTTGGATACAATCATTTGTATTGTATCGAGCGAAATATCCTGTAAAAGACACGGATGTAAATTGAAGTTAAAGTTCCAGTGTCTACTTAGAGGGAGTGAAATGAGGCTGAAGTTGTGGTGGATGTACCCGTGCTCCTGTGTCACACTGTCGCCCTCACTTTGCATCACTATTTGCAGAAATAATTACTCTACTATCCTGTCACCCTTGCTCTCTCTCACACGTACAAACACGAGCAGCAAGTTAGCTGTTGCTACTTGATTCTACCTGACACTGGATAAGTGTACGATGGTGTTCATGGAAATTGACAGCACGGAAGGAGGCCATTTCGGCCCATCGTGTCCGTGCCAGCCAACAAGAGGCTATCTAGCCTAATCCCACTTTCCAGCTCTAGGTCCGTAGCCCTGTGGGTTACGGCATTTCAAGTCCACATCCAAGTACTTTTTAAATGTGGTGAGGGTTTCTGCCTCTACCACCCTTTCAGGCAGTGAGTTCCAGACCCCCACCACCCTCTGGGTGAAGAAATTTCCCCTCGTATCTCCTCTAAACCTTCGACCAATTACTTTAAATTTATTTCCCCTGGTTGTGGGCCCCTCTGTTAAGAGAAATAGGTCCTTTCTATCCACTATATCTAGGCCCCTCATAATTTTATACACCTCAATCAGGTCTCCCCTCAGCTAACTGTTCCAAGGAAAACAAACCCAGCCAATCCAATCTGTTTTCATAGCTAAGATTCTCCACTCCCGGCAATATCCTCGTGAATCTCCTCTACCCTCTCCAATGCAATCACATCCTTCCTGTAATGTGGTGACCACAACTGCACACAGTACCATAGCTGTGGCCTAACTTGTGTTTTATACAGTTCAAGCATAACCTCCCTGCTCTTGTATTCTATCCCTCGGCAAATAAAAGCAAGTATTCCGTATGCCTTCTTAACCACCTTATCTACCTGGCCTGCTACCTTCAGGGATCTGTGAACATGCACTCCAAGGTCCCTTTGTTCCTCTCCACTTCTGAGTGATCTACCATTTAATGTGTATTCCAAATCATAGTCGACGTATTTACTGAGTCGTATGAAAGCATGGGCCTGACGCTAAACATCCGTAAGACAAAGGTCCTCCACCAACCTGTCTCCGCTGCACAGCACTGCCCCTCAGTCATCAAGATCCATGGTGCGGCCCTGGACAACGTGGACCATTTCCCATATCTCGGGAGCCTCTTATCAACGAGCAGACATTGATGACGAGATTCAACACCGCCTCCAGTGCGCCAGTGCAGCCTTCGGCCGCCTGAGGAAAAGAGCGTTTGAAGACCAGGCCCTCAAATCTGCCACCAAGCTCATGGTCTACAGGGCTGTAGTAATACCCACTCTCCTGTATGGCTCAGAGACATGGACCATGTACAGTAGACACCTCAAGTCGCTGGAGAAATACCACCAGCGATGTCTCCGCAAGATCCTTCAAATCCCCTGGGAGGACAGACGCACAAACGTTAGCGTCCTCGACCAGGCCAACATCCCCATCATTGAAACACTGACTACACTTGATCAGTTCCGCTGGGCAGGCTACATAGTTCGCATGCTAGACATGAGACTCCCAAAGCAAGCGTTCTACTCGGAACTCCTTCACGGCAAACAAGCCAAAGGTGGGCAGAGGAAACGTTATAAAGACACCCTCAAAGCCTCGCTGATAAAGTGCAACATCCCCACTGACATCTGGGAGTCCCTGGCCAAAGACCGCCCGAAGTGGAGGAAGTGCATCCGGGAGGGTGCTGAGCACCTCGAGTTTCATCGCCGAGAGCGTACAGAAATCAAGCGCAGGCAACGGAAGGAGCATGCGGAAAACCAGGCTCCCTGCCCACCCTTTCCCATAATGACTATCTGTCCCACCTGTGACAGGGACTGTGGCTCTGGTACTGGACTGTTCAGCTACCTAAGGACTTATTTTTAGAGTGGAAGCAAGTCTTCCTCGATTTCGAGGGACTGCCTATGATGATGATGATGATTCCCTGTCCGTGTTAGACCTCCCCAAATGCATTACCTCACACTTCTCTGGATTAAATTCCATTTGCCACTGTTCTGCCCACCTGACCAGTTGATTGATATCTTCCTGCAGTCTATATCTTTCTTCTTCATTATCAACCACACAGCCGATTTTAGTATCATCTGCAAACTTCTTAATCATACCCCTATATTCAAATCTAGATCTTTGATGTATACCACAAAAAGCAAGGGACCTAGTACTGAGCCCTGCGGAACCCCACTGGAAACATCCTTCCAGTCACAAAAACACCCATTGACCATTACCCTTTGCTTCCTACCTCCGAGCCAATTTTGGATCCAACTTGCCACTTTGCCCTGGATCCCATGGGCTTTTACTTTCATGACTAGTCTGTCATGTGGGACCTTATCAAAAACCTTGCAGAAATCATATACATTACATTGTATGCACTACTCTCATCGACCCTCCTTCTTACCTCCTCAAAAAAATTCTATCAAGTTAGTCCCTGAACAAATCCGTGCTGACTGTTCTTGATTAATCCGTGCCTTTCTAAATGAATATTTACCCTGTATTGTAAGGCTGTGCAGCATCCTCCAGCTAGTCCAACTAATGCATCGTGAATGGAGCAAAAGTTGGTTTGTCTGAGCAGGGGGAGTAGCAGAGTTACATTTTATAACCAAAAAGGAGCAGGAGCATTGCGATGCTAATGGGAGATAGGTGGAGATAGTTAAGGCAGATTATTGAATGATAACGGAGTCAAGGGTTATGGGAGCGGGCAGAGAAATGGAGTTGAGGCCAAGATCAGATCAGCCATGATCTTATTGAATGGCGGAGAAGGCTTGAGGGGCCACATGGCCTACTCCTGCTCCTATTTCTTATGTTCTTATCATGCAGAGCTTGCTATTTAACATTGAACGGTTCAGTAATGGGCTGAATTGCAGTACAGCTATTCACACATTAATGGTTATATTCCAGGGCCATTATCCTTCAAGCAGAAGGCAAGCAGGACTATGAAGAGGTATCAAATTATATTCCAGAATTTTTCTTTGCTTTTCTTTGATTGCTGTAACACTTGGCATAACTTTTTTGTATCTTTTTATTACCTTCATAGTGGATTTGCACCATCAATAATATTTCCAGACAGATCTACCTCACTGACAACCCAGAGGTAACTTTTGTTGTTGTTGTATTAATATTGCTGGATTTTGCCATAAAACGGCAGCAGTTCGAGGTTGATGCATTAACACGTGATTGCTCTTGTGTGCTAGGCGATTGCAATCAGGCTGAACCAGACAGCAGTGGAAGCAGTGACACCAATGTCCACGTTTCAGAAAAAGCACGAAAGTCTTCGTCCTGAGAGGTAAGAGGTGAAGTACGATGAATTGGTTCACAGGTTACCGTCTGAAGCTGACTGTCTACAAACATATACAGTCTCTGGCCCATTCAAAGCTTCCATTGCACATTATCATTCAGTAACTGAAACTCTGTACGACTCAGTCTTGTGATTTTGTGATATCCTTGAGTGAGGAAAATGAAGTGGATCTGTTGCTGTATATGGGAAAATTGAGTTTCATCTGATGCAAATCAAAACTACAATACTACTTGCATTTGTGTAGTACAGGTACTCCTAATGTACTATGGTGCAGGAGGGCGACGACAGTGAAGAGGCTGATTGGATTGATCGTCACCATAGCCCAGGTTGATGAGTGGAGCGTGGCAGGTACAGCAGGAGCGGCGAGGTCGGGTCGCAGGAGCGGCGAATGATCGTGGAGCGATGTGATCAGGGCCCAGGAGAGGCGTGAGTTCGGGGCCCAGAAGAGGCGAGGGCCCAGGGACAGCACGGGCCAGCCCACACTGCAATATGTGTGTGCACTAGGTCCGTGCAGCAGAGCTGGTCTCCAGTCGTCTTGGTTAACCCTTGCCACTGGACCAAGACCTAGCTCTGTCAAGCCCGTGTGATGGCTGGTGTGCAACGGCCACCAAACGTTAAAAAAATCCACGCACAGGCATCTTCCACCCTTCAACATGCAGTTCGGGATCTGGAATATTGGGTCCTTCATTGAAACACCTGTGAACTCATCCCTTTTTGTTGTGGAAGCAAGTCGTCCTCAATGCGAGGGACTGCCTAAGAAAGAAGAATGTAATATAAAGGTCCAGAGCGCCTCACGCATGACAATGCATTGAGTGGTCGTAGAAGCATTAGAATAGTTGACCCAAGATGTGGTCAAACATGTCTAGAGGAAGCTTTTAGAGACTGGTGAAGAATTGATGAGACATGTTCAGGAAACTCTACCACCAAGTGAGGGTTACCAGATCCATAATAGGCTAGAGTTGGACAACCAACGGGCATAAGCGAGATTTGCACACAGGAACCAGGATGTTGAGCTTGTTGTATTGGAAGACGGAGGCACTGGAGGTCACTGAGGATAAGAATGATGGTTGAGCCAGACTTAGGGGTGACAGAGGTTTGGACAAGTTGGAGTTTGGCTTGTACAGCAAAGATAGCTACATCGCACCATAATGTAGATCGTCGCCATGTTGTAGAACACCATGCTTGACCTGTGTCCCAGCTCGTGAGGTGCCAGGTATCCCCACCAGGCCCTGCACAATCATCTCGCCCAAAACCCATTCACCATGATGCATTCTCAACCCTCTTCACATTACCATCCTGTGCTCCTTATTGCCCAGAAAGGCCTGATTACCCACCTCCACGCGCTCACCTACAATTCTGCATCTTTTACTACAAACAGTGGACATAAAGTATGGAAGAAGCCTACATCTGATTTGCACTGTCCTACACTTTGCCCAACTTAATAAATCTCCGACTGTAAGAAATTCACCACTTGAAAACTTGTAAAAGTAATTGTGATAATTCTCCATAATACATGGTTGGCACACAGTCATAAAAAGTCGATCCCTCACCAAGCTGTACTCATCTGTTTAAATTAAATATATTCTCCTTATATTCAGTAGTCCATTGGGCAAATTCGAAAACCGTGTGTTTGTAGGGAGCGTGGGTTGGAGAATTGAGGCGAAGGTGTTTTCGCCCTGTCTCTGACGCATGCTCCCTTCAAACATGGCTCCCCACTGGAAGTGTGAAATGATGCCCTTTACCCATACATCTGCAGTTCTTACTGGATAGACTTTGCATTTGGCCATTTAAAAGTCCCTTCAATGGGACATCCTGAGCCTGATGTAGCCCTATTGGGCAATCTGATTTTGGCTGACAATCCTTGCTGATCAAACCCGGTTAATAGACGCATTTGTTGTGTACACGTAAGTAACTGACAAACTGAGCCAGGAGAAATGTAACTTAACTGATTTTATACAACCCAAAATGGAGCCCCCAAACCGGCATGAACCAACATGAGTACAGCAACTGTGAATATCTCCCGCAGGGTCCTAATGCCCATCCAATGAGCTGTAACAAATAGAGTATGAACACAACATTTTTAAAACCACAGTCTATGTACAGACGAAGTCCTTGAGATAGCCAGGCCGTGTTCTGATACGCTGAGACGGGCGTGGAGCTTGCAGTTTTTGCTCTAGGTTTTGGTTGGGAAACAGAATGATGCCTCTGTTCCATCCTGCTGGTCTCTTCGCGCTAGGTTTGGCTTGGGTTTTGAGAATGTCCAGTAGCCAGCGAAGATTCTGCCCAATCATGAGCTCAGTGGGTGTCTCCCCTGTTAGTGAATGCTTTGTTGAATGGTATGTGCAGAGAATGGTTTGAACTGCTTCGCTGAATGTTTGGCTTGCTGTGAAGTTGGCTCTCAAACCCTCTTTGATGACGCGGTTTAAACGCTTAACACCTCCGCTGCTTTGAGGATTGTACGGAGTAGTAAGGCGATGCTCGATAGCATGACGAGTGAGGAAATCCGCGAACTGGTCGGATACAAACTGTGGTCCATTATCCGTGATTATGACCTCCCGGAGGTCCCACTTCGTGAACATACGCTGCAGAATAGTGACGATCGTTGATGAGGTCACTGAACTTGTAGCGATTTCGGGCCATTTGGAATGCAGGTCATGTACTACAACAAGGAAACGCTGGTGCTTCAACTGGACCGAAGATACCCAACTGAAGTTGTTGCCATAGTCTTTGTGGCCATGGACTTGGCTTCATTGGTGCTGGTCAGGTGTTTGTGGCCTTTTCGCTCAGACTGCATGCTTCGCAGTGTGAGACAAACTCCTCAATGCGAATGTCAATCCCAGGCCACCATACTGAATCGCGACATCTCTGCTTCATGCGGACAATGCCAAGGTGTCCATCGTGTGCCAATGAGAGAACGTGCTGTTGAAGTGAGTTGGGAATTACTGCTCTATCACCACGAGTTAGGCAGACATCATTCTAAACGGAAAATTCATTGCAAAGTCTGTGGAATGTTTTCAGCTCTTGCGGAATTTGCTTGGGCCACTCAGTCTGGAGGAAGTGGCTCACGTGCTGGAGCGTAGCATCACTCTGTGATTCGGTTTTGAGTTCGTCGCAGGGGACAAGGTTTCTGCTAGACTGAGTGATGATCGACGTGACATGTGTCGTCATCTGTGAACAAGTCAGTACTAGAGTCCGAAACAGGTGTCGAGCGGCTGAGCATGTCAGCTACGTAATTGTGACTGCCAGTGATGTACTGTACATCAAAGTTATACTGATGAAGGTGATCTGACCATCGGCTGATTCGTAGTGGTCTGTGCCCAGATCCAGTTGGAACCAGTAGTGTAGTTAGCGTTTGGTGCCATAGAGGTAGATGTGCCAGCGTTTGCATGCATAGATGCAAGCGAATGCTTTGCGTTCCCCTGTAAAGTATTTATGTTCTGCAGACATGAGTGTGCGAGAGGCGAAGGCGACTGGGCGTTCCAGGCCGTCAATCCATTGCGAGAGCACAGCACCCAAGGCAGTGCCTGATGCATCCGTGGTGACGTACTAGTGGCATTTGGATCAAAGTGCGTGAGAATAGGAGGGGATGTGATTTTCTCCTTAAGAGTGGTGAATGCCTGAGCCTGGGAATCTGTCCATTCCTAAGGGACGTCCTTGTGCAGCAACTTGCGAAGTGGTTCGGCAATGTGCGCGTAGTGCGGGACGAACTTCAGATAGAAGTTACAAGTGCCGAGGAATGATGAAAGTTCTTTGACATTGGTAGCCTCCTGCATTCGCTGGACCACGTCAGTGTTGTCAAGCGTCGGTTTGACACCCTGTGACTCTGTAGCCCAGAAAGTTTTTTTCTCCAGCAGCGAATGTACACTTATCGGCATTAAGTGTAATGTTAAATGTAGCAAGTCTAGCCATAATGCGTGAAGTCGCTGGTCATGTTCTTCCATTGTCCGTCCATGGACGACAATATCGTCAAGCAGATTGAGGGCTCCCTCTATACCTGCTAGCATAGTGACAATCTTCTGAAATGCACTTGGTGCAGGATAGCCCGTAGGGCATGTTCTGCACCAAGTGCATTTCAGAAGATTGGTTGATACTGATACAGACCATCATGCGTCGTGAGTGCTGTGGTCGGTTTGCTGTCCTCCGCTAGGGGTATTTGCAGATAACTGCGGTGAATGGCGAGTTTCGTAAAAACTATTGAGCTATGGAATTCTGAAGACAGTTCATCGATGGTAGGAAGAGGGTATTTGTCAGGGATGATGGCCTTGTTCACCTCTTTCAGGTCGATGTACAGGCGGATCTCCCCATTTTTACATCAAGCAATGACTAAGCTCAAGATCCAGGGTGAGGAGTCGATGCTCTCAATGATTCCCTGAGATTCGAGTCACGTTAATTCTGCGGATACTTGGTCGCGAACCGCGAATGGGAGATGGCAAAGTTGCTGCGTAATCGATTTGATGGAAGAGTCAACGCGGGGACGATGGCAGAATTTTGTTGTCGCTCCAAACCCTGTGAAGATTGAGGGATACCGCTTGTCAAAGTCTACCGTGTACACCGGTGTGCCGGTTGGGTCGTAAACTTTGAACCCAAGCTTGTCAAAAAGGTCAACACCCATGAGGCTTCGTCCCTTCGCGACATAAAAGGAAAAGTTCTCCAATGTTATGTCTTTGTAGAATATCGTGACAGATATGATCCCAGTACCTCAATTTTGGAGTCAGAGTACGCATGTAGAGTGGAATTTGTAGGCTGCAGTTGACAGTGCGTGAAGTGGGTTTTGTACACAGCCTCGCTCAATATGGAGACTTTGGCTCCAAGGTCAATGAGGAGGCAGCAGGGCATGCCGTCAATGTTTACTTCACAGTCCTTGAATTTGCCCAAACCGATGTGCAAAATATCACGAACGGTGTAAACCATACTGGGTTCATCACTATCAGGGCTGTCCACATGTCGAACATACTGCGATGAGCGACAGACACTAGCAAAATGGTTCATTTTACCACATGCAGAGCATTTTTCCCACGTGCAGGATAGTTAGGACTTTTTGCTGAGTGTTTTGTCCCGCAGTGGAAGCAGTACTAGCCCTGGGTCTCTGCTGTGATTTCCGCTTTGGACGAATGCACATGGGTTGTAGCTGCAGTCTGCTGCACAGGGGGAGCAGAGGATCTGATCGCTTTTGAATCGGAAAGCACTAATTCGATTTGGATGGCCAAATTAGTTGCTTTGTCTAATGTTAATTTATCATTCTCCATTAGCAAGCGCTCCCGAATGCGGGGATTGTTGTTTTCTCAATCATTTGATCCCTGATCGTTTCCTCGAAGTGCTGCAAAGTTACACTTAGCGGCCAGTTCAATTAATGAAATGATGTACTGTTTGGTTCACTGTTCTCTTGCCCCCAAAATAGTTCTCTTGGGCGCTTACCTTTTGTCTTCGATTTGGCCAAAGATGTGTTGGCCTTCCGTGCCGAGGCAGTAGATAAGTATCGCACGGCGGCGAGCTGGTGTTACGTTGTCGCCATGATGTATGTAGAAAAGCTTTTTATCCATCTCAGCCATGGAATTGGAAGGTCCCCAGATGTAAAGAGGAAAGGCGGGAGTGCGTAGGAGATTAGTTTGAGTCATCCTCATCGCCAAATTATGTTGTGTACATGTAAATAACTGACAGACTGAGCCAGGAGAAATATAACTTAACTTAACTATGCTTGTTTAGTTTGTCAGTTATTTACACGTACACAACACTCAATACTGGTCGTAAAATAATGCTGCTAGTGAGAAAGCACAGTTACTTATTAACTGTAGCGTTTTATGTGATTATGTGTTGGTTGCTCCAAATTGTCACACATCATTTGAGCTTACAAAATCAGAACCTTGTTCCAGCCAGTGCTGCTGCAGAACGCCCATTAGCATCATCATAAGCAGTCCCTTGAAATCAAGGAAGACTTGCTCAAGATTTACAGTCCAATACGGGAATTCCAGTCTCTGTCACAGGTGGGACAGACAGTGGTTGGAGGAAAAGGTGGGTGGGACTGGTTTGCCGCACTCTCCTTCCATTGCCTGCGCTTGTTTTCTGCATGCTCTCGGCGATGAGACTCGCCCTCCCGGATGCACTTCCTCCACTTAGGGCGGTCTTTGGCCAGGGACTCCCAGGTGTTGGTGGGGATGTTGCATTTTATCAAGGAGGCTTTGAGGGCCTATCCAATCTGTCCTCATAACTAAGATTCTCCATTGAAACGTTTCCTCTGCACATCTGGGGCTTGCTTGCAGTGTAGGAGTTCTGAGTAGAGCGCTTGCTTTAGGAGTCTCGTGTCGGACATGCGGACGATGTGGCACCAACAATAGCACTGACGACATTCATAGCATCAGAGAAATTTACAGCGCGGAAGGAGGCCATTTCGACCCACCGTGTCCGTGCCGGCCAACAAGAGGCTATCCAGCCTAATCCCACTTTCCAGCTCTAGGTTACGGCACTTCAAGTGCACATCCAAATACTTTTTAAATGTGGTGAGGGTTTCTGCCTCTACCACTCTTTCAGGCCGTGAGTTCCAGACCCCCACCACCCTCTGGGTGAAAAAGTTTCCCCTCGAATCCGCTCTAAACCTTCTACCAATTACTTTAAATTTAAGCCCCTTGGTTGTTGATCCCTCTACCAAGGGAAATAGGACCTTGCTATCCACTCTATCCAGGCCCCTCATAATTTTATACACCTCAATCAGGTCTCTTCTCAACCTCCTCTGTTCCAATGAGAACAAACCCAGCCTATCCAATCTGTCCTCATAACTAAGATTCTCCATTCCAGGCAGCATCCTAGTAAATCTCCTCTGCATCCTCTCTAGTGCAATCATGTCCTTCCTATAATACGGCGACCAGAACTGCACGTTGTACTCCAGCTGCAAACTTCTGAATCATACCCATGGATTAATCATAATCATGGATTAATCAAAAACATGGATTTATGAAGGGGAAATCATGCTTGACAAATCTTCTAGAATTTTTTGAGGATGTAACTGGTAGAATGGACAAGGGAGAACCAGTGGATGTGGTGTATTTGGACTTTCAAAAGGCTTTTGACAAGGTCCCACACAAGAGATTGGTGTGTAAAATTAAAGCACATAGTATTGGGGGTAATGTACTGATGTGGATAAAGAACTGGTTGGCAGACAGGAAGCAAAGAGTCGGGATAAACGGGTCCTTTTCAGAATGGCAGGCAGTGACTAATGGGGTGACGCAGTGCTCAGTGCTGGGACCCCAGCTATTTACAATATACATTAATGATTTAGATGAAGGAATTGAGTGTAATATCTCCAAGTTTGCAGATGACACTAAGCTGGGTGGCGCTGTGAGGAAGACGCAGGGTGACTTGGACAGGTTAGGTGAGTGGGCAAACGCATGGCAGATGCGGTATAATGTGGATAAATGTGAGACTATCCACTTTGATGGCAAAAACACAAAGGCAGAATATTATTTGAATGGCGGCAGATTAGGAAAAGGGGAGGTGCAACGAGACCTGGGTGTCATGGTACATCAGTCATTGAAAGTTGGCATGCAGGTACAGCAGACGGTGAAGAAGGCAAATGGGATGTTGGCCTTCATAGCGAGAGGATTTGAGTTTCGGAGCAGGGAGGTCTTGCTGCAGTTGTACAGGGCCTTAATGAGGCCTCACCTGGAATATTGTGTTCAGTTTTGGTCTCCTAATCTGAGGAAGGACGTTGTTGCTATTGAGGGAGTGCAGCGAAGGTGCACGTGACTGATTCCCAGGATGGCAGGACTGACAAATGACGAGTGACTGGATCGACTGGGCTTGTATTCGCTGGAGTTTAGAAGGATGAGAGGGCATAGAAACATATAAAATTCTGACGGGACTGGACAGGTTAGATGCAGGAAGAGTGTTCCCGATGTTGGGGAAGTCCAGAACCAGGGGACATAGTCTAAGGATAAGGGGTAAGCCATTTAGGACTGAGATGAGGAGAAACTTCTTCACTCAAAGTTGTTAACCTGTGAAATTCCCTACCACAGAGAGTTGTTGATGCCAGTTCATTGGATATATTCAAGAGTGAGTTAGATGTGGCCCTTACGGCTAAAGGGATCAAGGGGTATGGAGAGAAAGCAGGAAACCGGTACTGAGATGAATGATCAGCCATGATCTTATTCAATGGTGGTGCAGGCTCGAAGGGCCGAATGGCATCTATTTTCTATGTTTCTATGTTTCTACATTCAAATCTAGATCATTGATGTATGCCACAAAAGCAAGGGACCCAGTACTGAGCCCTGCGGAACCCCACTGGAAACATCCTTCCAGTCACAAAAACACCCATCAACCATTACCCTTTGCTTCCTGCCTCTGAGCCAATTTTGGATCCAACTTTGACCTGGATCCCATGGGCTATTACTTTCATGACCAGTCTGCCATGTGGGACCGTATCAAAAGCTTTGATAAAATCCATATACACTACATCATATGCACTGCCCTCATCGACCCTTCTTGTTACCTCCTCAAAAAATTCAATCAAGTTAGTTCGACTGGACCAAATCTGCGCTGACTGTCCATGATTAATTCGTCCTGCTACCTTCGTTTAACATTGCTGCGAATGCTGATAGTTCTCCTTAGTTTCAGGGACGAGAAAGATTGGTGGAATTACCATCTCCTGTGCCAAAGTGAAGAATTTTCTGCTGGTTATTCACTGTTTGATGTGCATTTCAGAGCTGAGAGTGAGCGTGCAGAAGCTGTGGGCAGTGAGAAGAGTTTGACAGACACTGCAGAATCTGCAGACCCACTCATAATCCCTGGAACCCCGATTCAGTTCGACCTGTGTACAGCGAGTGAAGACTTTGATCAGAACAAGTCAGTCAGTAGGTATGTGTGTTCAACATTTGAAAAAAGGGAAAAGAAATGAAGTAAGCTTCTGAATCTGAGGAAATATATCTGTGTACTTTAATTAGTTAAATATCTTTCAGACGCACAAACCCATTTGGAGAGTCGGACCAGGATAAAGCTGCCACTTCAGAGGGTAAGAAATCCTTTAGATGAAAGCGTTGTTGTTTGTATCAGAAACTAACTCTACAAACGGTGAATATTAGTGAGTTTAGTATATGCCGCTGAACATCAAACCGTTTATGTAAAGCTCCATGCTCTTCCCAAACACGACTGTTTCACTCACATGGATAGCCACCCTCCTTCAAATTTAGAAAAAGGTGAGAAACCCAGACCTATCAATGCTTCCCCCATTCACTGGCAGTGACCTCTCCCAACTGCTGAGTCCTGTGCCACACATAAAACTGGCCAATATCAGGGAAAAGCTCGAAGAAATTCTTCCCTGATAGAATCCCAACAGCTTATGGTTACCCATGGCACATCACTACGCTAACTTAACTAATCCGGATATGCTCCTGTATCCCTTTAACTAACACGGACATGCCCCAGTGTCCTTTAATTGACACTGATATACCCAAAGAGCCCCTTCTCTCAGGAACTACGTCCATTTTTCCAGGCTTTGATATGTCTTGATGTTGACTCATTCACTAGTAATTGTGGCGCAGGTGCGGCAAATGTTTGTGGAGGAGGAGCGGCAAGAGATCATGGCGGAGGTGCGGCAAATGAAGGTACGCATCCCAGAAGAGCCGGGGGCCCAGGGGCACCACAGGCCAGTCCACACTGCGATATGTGTGCGCAGTAGGTCTGTGCAGCAGAGCAGGACTCCAGTCATCCTGGTTAACCTTTGCCACTGGATAAAGGGCTAGCTCTGTCAAGCCCATGTGGTGGTTGGTGTGCAACAGTCACCCCACGTTAAAATAATCCACGCACAGCCATCTTCCATCCACTCAACTGGAGTTCAGGACTGGAATATCAGGTCCTTCATTGAAACATCTGTGAACTCATGTGGAAGCAAGTCATCCTCGTCCGAGGGACCGCCTTTGATGAAGATGAGTAATCTGAAAGCCCTCTGAGAAGAGAAATACCTATTTTGCCCCTCTCCTTCCTGCCTGCATATTTTGCAGCTCATCCTCTAGTCTTACTTTAACTCTGCATTTTCAATATCTTGTCCATATTTACTCCATCCACTCTTTCATAATGGTAAGTCTAGATATTTCCAACACACTAGAAAGCTATTCAAGCTATTGTGTCTCTGCTGGAGCAATCCAAAACCAATCCCAGAGGCCTACTATCTTCCCATATCCCAAATTAATGTGAAAGTTGTAGAGGGTGTGGAATTCCTAAAATTCCTAGTATGTAGCAAGCCCAACAAGGGAGGGGGTGATTCTGGTCTTAGTTTTAGGGAATTAAGCTGGGCAGGTGGAAGGGGTATCAGTGGGAGAGAATTTTGATTATAATCATAATTCAGTTAGGTTTAGGGTAGTTATGGAAAAGGACAAAGGTAGACCAGGAATAAAAGTTCTCAATTGGGGTAAAGCCAATTTTGATAAGAGAAGGGGCTTTTGATAAGGTCCCACATGACAGACTGGTTACGAAAGTAAAAGCCCATGGGATCCAGGGCAAAGTGGCTAGTTTGATCTAAAATTGGCTCAGAGGCAGGAAGCAGAAGGTAATGGTTGATGGGTGTTTTTGTGACTGGATGGATGTTTCCAGTGGGGTTTCGCAGGGCTCAGTACTAGGTCCCTTGCTCTCTGTGGTATATATCAATGATATAGACAAATGTGGGGGATATGATTAAGAAGTTTGCAGATGATACTAAAATCGATGTGTGGTTGATAATGAAGAAGAAAGCTGTAGACTGCAGGAAGATATCTTTGAAATGGCCAGGTGGGCAGAACAGTGACAAATGGAATTCAATCCGGAGAAGTGTGAGGTAATGCATTTGGGAAAGGCTAACAAGGTAAGGGAATACACATTAAATGGTAGGATACATGTCCACAAATCCCTGAAGGTAGCAGGCCAGGTAATAAGGTGGTTAAGAAGACATACGGAATACTTGCCTTTATTACCTGAGGCATAAGAGCAGGGAGGTATTGCTTGAACTGCATAAAACACTGGTTAGGCCATAGCTAGAGTACTGTGTGCCGTTCTGGTCACCACATTACAGGAAAGATGTGATTGCACTGGAGAGGGTACAGAGGAGATTTACAAGGATGTTGCCTGGACTGGAGAATTTTAGCTATGAGGAAAGTTTGGATAGGCTGGGCTTGTTTCCTTTGGAACAGAGGAAGCTGAGGAGAGATTTATTGAGGTGTATAAAATTATGAGAGGCCTAGATAGGATGAATAGGAAGGACCTGTTTCCGTTAGCAGAGGTGTCAAAAACCAGGAGGCATTGATTTAAACTAATTGGTAGGAGGTACAGGGGGATTTAAGGGAAAATGTCTTCACCCAGAGGGTGGTGGGGGTCTGGAACTCACTGCCTGAAAGGGTGGTAGAGGCAGAAACCCTCACCACATTTAAAAAGTACTTGGATGTGGACTTGAAATGCCGTAACCCACAGGGCTACGGACCTAGAGCTGGAAAGTGGGATTAGGCTAGATAGCCTCTTGTTGGCTGGCGCGGACACGATGGGCCGAAATGGGTTCCTTCCGTGCTGTAAATTTCTATGATTGTATGATATCCCTGTATTAATCCAAAACCAATCCCAGTGCCCTACTGCCATCCCATATCCCTGTGTCTTCCTTTGCTTCAAAAGTTTATCCAATGGTCCCCAAGAAGATGCAATGTTCTCTGCCTCAACCGCACCCTGTGGCAAAGCAATTCAGGCTTCAATAACACTGGACATTTATCCTTGCCTCTTCCCTCCATCTTAATGACAATTTTAAATTGATAACCCCTCGTCGCTGACTCCCAACCAGAGGCAATATTCTTTTCTTATTCACTCTATCAAATTCTTGTCATTTTAAAAACCTCTATTCTTCTAATCCCACCAAGAAAAATATATTTTAGTTGGGGGACTAAAAGATTGATTAAAGATGTTGGTTTTAAGGAGGGTCTTAAAGGGAGAGAGGGGGAAAGGCAGAGCAATTTAGCAAAGGAATTCCAGAGCTTGGGGCTTCGACGGCTAAAGACACGGTCGCCAGTGGTGGATTGAAGTGAATGGGGGATGCACAAGAGGCCCGAGTTGGTGGAGCGCAGAGATCTCAGAGGTTGTAGGGCTGGAGAAGTTTACAGAGATAGGAAGGGACGAGGCCATGGAGGGATTTGAACATGAGGATGGGAATTTTAACATTGAGGCGTTGCCAGACCAGGAGCCAATGTAGGTCAGCGAGTACAGGATGAAGGGTGTACTGGACTTGGTGCGAGTTAGGATACGGGCAGCAGAGGTTGAGATGAGCTCAAGTTTACGGAGGATGGAAGATTGAAGGCCGACCAGGAGAGCATTGGGATAGTTGAGTTTGGAGCCAACAAAAGCATGGATGAGGGTTTCAGCAGCTGATCAGCTGAGGCAGGGGGCGGAGATTAGTGATATTATGGGGGTGGAAGTAGGTGGTCTGGGTGATGGAAAGGAAATGGGTCCGAAAGCTCAACTCAGGGTCAAATAGAGCACCGAGGTTGCGAGCAGTGTGGTTCAGCCTGAGACAGTGGCCAGGGAGAGGGATAGAATCGGTGGCTAGGGAACAGAGTTTGTGGCACGAACCTAAAACAATGGCTTCAGTATTCCCAATTGGAGGAAATTGCAGCTCATCTAATACAGGAGCAGCGTCCCGAATCCGGAACCCTCGGGACCTAGGCAGTTCCGGATTTTGCATTTTTCCGGTCTTTCTGACGTCACGAATCCAGAAACACTCGAGCTCAGGTTTCGGTATTTCCGGATTTCAGAACGTCAGAAGTGGGTTACCTGCCGAGGAGCTGTTCGGGCGGGTCCCCACCGAGGAGGTCATCGTGGGGCTGGCCCCACCGAGGTTGTCGTCGTCGGGCGGGACCCCGCCGAGGAGATGTTCGGATGGGCTGGCGAGGTATCGAGGTAAAGGCGGCAATGCGAGGACCGAGGTCGGGCAGTGGCGAGGAAGGCCCGAGGTCAGCAGGTTTGTCCAGTCTGGATTCTGGAATATTTTATGGATTCCGGACGACCCTGCCACGAATCGTCCCGGAGTCTGGATTCCAGAACATTCTGCAACTCCGGATTTTAGACGCTGCACCTGTACTGGATGTTGGACAAGCAGCGTGACAAATCAGAGGCAGTGGAGGAGTTGAGAGGAACCTGATGTTGGGTCTTCAGATGATGATATTGAAGGGCAGCATATAGATGAAAAATAGGAGGGGGCCAAGGATAGATCCTTGGGGGACACGAGGGCTAACGATGCAGGGGCGGGGAGAGACGCCATTGCAGCTGGATAGATAGGATTGGAACCAGACGAGTGCAGTCCCTCCCAGCTGGACAATGGAGGAGAGGCGTTGGAGGAGGGATGGTGTGGTCAACCGTGTCAAAGGCTGCAGACAGGTTGAGAAGGACGAGGGAATAGTTCACCATAGTCACAATCGCATAGGATGTCATTTGTGGCCTTGATGAGCAGAAATAGTAGAAGCTTGTGACAAAGGTAATGCAATAATTGTGGGGGACTTTAATCTTCATACAGACTGGACAAATCAAATTGGTAAAGGTAGTCTGGAGGACGAGTTCATGGAATGCATTCGGGACAGTTTCCTCGAACAATACGTCATGGAACCAACCAGGGAACAGGCTATTTTAGATCTTGTGTTGTGTAATGAGTCAGGGTTAATTAGTAATCTCATAGTAAAGGATCCTCTGGGGCAGAGTGATCATAATACGATAGAATTTCACATTCCGTTTGAGAGTGACTTGCCCAAGTCCGAAACCAGAGTCTTAAACTTAAATAAAGCCAATTACATAGGTACGAAGGGCGAGTTGGCTAAGGTAGATTGGAAAAATAGATTAAACAGTATGGCAATAGATAAGCAGTGGCAAGTATTTAAAGAAATATTTCATAATTCTCAACAAAAATATATTCCATTGAGAAACAAAAACTCGACAGGAAAGGTGATCCATTGTGGCTAACTAAAGAAGTTAAGCTTAGCAGTAGATTGAAAGAAGAAGCTTATAAGAACACAAGAAATAGGAGCAGGAGTAGGCCATACGGCCCCTCGAGCCTGCTCCGTCATTTAATACGATCATGGCTGATCCGAGTTAAAAAACTGTCTATTTCTGTCTTAAATCAATTCAATGTCCCAGCTTCCACAGCTCTCTGAGGCAGCGAATTCCATAGATTCACAACCCTCTGAGAGAAGAAATTCCTCCTCATCTCAGTTTTAAATGGGTGGCCACTTATTCTAAGATTATGCCCCCTAGTTCTAGTCTCCGCTATCAGTGGAAACATCCTCTCTGCATCCACCCTGTCAAGCCCCCTCATAATCTTATACGTTTCGATAAGATCACCTCTCATCCTTCTGACTTCTAATGAGTAGATGCCCAACCTACTCAACCTTTCCTCATGTCAACCCTCTCATCTCTGGAATCAACCTAGTGAGTCTTCTTTAAACTGCCTCCAAAGCAAGTATATCCTTTCTTAAATATGGAAACCAAAACTATACGCAGTATTCCAGGTGTGGCCTCACCAATACCCTGTATAACTGGAGCAAGACTTCCCTGCTTTTATACTCCATCCCCTTTGCAATAAAGACCAAGATTCCCTTGGCCT
Source organism: Pristiophorus japonicus (assembly GCF_044704955.1). Lineage (NCBI taxonomy): Eukaryota > Metazoa > Chordata > Chondrichthyes > Pristiophoridae > Pristiophorus > Pristiophorus japonicus. Next base: position 72,688,774 of record NC_091989.1, on the reverse strand, counting down.
TCCTGATCACTTGCTGTGCCTACATACTAACCTTTTGTATTTCATGCACAAGTACCCCCAGGTCCCGCTGTACTGCAGCACTTTGCAATTTTTCTCCATTTAAATAATAACTTGCTCTTTGATTTTTTTTCTACCAAAGTGCATAACCTCACACTTTCCAACATTATACTCCATCTGCCAAATTTTTGCCCACACACTTAGCCTGTCTATGTCCTTTTGCAGATTTTTTGTGTCCTCCTCACACATTGCTTTTCCTCCCATCTTTGTATCGTCAGCAAACTTGGCTACGTTACACTTCTTCCAATATAGATTGTAAATAGTTGGGGTCCCAGCACTGACCCCTGCAACACCCCACTAGTTACTGATTGCCAACCAGAGAATGAACTATTTATCTCGACTCTCTGTTTTCTGTTTGTTAGCCAATCCTCTATCCATGCTAATATATTACCCCAACCCCGTGAACTTTTATCTTGTGCAGTAACCTTTTATGTGGCACCTGGAAGTCCACATCCACCAATTCCCCTTTATCCACCCTTTTTGTTACATCCTCAAAGAATTCAGCAAATATAATGTTGCGCCGAATAGTAGTAAGCGTGGGGATTGGGAGAATTTCAAAAACCAGCAAAGGGCGACCAAAAAATTGATGATCAGGGAAAAAATAGCAAGTAATATAAAAACAGATTGTAAGAGCTTCTACAAGTATGTAAAAATGAAGAAAGTAGAAAAAGTAAACATTGGTCCCTTAGAGACTGAGGCAGGAGAAATTATTATGGGGAATAAAGAAATGTCAGAAACATTAAACAAATATTTTGTATCTGTCTTCACAGTAGAAGATGCAAAAAGCATACCTAAAATGGTGGGGAACCAAGGGTCTAATGAGGGTGAGGAACTTAATGTAATTAATATCAGTAGAGAAAAAGTACTAGAGAAACCAATGGGACTAAAAGCCGACAAATCCCCTGGACCTGACGGCATACATCCTAGGGTTCTAAAAGAGGTGACTGCAGAGATAGTGGATGCATTGGTTGTGATCTTTCAAAAATCCCTAGATTCAGGAATGGTCCCAACGGATAGGAAGGTAGCACATGTAACATTGCTATTCAAGAAAGGAGCGAGTGAATAAACCGTGAACTACAGGCCAGTTAGCCTGACATCAGTCGTCAGGAAAACGCTGGAAACCATTGTTAAGGAACTGGTATGGGGGCACTTCGTTAAGATTAGGCAGAGTCACATGGTTTATGAAAGGGAAACTATTGTGTTCCTAACACAGATGAGACTGCACACAGGTAGGTTAAAGTAACAGTGACCTCAGTCTTTAGTAAGACACTCCAGAGTGAGGAACAGGCGTTAGGGGCCGGCTTATATACAGTGCTCCCAAGGGATGCTGGGATCCCTTGGGACTTCAGGGAATGCACTCCCTGGTGGCGGAACATGGGAGTGCATGCTTTACAGATACACAACATCACTCCCCCCCCCAAAGTCAAAGTGAAAACTATTTACACGGTGAGGCGGTCGGGAGCCTTTCTTTCCCTGGTGGACCGTCTTGGTACAAATGTCTGTTCTGGTGTGTTGGCTGTGCCCTTGCTGGGCTGGCGTGTTATTGGCCCTGCAGGGTTGCTGGGTGAGCCTGGCCTTGCTGGGCTGTTGGGCGTGATGGGTTCGATTTCCTGGTCCGGGGTGGTGTCGTTGATCTTTTGGGTGTGTGTTGTGGGCTCGAAAAAGGTGGTGTCTGCTGTGGGTTGTTCAGGGCAGTCTGTGAACCGCAGCCTCGTTTGGTTCAGGTGCTTTCTGCAAATTTGTCCATTGTCTAGTTTGACTACAAATACCCTACTCCCTTCTTTAGCTATCACCGTGCCCGCAATCCACTTGGGACCATGTCCATAGTTTAGCACATACACAGGGTCATTCAGATCAATTTCCCATGACACAGTAGCGCGACCATCGTTTACATTTTGTTGCTGCCGCCTGCTCTCTACCTGATCATGCAGGTTGGGGTGAATCAGCGAGAGTCTGGTTTTAAGTGTCCTTTTCATGAGTAACACAGCCGGGGGCACCCCTGTGAGCGAGTGGGGTCTCGTGCGGTAGCTGAGCAGTACTCGGGACAGGCGGGTTTGGAGTGAGCCTTCTGTGATTCGTTTAAGGCTCTGTTTGATTGTTTGTACTGCCCGCTCTGCCTGCCCATTGGAGGCTGGTTTAAACGGGGCCGAGGTGACATGTTTGATCTCATTGCAGGTCATGAATTCTTTAAATTTGGCACTGGTGAAACATGGCCCGTTGTCACTGACCAGTATGTCAGGCAGGCCGTGGGTGGCAAACATGGCCCTCAGGCTTTCAATGGTGGCGGTGTCGGTGCTTCCCGACATCATTTGACATTCAATCCATTTTGAAAAAGCATCCACCACCACCAGGAACATTTTACCGAGAAACGGGCCCGCATAGTCGACATGGATCCTCGACCATAGTCTGGAGGGCCAGGACCACAAACTTAGTGGTGCCTCTCTGGGCGCGTTGCTCAACTGAGTGCACACGCTGCATTGCCGTACACAGGACTCTAAGTCAAGAGTCGATACCGGGCCACCACACGTGGGATCTGGCTATCATTTTCATCATTACTATACCCGAGATGAACGTCTCCCTGCCCTTTTTAGGTAGCACGACGCGCTTACCCCACAACAGGCAGTCTGCCTGAATGGACAGCTCGTCCTTTCGCCACTGGAACGGCTTGATTAGCTCTTGCATTTCAACGGGGATGCTGGCCCAGCTCCCATGCAGTACACAGTTTTTTTACTCGGGACAGCAGAGGATCTTGGCTGGTCCAAGTCCTAATCTGGCGGGCTGTGACAAGTGATTTATCATTTTCAAACACTTCCATGACCATCAACAAGTCTGCGGGCTGCGCCACCATCAACAAGTTTGCAGGCTGCGCCATTTCCACCCCCGTGGTGGGCAATGGTAGCCGATTGAGAGCATCCACACAGTTCTCGGTGCCTGGCCTGTTGCAGATGGTATAGTTATACGCTGATAGCACGAGTGGCCATCTTTGTATGTGGGCTGAGGCATTAGTATTTATCTCCTTGTTTTCAGCGAACAGGGATATGAGGGCCTTGTGATCGGTTTCCAGCTCAAATTTGAGGCCAAACAAGTACTGATGCATTTTCTTTACCCCGAACACACACGCTAATGCCTCTTTCTCAATCATTCTGTAGGCCCTCTTGGCCTTTGACAAGCTCCTGGAGGCATAGGCGACAGGTTGCAACTTCCCCGCAACGTTAGCTTGTTGTAATACACACCCGACTCTGTACGACGTAGCATCACATGCTAGCACAAGTCTTTAACATGGGTTATACAATACAAGCAGCTTGTTGGAGCATAAAATGTTTCTGGCTTTCTCAAAAGCAATTACTTGTTTTTTTTCCCCATACCCAGTTCTCACCTTTACACAATAACACATGTAGGGGCTCTAAGAGGGTGCTTAACCCCGGTAGGAAGTTAACAAAATAGTTGAGGAGTCCCAGGAACGACCGCAGCTCCGTGACGTTCTGTGGCCTGTGCGCGTTCCTGATAGCCTCTGTCTTGGCGTCTGTGGGCCGAATGCCATCCGCCGCGATCTTTCTCCCCAAAAGCTCCACTTCTGTTGCCATGAAGACGCATTTCGACCTCTTCAGCCGCAGCCCTACGCAATCCAGTCGTTGGAGGACTTCATCCAGGTTTTGTAGGTGCTCGACGGTGTCCCGACCCAAGACCAATATGTCATCCTGAAAAACCACCGTGCGTGGTACTGACTTGTGTAGGCTCTCCATGTTTCTCTGGAAGATCGCTGCAGCCGACCGAATTCCAAACGGGCATCTGTTGTCGATGAACAGTCCCTTGTGCGTGTTGATGCAGGTGAGACCCTTCGAAGACTCCTCCAGCTCCTGCGTCATATAGGCCGAAGTCAGGTCGAGCTTGGTGAACGTCTTGCCTCCTGCCAGCGTCGCAAATAGGTCATCTGCCTTAGGTGGCGGGTATTGGTCCTGTAGCGAGAAATGATTAATAGTTACTTTATAATCGCCGCAAATCTTGACCGTGCCATCACTTTTGAGTACTGGAATAATCGGGCTGGCCCACTCGCTGAATTCCACTGGGGAGATGATGTTCTCGCGTTGCAGCCTGTCCAGCTTGATTTCCACTTTCTCCCTCATCATGTGAAGTACCGCTCGCGCCTTGTGGTGAATGGGTCATGCCTCTGGGACCAAGTGGATCCGTACCTTCGCCCCGGAAAAGTTTCCAATGCCTGGCTCAAAAAGGGAAGGAAATTTGTTAAGAACCTGGGTACATGAGGCCTCATCGACATGTGATAGCGCTCGGATGTCATCCCAGTTCCAGCGGATTTTGCCCAGCCAGCTCCTTCCAAGCAGTGTGGGGCCATCGCCCGGGACAATCCAGAGTCGCAGTTCGTGCACCGTGCTCTTGTAGGTAACCGTGACCATGACGCTGCCCAGGACAGTGATAAGCTCTTTGGTGTACGTTCTCAGTTTCGTGTGGATGGGGCTCAGGGCTGGTCTGAGTGCTTGTTGCATCACAGTCTCTCAAACATCTTTTTACTCATGATGGATTGGCTAGCGCCAGTGTCCAGTTCCATGGCTACGGGTAAGCCATTCAATTTTACGTTTAGCATTATAGGTGGACATTTCGTCAAAAATGTGTGCACCCCGTGTACTTCAGCATCTGCCTCCTCTCTCTGAGGCTCGAAATTGCTTTGATCCACCATGGACCGATCTTCCTCTGCCACGTGGTGGTTAGCAGATTTCGTTGGAGGTGCCCCATTTTGTTCCACAGCTCTTGCAAACATACCCTTTGAAGCGGCATGAATAGGCTGAATGGAGATTTGTTTGGTGTTATCACTGGTGGACATAAACGCCTGTGCTATTGCAGTGGCCTTACTGAGGGTCGGTGTCTCTACAGTCAAAAATTTTCGTAGGATGGTCTCGTGGCCAATGCCCAGTACAAAAAAGTCTCTGAGCATTTACTCCAGGTAGCCATCAGACTCACATTGTCCTGCAAGTCGCCTTAGCTCGGCGACATAGCTCACCGCTTTCTGACCTTCAGATCGCTGGCACGTGTAGAACCGATACCTCGCCATCAGCACGCTCTCCCTCGGGTTACAATGCTCCCGAACCAGTGTACACAGCTCCTCATACGACTTATCTGTGGGATTCACTGGAGCCAGAAGATTCTTCATGAGGCTGTAGGTCGGTGCCCCGCAGGCCGTGAGGCGGATCGCTCTCCTTTTTACAGCGCTTCCTTCTCCATCCAGCTCGTTGGCTACAAAGTATTGGTCTAGCCATTTGACATAGGCTTCCCAGTCCTCACCCTCCGAGAACTTCTCCAAGATGCCCACAGTTTGCTGCATCTTTGCGTTGGATTCGTATACTCGTCGCCAGTTATTGTATTCCTAACACAGATGAGGCTGCACACAGGGAGGTTAAAGTAACAGTGACCTCAGTCTTTATTAAGACACTCCAGAGTGAGGAACAGGCCTTAGGGGCCGGCTTATACACAGTGCTCCCAAGGGATGCTGGGATCCCTTGGGACTTCAGGGAATGCACTCCCTGGTGGCAGAACATGGGAGTGCATGCTTTACAGATAAACAACAGAAACGGTGTTTGACAAATTTATTAGAGTTTTTTGAGGATGTAACTAGCAGGGTAGATAAAGGGGAACCAGTGAATGTAGTATATTTAGATTTCCGAAAGGCATTTGATAAGGTGCCACATTGTTGTGGTCGAATTCCAATGTGTAAATAATTGAGTCCGCACACAAGTCTGTCAAGGGTAAAGAATCAAACAGTTTATTAAAGTTTTACCTGAAGGCTGATCAGGGAGTCCAGCTTAGAGTTTCGTAACTCGTTCCTGGCTGACTCTTAGTTTGACTTCAGTGTCCAGTATTTAAGCTTACAAACCACAAGCGCGTGCGTCATTGTTCCATCAGACCGCAATATCCTTTACAATGTCTGGGGACTTTACAATCTTAACGGACGAAGAATCCTGTCATTTCATACCTGGCATCACATGACATATTTCCACAGCCATCTCGAAGGTGCACCTGGCTCTATTTCTTGACCATCTATAGAGATGCACACTCATCTTGACCTGTGGTTGCTACAACCATTTGTTGGCCTAATTTTACCTAAATCATCTGAGCAGTGGTTTCTAGCAGCTGTGCTTAGCTTGTGCAAAGCTCGTGTGCAAATATGTGGACTGACCTACTTTGCTTTTAGCTTGCTGTTGTCAGGCAAAAATGTCTTGACTACTTATTCTTGCCCATAAAGCTATGCTTCTACTAAGTGCGATTTCTAAAAATCCACTTCACACACAAAAGGTTATTACACAAGATAAGGGCTCATGGGATTGGAGGTAATGTATTAGCATGGATAGAGGATGGTAAACGGACAGAAAACAGAGATTAGGGATAAACGGGTCATTTTCAGGTTGGCAAGCTGAAACTAGTGGGGTGCCGCAAGGATCAGTGCTGGGGCCTCAGCTATTTACAATCTATATTAATGACCTAGCTGAAGTGTAATGTATCCAAGTTTGCTGACTATACAGAGCTAGGTGGGACAGTAAGCTGTGAGGAGAACACAAAGTGTCTGCAAAGGGATATAGATAGACTGAGTGAGTGAGTGGGCAGTAAGGTGGCAGATGGAGTATAATGTGGGGAAATGTGAGGTTATTCACTTTGGTAGGAAGAATAGAAAACCAGAATATTTTTTAAATGGTGAGAAACATTTAAATGTTGGTGTTCAGAGACAGTTGGATGTCCTCATACAGGAAACACAGAAAGTGAGCATACAGGTACAGCAAGCAATAAGGAAGGCAAATGGCATGTTGTCCTTTATTGCAAGGGGGTTGAAGTACAAGAGTAAGGAAGTCTTGCTACAATTGTACAGGGCCTTGGTGCGATCACACCTGGAGTACTGCGCACTGTTCTGGTCTCTGTATCTAAGGAAGGATATACTTGCCTTGGACGCGGTGCAACGAAGGTTCACTAGATTGATTCCTGGGGTGAGAGGGCTGTCTTATGATGAGAGATTGTGTAGAATGGGTCTATACTCTCTGGAGTTTAGAAGAATGAGAGGTGATCACATTGAAACATACAAGATTCTGAAGGGGATTGACAGGGTAGATGCTGAGAGGATGTTTCCCCGGGCTGGAGTGTCTAGAACCAGGGGGCACAGTCTCAGGATAAGGGGAAGGCCATCTAAGACAGAGAGGAGGAGGAATTTCTTGACTCGGAGGGTTGTGAATTTTTGGAATTCTCTGTCCCAGAGAGCTGTAAATGCTGAGTCTCTGAATATATTAAAGTCTGAGATAGATAGATTTTTGGAGTCATCGGGAATTAAGGGGTATGAAGATCGGGCGGGAAAGTGGAGTTAAAGTCGATGATCAGCCATGATCTTATTGAATGGCGGAGTAGGCTCGATGAGCCGTAGGGCCTGCTCCTTCTCCTACCTCTTATGTTCCTATGAGGGCCATTCAATGCTGTTGCAGGATGGAAACCTGATTTAGAGGTTCAAGCGTGGAGTTGCCGGGAAGATGTGCACGGATTTAGGGGGTGACATCACGTTGAAGGACTTTGGAGAGGAAAGGAAGGTTTGAGATGGGACGGTAGTTTGGAAGGACAGGGGGGGTTCAAGAGTATTTTTTGAGCAGGCGGATAATGATGGCAGATTTGAAGGGGATGAGGAACTGTTGACAATATCAGCTAACGTGGGAGCATGAAGGGAGATTGGGTGGGGATAGGGTCAAGAGAGCAAGAGATGAACAGGATGAGCTCGATGAGGAGGAGAAAGGAGAGAAAGTAGAGAAAGATGGAAGTTCAGGGCTAGGGTGGGGGTTGGAGGGATGGGGGAGTGCCTTGGTAGAAGTTTGGCCCTGTGGGCTTGGGAAAGGAGGGATGTGGCTGAACGGATGGTCTCAATCTTAGTGACAAAGAAGTCCGTAAACTCCTTGATTGCTGGAGTAGAGGATGGAGGGGACAGTGGAGAGAACATGAGGGTGCACGAGTAACTTATCCACCTTAGATTCTACTTCGTTTTTCTTACATTTGCTGGGATCAGAGACAGAAAAAGGAAAAAGAAACCCCTGCACAGACAGAGACCTTGAGCTGGAGGATACAGAAGACAGTATTTCTAATTAGAAGTGTCTGGAAAAAACATCTTGCGTAAGAACATAAATAGGAGCAGGGGTCGGCCATTTGGCCCTTCGGTTCTGCTCCGCCATTCAATAAGATCATCGCTGATCAACTATCCCCATATCCCTCGATTCCAAACATTTTGTATCCAAAAATCTGTCGATCTCTGTCTTGTTTATGCTCAATGATTGAGCCTCCACAGCCCTGTGGGGCGCAGAATTCCAATGATTCACAACCCTTTGAGTGAAGAGATTTGCCCTCACCTCAGTCCTAAATGGCCGACCCCTTATCCTGCCAGACATAAGTCAGCCTGTCCATGAAATAGACAAGGACGTGTGTTGTATTAGTTGTTCAGTTCAGCGGGGATAGAAGTGTGGTTGAGTGAAGGAACTGGGGTGTGCTTAAACTTGTTACTTGGTCTGTTCACCTGCAATGTGTACTATAAAGTTTAGTGCTTCTCATCAGGCCTGGTCTCTAGTGTGTTTCTCCAACCGTCTATGGAAAGGTTGGAGAAGTCCATGTGGGGTCACATGCAAAAGACACGATATCCAGTTCAGATCACAAAGGGGTCTCCGGGTTTTATGGTGGCTCTAGGGAGTGCAGCTAGAGTCAAGTCCAAGGCACCACGGGTGGCTCAACTGCACGGGGGGGGGGGGAGAGGAAAAAGAAAGGAAGAGCTATAGTGGTAGGGGATGCGCTAGTCAGGGGAGCAGACAGCCGTTTCTGCAGCCGCAGACGCAGACGCAACTCCAGGATGGGATGTTGCCTCCCTGGTGCCAGGGTCAAGAATGTCACTGAGCAACTGCAGGGCATTTTTGGGGGAGAGGCTGAACAGCCAGAGGTCGTGGTCCACATCGGTACCAATGACATAGGTCGAAAGAGAGATGAGATCCTGTAGGCAGAGTTTAGGAAGCTAGGAGAGAGATTAAAAAGCAGGACCTCAAAGGTAGTAATCCCCGGATTACTCCCAGTGCTACGAGCTAGTGAGTACAGAAATAAGAAAATAGAGCAGATGAAAGCGTGGCTGGAGAGATGGTGCAGGCTTGGAGGGCTTTAGTTTCCTGAGGCATTGGGACTGCTTCTGGGAGAGGTGGGACCTGTACAAGCCGGACGGGTAGCACCTCAACAGAGCCGGGACCAATACCCTCGCGGGGGGCGGTGGGGGGGGGGGGGGCTTGCTAGTCCTGTTGGGGAGGGTTTAAACTAGCTTGGCAGGGGGATGGAACTTGAAAATAGATTCAGTGGGAGAGGAGTAAAGCTAGAAAGTGAGCTTGAAGGAGAGAGGAAACAAGCAGGGAAAAAGGGTAATAAAACAAATTTAAAGGCACTTTGTCTAAGTGCACGTAGCATTCGTAACAAAATAGATGAGTTGACGCCACAAATTGAGACAAACGGGTATGATCTGATAGCCATTACAGACACGTGATTGCAAGGTGACCAGGATTGGGAATTAAATATTCAGGAGTATTTGACAATCCGGAAGGGCAGACAGAAAGGAAAAGGAGGTGGGGTAGCTCTATTGATAAAGGATGGAATCACTGCAATAGTGAGAAACGATATATGCTCAAAGGATCAGGATGTTCAAACAGTTTGGGTGGAGATAAGGAATAATAAGGGGAAAAAGTCACTGGTGGGCGTAGTCTATAGCCCCCCTAACAGTAGCAACTCCGTTGGACGGAGCATTAACCAGGAAATAGTGGGGGCTTGTAAAAAGGGAACAGCAATAATCATGGGCGATTTTAACATCCATACTGATTGGACAACTCAAATTGGTTAGGGTAGCTTTGAGGAAGAGTTCATAGAGTACATAAGGGACGGGTTCCTTGAGTAGTACATAACGGAACCAACCAGGGGGAAGGCTATCTTAGATCTGGTCCTGTGTTATGAGACAGGATTAATAAACAATCTCCTAGTAAAGGATCCCCTTGGTGGAATGAGTGACCATAGCATGGTTGAATTTCAAATTCAGATGGAGGGTGAGAAAGTTGGATCTCTAACCAGCGTACTAAGCTTAAATAAAGGAGACTGTGAAGGTATGAGAGCAGAGTTGGCTAAAGTGGACTGGGAAAATAGATTGAAGTGTAGGACAGTTGATGAACAGTGGTGTACATTTAAAGAGATATTTCACAACTCTCAAGAAAAATATATTCCAGTGAGGAGGAAAGGGTGCAAGAGAAAAGATAGCCATCCGTAGCTAACTAAAGAAATAAAGGACGGTATCTGATTTTAAAAACAAGGTCATACAAAGTGGCCAAAACTGTGGGAGGACAGAAGATTGGGAAGCTTTTAAAAGCCAGCAAAGAATGACTAAAACAATGATTAAGAAAGAGAAGATAGACTGAAAGTAAACTAGCACAAAATATAAAAACAGATAGCAGGAGTTTCTATAGGTATATAAAAAGAAAAAGAGTGGCTAAAGTAAATGTTGGTCCCTTAGAGGACGAGACCGGGGAATTAGTAATGGGGAACATGGAAATGGCAGAAACTCTAAACAAACATTTTGTATCAGTCTTTACAGTAGAGGACACTAACAATATTTCAACAGTGGATAGTCAAGGGACTATAGTGGGGGAGGAACTTAACACAATCACAATCACGAAGGAGGTGGTACTCGGTAAGATAATGGGTCTAAAGGCAGAAAAATCCCCTGGACCTGATGGCTTGCACCCTCGGGTCTTAAGAGAAATAGTGGCAGGGATTGTGGATGCATTGGTTGTAATTTACCCAAATTCCCTGAATTCTGGGGAGATCCCAGCAGATTGGAAAACTGCAAATGTTTTCTTCAAAAAAGGAGGCAGACAAAAAGCAGGAAACTATAGACCAGTTAGCCTAACATCTGTGGTTGGAAAAATGTTGGAGTCCATTATTAAAGAAGCAGTAACAGGACATTTGGAAAAGCAAAATTTGGTCAGGCAGAGTCAGCATGGATTTATGAAGGGGAAGTCATGTTTGACAAATTTGCTGGAGTTCTTTGAAGATGTAACGAACAGGGTGGATAAAGAGAAGCCAGTGGATGTAGTGTATTTGGACTTCCAGAAGGCATTTGACAAGGTGCCACATAAAAGATTATTGCACAAAATAAAAGTTCACGGGGTTGGGAGTGATATATTAGCATGGATAGAGGATTGGTTAACGAATAGAAAACAGAGAGTCGGGATAAATGGTTCATTCTCGGGTTGGGAATCAGTAACCAGTGGGGTGCCGCAGGGATCAGTGCTGGGACCCCAACTATTTACAATCTATATTAACGACTTGGAAGTAGGGACTGAGTGTAACGTAGCCAAGTTTGCTGACGATACAAAGATGGGAGGAAAAGTAATGTGTGAGGAGGACATAAAAAATCTGCAAAAGAACATAGACAGGCTAAGTGAGTGGGCAAAAATTTGGCAAATGGAGTATAATGTTGGAAAGTGTGAGGTCATGCACTTTGGGAGAAAAAAAATCGAAGAGCAAGTTATTATTTAAATGGAGAAAGATTGCAAAGTGCTGCAGTACAGCGGAACCTGGGGCTACTTGTGCATGAAACACAAAAGGATAGTGTGCAGATGCAGCAAGTGATCAGGAAGGCCAATGGCTTTTATTGCAAAGGGGATGGAGTATAAAAGCAGAGAAGTCTTGTTACAGCTGTACAGGGTATTGGTGAGGCCACACCTGGAATACTGCGTGCAGTTTTTGTTTCCATATTTATGAAGGGATGTGCTTACTTTGGAGGCAGTTCAGAGAAGGTTCACTGGATTGATTCCGGGGATGAGGGGGTTGACTTATGAGGAAAGGTTGAGTAGGTTGGGCCTCTACTCATTGGAATTCAGAAGAATGAGAGGTGATATTAATCGAAAAGTATAAGATTATGAGGGGGCTTGACAAGGTGGATGCAGAGAGGATGTTTCCACTGATGGGGGAGACTAGAACTAGGGGGCATAATCTTAGAATAATGGGCTGCCCATTTAGAACTGAGATGAGGAGAAATTTCTTCTCTCAGAGGGTTGTAAATCTGTGGTATTTGCTGCCTCAGAGAGCTGTGGAAGCTGGGACATTGAATAAATTTAAGGGGATAAGGGGTTATGGAGAGCGGGCGGGGAAGTGGACCTGAGTCCATGATCACATCAGCCATGATCTTATTGAATGGCGGAACAGACTCAAGCGGCTGTATGGCCTACTCCTGCTCCTATTTCTTGTGTTCTTATAATTAGATATTTGGCAGTAAGGGGACACTCTGGTCCCCTATGGAAGTAACTACATTCGTGTACCCGAGAAAATATCTAAGGCTGACCTCAAATAATAGCACCCAAAGCCAGACTAGGAGGTATCTTACTGGAAGGGAGAAGGTTGGAATCAGAGTCTGAGGATCAGGATCGGAGACGGGGGATCGGAGAGAGCGGATCGGGATCGGAGAGTGGGAGAGGGAGGATCGGGATTGGAGAGGGAGGATCGGGATTGGAGAGGGAGGATCGGGATTGGAGAGGGGGTAATCAGGATCGGAGAGAGAGGATCTCGATCGGAGAGAGAGGATCAGGATCGGGGAGAGGATCGGGATCGAAGAGAGAGGATCTCGATCGGAGAGAGATCAGAGAGAGGGGATCGGGATCGGAGAGAGACGATCGGGGAGAGGATCGGGATCGAAGAGAGAGAATCGGGATCTGAGAGTGGGAGAGTGGGGATGAAGATCGGAGAGGGTGTGGAGGAGGATGAAGATCGAAGAGGTTGAGGATGAGTGTAGCTGGATGCGGTGCTGCAGAAGGGGACATTGACACTGTCCAGAGATGAGTCAGACACTGCCCTCTGGGACAACAAAGTGCAGCACAGGATGGGTCAATGATGAGAGCTGTTCCCAGGGACCTGCACTCTAGGGAATTATATTCTTGCTAAGATTTTGCAGTTTATTATATTTCACAATGTCATTACAATCACTACTTTGAAGCCATTGAGTTTAGTTTCTTAATGAAAAGATGTTTAGATACGGTGGAATTAAATTGTTTTTGAGCTTTGCAGCAGAAACATTCTAACATATTATACCTTTATTTTTTGAATACAGATTTGCTTTTGCACCAAGTGTTTGCAGTGAGGTTTCTCGGCTCCATCGAAGCAAGCACTGACCAGAATAATGAGTTTATCTATGAGACAATGAGACAGGTTTTGGCCGCACGGGCAATACATAATGTCTTCCATATGTCGGACTTTCAGATGGTGGTCAGCTCCAGGAGGCTGAGGTAAATAGGAGCTCGGAGGGTGGGGGAGAAGACTGTGGGGTTTAGCTCGGAGGGTTGGGGAGAAGACTGGGGTTTAGCTCGGGGTGAGGGAGAAGACTGTGGGGTTTAGCTCGGGGGGTGGGGGAGAAGACGATGGGGTTTAGCTCGGGATGGGGGGGAGACTGTGGGGTTTAGCTCGGGGGTTGGGGGGGAGACTGTGGGGTTTAGCTCGGGGGGGAGGGAAGACTGTGGGGTTTAGCTCGGAGGGTGGGGGAGAAGACTGTGGGGTTTAGCTCGGGGTGGGGGAGAAGACTGTGGGGTTTAGCTCGGGGTGGGGGGGAGACTGTGGGGTTTAGCTCGAGGGTTGTGGGGGAGACTGTGGGGTTTAGCTCGGAGGGTGGGGGAGAAGACTGTGGGGTTTAGCTCGGAGGGTGGGGGAGAAGACTGTGGGGTTTAGCTCGGGATGGGGGAGAAGACTGTGGGGTTTAGCTCGGGGGGTGGGGGAGAAGACGATGGGGTTTAGCTCGGGGTGGGGGGGGAGACTGGGGTTTAGCTCGGGGGTTGGTGGGGAGACTGGGGTTTAGCTCGGGGTCGGGGGGAGACTGTGGGGATTAGCTCGGAGTGTGGGGGAGAAGACTGGGGTTTAGCTCGGGGGTGGGGGGGAGGCGACTGTGGGGTTTAGCTCGGGGTCGGGGGGGAGACTGGGGTTTAGCTCGGGGGGTGGGGGAGAAGACTGTGGGGTTTAGCTCTGGGTGCGTGGGAGAAGACTGTGGGGTTTAGCTCGGGGTGGGGGGGGGGAAGATTGTGGGGTTTAGCACGGAGTGGGGGGGGAAGACTTATGGGGTTTAGCTCGGGTTGGGGGGGGGGAAGACTGGGGTTTAGCTCTGGGTGCGTGGGAGAAGACTGTGGGGTTTAGCTCGGTGTGCGTGGGAGAAGACTGTGGGGTTTAGCTCGGAGGGTGGGGGAGAAGACTGGGGTTTAGCTCGGGGGGTGGGGGAGAAGACTGGGGTTTAGCTCGGGGGTTGGGGAGAAGACTGGGGTTTAGCTCGGGGGGTGGGGGAGAAGACTGGGGTTGAGCTCGGGGTGGGGGAGAGGACTGTGGGGCTTAGCTTGGGGGGTGGGGGAGAAGACGATGGGGTTTAGCTCGGGGTGGGGGAGGAGACTGGGGTTTAGCTCGGGGGTTGGGGGGGAGACTGTGGGGTTTAGCTCGGGGTCGGGGGGAGACTGGGGTTTAGCTCGGAGGGTGGGGGAGAAGACTGTTGGGTTTAGCTCGGAGGGGGGGGGAGGCGACTGTGGGGTTTAGTTCGGGGTGTGGCGGAGAAGAATGTGGGGTTTAGCTCGGGGTGCGTGGGAGAAGACTGTGGGGTTTAGCTCGGGGTGGTGAGGGGAGACTGGGGTTTAGCTCGGGGTGCGTGGGAGAAGACTGGTGTTTAGCTCGGGGTGGGGTGGGGGGAGAAGACTATGGGGCTTAGCTCGGGGTGGGGGGGGAAGACTGTGGGGTTTAGCACGGGGTGGGGGGGAAGACTGTGGGGTTTAGCTCAGGATGGGGGTGGGGAAGACTGGGGTTTAGCTCGGGGTGGGGAGGGAAGACTGCGGGGTTTAGCACGGGGTGGGGGGAGAAGACTGTGGGGTTTAGCTCGGGGTGCGTGGGAGAAGACTGTGGGGTTTAGCTCTGGGTGGGGGGGGGGGGGGAAGACTGTGGGGTTTAGCTCGGGGTGCGGGGGGGGAAGACTGTAGGGTTTAGCTCGGGGTGGGGGGAGGAAGACTGGGGTTTAGCTCGGGGTGCATGGGAGAAGACTGGGGTTTAGCTCGGGGTGGTGGGGGGGAAGACTGATGGGTTTAGCAATACAACTGATTCCTATAGGTTCCTGAGTTGCATCAGTAGCATTTACATTCTGTATCGTGCACATGCTCAGATTGTGCTATCTGCCTAAAATTGATAGTCACCATTCAAGCACAAGTATCAAGTCTCTCTCATTGTACTGGCCCATTACATCGCCACACCACCCAATAAGGGGCCGCCCATTTTAAACTGAGATGAGCAGAAATTTGTGGGGGAGTTATGGGGGATGTGGGGATGTTGTGTAGGGGTGTCTGGCTGTTATAGAGGGTGTGGGAGAGTTATAGGGGTGTGGGGAAGTTATGGGGGCTGTGGGGGAATTATGGGGTGTGTGAGGGAGTTATGGGGGGTGTGGAGAATTATAAGAACATAAGAAATAGGAGCAGGAGTGGGCCATGCGGCCCCTTGAGCCTGCTCCTCCATTCAATAAGATCGTGGCTGATCTGATCATGGACTCAGCTCCAATTCCCCGCCCCATAATCCCTTATCCCCTATTTCTGTCTTAAAAGGGCTTCCACAGCTCTCTGAGGCAGCAAATTCCACAGATTCACAACCCTCTGAGGGAAGAAATTTCTTCTCATCTCAGTTTTAAATGGGCGGCCCCTTATTCTAAGATTATGCCCTCTAGTTCTAGTCTCCCCCATCAGTGGAAACATCTTCTCTGCATCCACCTTGTCAAGCCCCCTCAATCTTATACGTTTCGATAAGATCACCTCTCATTTTTCTGAATTCCAATGAGTAGAGGCCCAACCTACTCAACCTTTCCTCATAAGTCAACCCCCTCATCCCCGGGATCAACCCAGTGAACCTTCTCTGAACTGCCTCCAAAGCAAGTATATCCTTTCGTAAATATGGAAACCAAAACTGCACGCAGTATTCCAGGTGTGGCCTCACCAATACCCTGTATAACTGTAGTAAGACTTCCCTGCTTTTATACTCCAACCCCTTTGCAATAAAAGCCAAGATTACATTGACCTTCCTGATCACTTGCTGTACCTGCATATTATCTGATAAGTCCTTACTATACAGTACAAATGCACACGAGGCCCATACTTGAGAGAAGGTCACTCTATGACCAGTCCTTTATTAGCCAGCACTGAAGTGATGAAGGTGGGTGGAGCTTCCCCTTTTATACCTGAAAGTCCAGGTTAGGAGTGTCTCCCACAAGTTCACCACCTAGTGGTCATTGTTCTCATGGTGTACAACTTAGGTCAGTTTATACATGGGTTACAATGACAGTGAAATACATGACATCACCTCCCCCCCCACCCCCCCAAAGTCTTATTGGGATCACAGGTTAAATCTCTCTGGTGGTTTACGTTCCCTTGTAGAGCGCCTGAGTTGGGGCTCCGGTTGTTGGGCGCTGGCCTGAGTGTCTGCTGTTTGCGGTGCCTCAGGCCTGTCCGGACTGCCCACAGTGACTGGGCTCTCCTCCGCTTGGTTCCGGTGTTCGGTCACCTGTGGAGGAGTGAACTCTACGTCGTGTTCTCCCTCTGCTTCTTCTATGGGGTTGCTGAACCTCTTTTTGTTTGATCCACGTGTTTGCGGCAGATTTGTCCATTGGTAAGTTTAACTACCAGAATCCTATTCCCCTCTTTGGCAATCACAGTGCCTGCGAGCCATTTAGACCCTGCAGCGTAGTTGAGGACAAAGACAAGGTCATTGACATCAATACATCGCCCCCTCGCATTCCCGTCATGGTAGTCACATTGTGACCGGTGCCTGCTCTCAACAATTTCTTTCATGGTGGGGTGTATAAGGGATAACCTAGTTTTGAGCATCCTTTTCATTAGCAGCTGTGCAGGTGGGACCCCTGTGAGCGTGTGTGGTCGGGATCTATTGGACAACAGGAGACTTTGTAGGGAACCCTCTTGGATTCTGAGCATCCCCTGTTTGATTATCTGCACTGCTCGTTCCGCCTGGCTGTTTTGAGGCCGGCTTGAACGGTGCCGTTCTGACATGGTTGATACCATTTCCTGCCATGAAGTCCTGGAATTCAGTGCTTGTAAAGCACGGGCCATTGTCGCTGACCAAGACATCCGATGACCATGGGCGGCGAATATTGCCCATAGACTTTCTACCGTGGCAGAGGATGTGCTTGAATTGAGAATGTCACACTCGATCCATTTGGAGTAGGCGTCTACTACAACCAAAAACATTTTTCCCATGAAAGGACCTGTGTAGTCCACATGGATGCGTGACCATGGCTTGGCGGGCCAGGAGCCGGGGCTAAGGGGGGCTTCTCTGGGCACATTGTCCAGCTGGGCACACGTGTTGCACCTGCGAACACAAAGTTGCAGGTTTGCATCTATTCCTGGCCACCAAACGTGTAACCTGGCAATTGCCTTCATCATGACAATGCCCGGGTGCTCATTGTGGAGTTCTCTGATGAACATCTCTCTGCCCATCTGGGGCATGACTATTCGGTTTCCCCATAGTAGGCAATCGGCCTGAATCGAGAGTTCGTCCTTGCGCCTGTGAAATGGTTTGAATTCCTCAGGGCATGCCCCGTACGTGGCTGCCCAGTCCCTATTCAGGACACATTTCTTGACTAAAGACAGTAGCGGGTCTCTATTTGTCCAGACTTTAATCTGACGGACTGTCACGGGTGAGCCTTCGCTTTCGAAAGCTTCAAAAGCAATGACCATCCCAACAGCATGCTCGGTTTCCCCCTCGGTGGTGGCTAGTGGGAGCCTGCTGAGGGAAGGCATTATCTTGCCAGTCGAATTCAGTGACTGGGCGAGCCCGATTGTGCCGGTGCTCAAGGCGGATGGATCGGTCAGGATATATGGTGATTACAGTTTTCAGTGCCCGTTCTGTGCTGAATTGTATAGTCATAAGCGGCTAACGTGAGTGCCCACCTCTGTATGCGGGCCGATGCATTTGCATTTATGGCCTTGTTGTCGGCCAAAAGGGACGTTAGGGGTTTGTGATCTGTCTCCAGCTCAAATTTCCTGCCAAACAGGTACTGGTGCATTTTTTTTTACAGCATATACACATGCAAGCGTTTCCTTTTCTACCATCCCGTAGCCCCGTTCTGCCTGGGGCAGACTTCTGGGGGCATAAGCTACCGGCTGTAACTGACCCTTGGCATTAACATGCTGCAACACACACCCGACTCCATAGGACGACGCATCTCACGTTAAAACAAGTTTTTCTTACATGGGTCATATAGCATTAACAGATTGTTGGAGCAAAACAAATTTCGTGCTCTATCAAAAGCCCTTTCCTGGCTGTCCCCCCAGACTCATTTGCGACCTTTGCATAGGAGCACATGTAGCGGCTCTAACAGCGTGCTCAATTTGGGAAGAAAGTTACCAAAATAGTTCAGGAGCCCCAGGAACGAACGCAACTCCGTCGTGTTACGGGGTCTGGGTGCTCTCTGGATCGCTTCTGTTTTGGACGCAGTAGGTCTGATCCCGTCTGCTGCTATCCTCATCCCCCCCAGGAATTCTACCTCTGGAGCTAGCAAGACGCACTTCGCCTTTTTCAGTCACAGAACTACCCGGTCCAGTCTGCGTAGCACCTCCTCCAGATTGCGGTGGTGTTCTTCAGTATCGCAACCCTTGATGAGGATGTTGTCTTGAAAAACCACTGTCCTTGGAATCGGCTTGAGGAGGCTTTCCATATTTCGTTGAAAGATCGCGGCAGCCGAGCGAATCCCAAACGGACATCTGTTGTACTCAAACAACCCCTTGTGTGTCGTGATGGTGGTCAGCTTCTTCGACTCACTCGCCAGCTCCTGGGTCATGTAAGCTGAGGTCAGGTCCAATTTTGAAAAAAGTTTGCCACTGGATAGCGTCGCAAAGAGATCCTCCGCTCTCGGTAGCGGGTATTGGTCTTGGAGTGACACCCGATTGATGGTGGCCTTGTAATCACCGCATATCCTGACCGACCCATTCCCCTTGAGCACCGGCACAATCGGGCTCGCCCAGTCACTGAATTCGACCGGCGAGATGATGACTTCCCTCAGCAGGCGGTCCAATTCACCTTCTACCTTTTCCCGCAACACGTGCAGCACCGCTCTGGCTTGTGGCGTACTGGCCTGGCGTCTGGGTTTATGTGAATCACTACCTTGGTCTCCATGAACGTGCCAATGCCGGGCTGAAATAGTGAGTCAAATTTGTCCAGGACTTGTGAGCATGATATTCGCTCCACAGAAGAAATTGCATTGACATCGCCCCATTTCCAGTTCATGACAGCCAGCCAACTCCTCCCCAGCAGGGCGGGACCGTCCCCCGGGACAATCCAGAGTGGCAACCTGTTCTCCGAATCTTTGTGGGTCACGACTACCGTGGCGCTGCCTAGCACCGGAATGATCTCCTTTGTATATGTCCGTAGCTGTGCGTCAATCGGCAATAATTTTGGCCTCCTGGCCTTGGACTCCCACAACTTGTCGAACTGTTTGATACTCATCAGGGACTGGCTGGCCCCTGTGTCTAGCGCCATTGAGGAGCACTTGCATCATTATCGGTGGCGTCCTGGTGTATGAACTGTATATCTGCTCCACATGAACTTGCTGAACTTCAGCTTCCGGCGATTTCCCCCAATGTCCATTTGGCCTCGTAGGGCTTACATCGTCCCCGTCCTCCTCGTACATCATCCTGGCTGTAGGCTTCCTGCACATATGCGCCACGTTGCAGTTTCTGCAGGTATATTGCTGATACCTGCAAGCTCTGGCTGTGTTTTTGCCTCCACACCTCCAACATGAGCTGTTGTTGGAAACAAAAGGTCCATTACCAGTCGATCGTCTCTGACTCTCTCTGTAATTGTCCTTAAGCGCACCATTGACAGGTGTTGATGGCCCCATTACTGCTGCATTGTCCCTTGCGATGGCATGAATCATCGTTCAGCTAGCCATTGTCTCTGTTGAATTCCCCCTTTGGGTTTGACTACATGCTCGGCAATGTCCGATTGCCCCTGTATGCTTGAAGAACTGTGTGCTGCGTTAACAATGTTGACTCCCTGTCCATTTGCTGCATTTAAACCAAGATTTTTGTCAAACATCATTCTGGTCTCTTCCTCCCCTGAGATAAATGTCTGGGCCATCAAAGCCGCCGTTTCCAGGGTCAAGTCTTTGGTCTCAATCAGTTTCCTGAAAACCCTAGTGTGCCCGATGCCCTCAATAAAAAAAAGTCTCGCAGCATCACCGCTCTA
The DNA here is from genome assembly GCF_044704955.1 of Pristiophorus japonicus. NCBI lineage: Eukaryota > Metazoa > Chordata > Chondrichthyes > Pristiophoridae > Pristiophorus > Pristiophorus japonicus. Next base: position 72,668,419 of record NC_091989.1, on the reverse strand, counting down.
CATGCATCTGGGAACTTACATAGGCTCGCCAGTCGCCGAAGGTCTGCCACAAAGTCTGGAACGCTTTGCCCTTCTCGCCGCGTCTGCGTGTAAAACTGGTGTCTCGCCATGTGCATGCTGCTCGCTGGTTTAAAGTGTTCCCCGATCAACTTATTGAGCTCTTCAAAAGTCTTGTCCGCCAGCTTCCCTGGCGCTAGAAGGTCCTTCAGCAGGGAGTACGTCCTGGATCCACAAACCGTCAGGAGATGAGCCCTGCGTCTGTCAGCTGAATCCTTTCCCAGCCATTCCTTAGTGACAAAACTTTGCTGTAGTCTCTCAATAAAATCATCCCAATCATCACCAACACAGTACCTCTCGTCTGTGCTGCTAGTGGCCATGCTCACGTGGTTTAAATCCCAGTTTCTCGTCGCCAATGATAAGTCCTTACTATACAGTACAAATGCACACGAGGCCCATACTTGAGAGAAGGTCACTCTGTGACCAGTTACCTTTATTACCAAGACCTCAAGTGATGAAGGTGGGTGGAGCTTCCCCTTTTATATCTGAAAGTCCAGATTAGGAATGTCTCCCACAAGTTCACCACCTAGTGGTCAATGTTCTCACAGTGTACAACTTAGGTCAGTTGGATTAAAATGACAGTTAAATACATGACACTGTCCTTTTGTATTTCATGCACAAGTACCACCAGGTTCTGGTGTACTGCAGCACTTTGCAATCTTTCTCCATATAAATAATAACTTGCTCTTTGATTTTTTTCTGCCAAAGTGCATGACCTCACACTTTCCAATATTTTACTCCATCTGCCAAATTTTTGCCCACACACTTAGCCTGTCTATGTCCTTTTGCAGATTTTTTCTGTCCTCCTCACTCAGGGAGGATGAGTAAACTGAGCACAGCCCCGTGGTACAGGGGGCCATTCAAGTGGGGGGAGTAAAAAGAAACGTTGTAGTGATCGGGGCAATGTTGCCTGCCCGGTGCCAGGGTTAAAAACATCTCCTGGGCTGAGATAAAGTTAAAGTGGGAGGGGGAAGATCCAGTTGTCGTGGTCCACATAGGTACCAATGACATAGATAGGACAAACAAAGAGGTTCTGCTGATGGAGTATGAGCAGCTCGGGGCCAAATGAAATTAAAATGAAAAAGCACTGAGGTAGTAATCTGATTACTACCTGAGCCACGAGCAAATTTGCATAGGGTAAATAAGATCAGAGAGACAAATGTGTGGCTCAAAGACTGGTGTGGGAGAAATGGGTTTTGGTTCGTGGGGCACTGGCACCAGTACTGGGTGTTCTGTTGGGATGGGCTTCACTTAGACCGTGCTGGGACAAGTGTCCTGGCAAATCGAATAACTAGGGCTGTAGAGAGGGCTTTAAACTAAATAACGGGGGAGAGAGGGTTCAGGTGAGTGGAAATGTAAGAAGTCAAAGAGAAATGGGAAGGCAATAGAGCAGGGTAGCGATGGAGGAAATGATAAACAGAGCATGACAGGAAAGGGCAGAGCGTATAAAAATAAGAGGGAACAGAAAGTGGGGTCAAAACAGGGAAGTATGGTAACAAGATCAAATGAAAAGCTCTTTTGTTAGAATGTTGCGTGCATTCAGATAGATAGATGAGTTGACGGAACAAATAGATATAAATGGGTATGATCTGATAGTCATTACAGAGACGTGGTTGCAAGGTGACCAAGGCTGGGAATTGAATATTCAGGGGTACCTGACAAATCAGAAGGATAGACAGAAGGGAAAAGGAGGTGGGGTAGCTCTGCTAATAAAGGATGAGATCAGTGCAGTAGTGAGAAACGATATTGGCTCAGAAGATCAAGATGTCGAATCAGTTTGGGTGGTGATAAGAAATAATAAGGAGAAAAAGTCACTGGTGGGAGTGGTCTATAGGTTCCCTAACAGTAGCTACACTGGTGGACAGAGTATAAATCAAGAAATAATGGAGGCTTGTAAGAAAGGTACGGCATTAATAATGGGCGACTTGAATTGTCACATTTATTGGACAAATCAAATTGACCAAGGTAGCCTTGAGAATGAGTTCATAGAGTGCATCCGGAATAGTTTCCTGGAACAGTATGTTGTGGAACCAACCAGGGAGCGGGCTATCCTGGATCGGGTACTGTGTAATGAGACAAGATTAGGCAAAGAACCAAAAGGGCCACTGTACAGCAAAATTCTAAAAGGACAAAGGGTGTTAAAAAAACAAGCCTGAAGGCTTTGTGTCTTAATGCAAGGAGTATCCATAATAAGGTGGATGAATTAACTGCAAATAGATGTTAACAAATATGATGTGATTGGGATTACAGAGACGTGGCTCCATGATGATCAGGGCTGGGAACTCAACATCCAAGGGTATTCAACATTCAGGAAGGATAGAATAAAAGGAAAAGGAGATGGGGGTAGCATTGCTGGTTAAAGAGGAGATTAATGCAATAGTTAGGAAGGACATCAGCTTGGATGATGTGGAATCTATATGGGTAGAGCTGCAGAACACCAAAGGGCAAAGAACGTTAGTGGGAGTTGTGTACAGACCTCCAAACAGTAGTAGTGATGTTGGGGAGGGCATCAAACAGGAAATTAGGGGTGCATGCAATAAAGGTGCAGCAGTTATAATGGGTGACTTTAATATGCACATAGATTGGGCTAACCAAACTGGAAGCAATACGGTGGAGGAGGATTTCCTGGAGTGCATAAGGGATGGTTTTCTAGACCAATATGTTGAGGAACCAACTAGGGGGGAGGCCATCTTAGACTGGCTGTTGTGTAATAAGAGAGGATTAATTAGCAATCTCGTTGTGCGAGGCCCCTTGGGGAAGAGTGACCATAATATGGTGGAATTCTGCATTAGGATGGAGAATGAAACAGTTAATTCAGAGACCATGGTCCAGAACTTAAAGAAGGCTAACTTTGAAGGTATGAGGCGTGAATTGGCTAGGATAGATTGGCGAATGATACTTAAGGGGTTGACTGTGGATGGGCAATGGCAGACATTTAGAGACCGCATGGATGAACTACAACAATTGTACATTCCTGTCTGGCGTAAAAATAAAAAAGGGAAGGTGGCTCAACCGTGGCTATCAAGGGAAATCAGGGATAGTATTTAAAGCCAAGGAAGTGGCATACAAATTGGCCAGAAATAGCAGCGAACCCGGGGACTGGGAGAAATTTAGAACTCAGCAGAGGAGGACAAAGGGTTTGATTAGGGCAGGGAAAATAGAGTACGAGAAGAAGCTTGCAGGGAACATTAAGACGGATTGCAAAAGTTTCTACCGATATGTAAAGAGAAAAAGGTTAGTAAAGACAAACATAGTCAGAATCAGGGGAAGTCATAACGGGGAACAAAGAAATGGCGGACCAATTGAACAAGTACTTTGGTTTGGTATTCACTAAGGAGGACACAAACAACCTTCCGGATATAAAAGGGGTCAGAAGGTCTAGTAAGGAGGAGGAACTGAGGGAAATCCTTATTAGTCGGGAAATTGTGTTGGGGAAATTGATGGGATTGAAGGCCGATAAATCCCCAGGGCCTGATGGACTGCATCCCAGAGTACTTAAGGAGGTGGCCTTGGAAATAGCGGATGCATTGACAGTCATTTTCCAACATTCCATTGACTCTGGATCAGTTCCTATCGCGTGGAGGGTAGCCAATGTAACCCCACTTTTTAAAAAAGGAGGGAGAGAGAAAACAGGGAATTATAGACCGATCAGCCTGACATCGGTAGTGGGTAAAATGATGGAATCAATTATTAAGGATGTCATAGCAGTGCATTTGGAAAGAGGTGACATGATAGGTCCAAGTCAGCATGGATTTGTGAAAGGGAAATCATGCTTGACAAATCTTCTGGAATTTTTTGAGGATGCTTCCAGTAGAGTGGACAAAGGAGAACCAGTTGATGTGGTGTATTTGGACTTTCAGAAGGCTTTCGACAAGGTCCCACACAAGAGATTAATGTGCAAAGTTAAAGCACATGGGATTGGGGGTAGTGTGCTGACGTGGATTGAGAACTGGTTGTCAGACAGGAAGCAAAGAGTAGGAGTAAATGGGTACTTTTCAGAATGGCAGGCAGTGACTAGTGGGGTGCCGCAAGGTTCTGTGCTGGGGCCCCAGCTGTTTACACTGTACATTAATGATTTAGACGAGGGGATTAAATGTAGTATCTCCAAATTTGCGGATGACACTAAGTTGGGTGGCAGTGTGAGCTGCGAGGAGGATGCTATGAGGCTGCAGAGTGACTTGGATAGGTTAGGTGAGTGGGCAAATGCATGGCAGATGAAGTATAATGTGGATAAATGTGAGGTTATCCACTTTGGTGGTAAAAACAGAGAGACAGACTATTATCTGAATGGTGACAGATTAGGAAAAGGGAAGGTGCAACGAGACCTGGGTGTCATGGTACATCAGTCATTGAAGGTTGGCACGCAAGTACAGCAGGCGGTTAAGAAAGCAAATGGCATGTTGGCCTTCATAGCAAGGGGATTTGAGTACAGGGGCAGGGAGGTGTTGCTACAGTTGTACAGGGCCTTGGTGAGGCCACACCTGGAGTATTGTGTACAGTTTTGGTCTCCTAACTTGAGGAAGGACATTCTTGCTATTGAGGGAGTGCAGCGAAGGTTCACCAGACTGATTCCCGTGATAGCGGGACTGACTTATCAAGAAAGACTGGATCAACTGGGCTTATATTCACTGGAGTTCAGAAGAATGAGAGGGGACCTCATAGAAACGTTTAAAATTCTGATGGGTTTAGACAAGTTAGATGCAGGAAGAATGTTCCCAATTTTGGGGAAGTCCAGAACCAGGGGACACAGTCTTAAGGATAAGGGGTAAGCCATTTAGGACCGAGATGAGGAGAAACGTCTTCACCCAGAGAGTGGTGAACCTGTGGAATTCTCTACCACAAAAAGTTGTTGAGGCCAATTCACTAAATATATTCAAAAAGGAGTTAGATGAAGTCCTTACTACTAGGGGGATCAAGGGGTATGGCGAGAAAGCAGGAATGCGGTATTGAAGTTCAGCGATGAACTCATTGAATGGCGGTGCAGGCTAGAAGGGCCGAATGGCCTACTCCTGCAGCTATTTTCTATGTTTCTATGTCTATGTTTCTATGATCTTGCAAAGGATCCTTTATGAAAGAGTGATCATAGCATGGTTGAATTTCAAGTTCAGTTGGAGGGTGAGAACATTGGATCTCAAACCATCTTAAATAAAGGCGATTACAAAGGTATGACGGCAGAGTTGGGTAAAGTGGACTGGAAAAATAGATTAAGTTGGTTGGCCCTATTCACATTGGAGTTCAGAAGAATGAGAGGTGATCTTATTGAAACATATAAGATACTGAGGGGGCTCGATAAGGTAGATGCAGAAAGGATGTTTCCCCTCGTGGCGGATTAGGGGGCATAGTTTAAGAATAAGGGGTCGCCCATTTAAAACTGAGATGAGGAGGAATTTCTTCTCTGAGGGTTGTAAATCTGTGGAATTATCTACCCCAGAGAGCTTTGGAGGCTGGGTCATTGAATATTTTTAAGGTGGAGATAGACAGGTGTTTGAACGATAAGAGAGTAAAGGGTTATGGGGAGCGGGCAGGGAAGTGGAATTGAGCCCAAGATCAGATCAGCCATGGTCTTATTGAATGGCGGAGCAGGCTCGAGGGGCCAGGTGGCCGACTCCTGCTCCTATTTCTTATGTTCCTATGTGCCCATGCTCCCCGTTACCCCCCCACGCTCCCCGTTTCCCCCCCACGCTCCCCGTTTCCCCCCCACGCTCCCTGTTCCCCCCCACGCTCCCCGTTCCCCCCCCACGCTCCCCGTTCCCCCCCACGCTCCCCGTTCCCCTCCCCACGCTCCCCGTTCCCCGTTCTCCCCCCCCCCCCCACGCTCCCCGTTCTCCCCCCCCCCACGCTCCCCGTTCTCATCCCCCCCCCCACGCTCCCCGTTCTCATCCCCCCCCCCACGCTCCCCGTTCTCCCCACCCCACACTCCCCGTTCTCCACTCCCACGCTCCCCGTTCCCCCCCCACGCTCCCCGTTCCCCACCCCACGCTCCCCGTTCCCACCCCCCACGCTCCCCGTTCTCCCCCCCACCCCACGCTCCCCGTTCCCCCCACAACGCCCCCCACGCTCCCCGTTCTCCCCTCCCACCCCACGCTCCCCGTCCCCCCACGCTCTCCCGTTCCCCCCCCCAACGCTCTCCCGTTCCCCCCCCAACGCTCTCCCGTTCCCCCCCCCAACGCTCTCCCGTTCCCCCCCCCAACGCTCTCCCGTTCCCCCCCCCCAACGCTTTCCTGTTTCCCCCCCGCACGCTCTCCCGTTTCCCCCCCCACGCTCCCCGTTCCCCCCCCGACGCTCCCCGTTCCCCCCCCGACGCTCCCCGTTCCCCCCCGACGCTCCCCGTTCCCCCCCCCCACGCTCCCCGTTCCCCCCCCCCACGCTCCCCGTTCCCCCCCACGCTCCCCGTCCCCCCCCCCCAGTTCCCCGTCCCCCCCCCCACGCGCTCCCCGTGCCCCCCCCCACCCCCACGCTCCCCGTTCCCCTACACACACACCCTATTCTCCCCCCGTTCCCCCCACGCCGATTACATCAGTCAGACTCCCCCAGTCTCGGCAGAAATATCGAATCCAGGCCTCAGATTTTGGAGAAGGCTGATGCCTTCATATGAAAACTTTAATGAAGATATTAAAAGAAACACAAACCAATCCAGTGGAGAAGTGTAATCGTGTTGTGAAATACGTTAATTCAACAATAATTGAAATCCTTCTCGTGGACTGTAGCAAAATCCACTTCTGAGGAAAATTATTGTTTTCCAAAACAGAGCAATTGGATTAGTTCAGTAGCGGGCTGCTTGTTGGAATGTTTACATACAGCTTTCCATTATAAATGTAGACAGTATTACTGGAAGCAACATGTGGTCAGCAAGTAACACTATATGCTAGATTTTTAATACAGTTTTAACATTTTTATTTGAATTTGGATATTTTTCCTCAAAATGAACAGATGTCTATAAAGGATATATGCAAAGAAAGGGCAACTATAAAATCTGCTATTTTAAGTAGGAATAGATATTATGCCAAGTATAGTTTGAGTTGGGAACATGCATTTCTGGTTGGAGCATTTAATTTATCGTTATGCCACTAGTGTGTAACATTCAGAATAAAAAGCAGGAGGGATAATGATTGTAACGAGCTGTCGGCAGCAGTTTCCTGATGGGAGATAAATCATTCTATTTCATTGCAGGTTCGTCGATCCACAGACACAGGTTACCAAGATCAGTGTGAGTAACATATCCTGTTTCTGTTTGATTCTGTAGAAGTGTTCTCTCACTCTGTCTTCAAATGTTACTGAATGTTCCTGCTCGCACCTCTAATTCAAAATGGCATGGAACTTCAGCATCAACTTTTGTAACGTGGGTTGGATGATGTAAAGTTACAATCCTGCAGTGAAGGGTAATGTGTAATATTACATGTGTTGCAGTTTTCCCTGAGGGATGTGACACTGTATGCTACACATCAAGATAATAAGAGGCTGATTGGCTTTGTGGCACGAGACCCCGCCTCCCCCAAACACAGCAAAGCGATGCTGATCTGCTGCATTTTCGAAACAAATGACGATGGATTAAAGGTAAATCAATCTCGCTGTACAATTTACACCATGTAAAGAAGCTCAGAACATGTGTCACTCGCCACACCATGTCTGTCTGCACATGGTTTCAACCTGCATAGATTCTACCATCTCCACCGACATTCACCATGGAGATAAAGCTGGTGTTTGCTCCGTGACCAGCAATCAGTGGGGGTAGGAGTAGGATCACTGACACGGCCCCAACTGTTAATCGCATTCATCATAAGCAGCAGCTAAATCCCATCCCACATTCTGCTGGCCAGCTTCATGCTTGTGTGTCTGTGTTTGCTGATCTTTCTATCCTGAGCAATGTTGTCACTTGTCCCTTGTTTTGCAGATATGTTCTGTTATAGATCTGGGAAGGAGAATTAATCAGGCAGAAAAGGTGAGTGTTCAACTGGTTTCAATAACTGAAGAAGTGCATGTTACAGGCAACATTTAGATCTACAATTTTGGAGTTGGCAGAACTTAACAGAACAGTTTTGCACTCACGACTGTCAGTGTGCTCTCATTTAGGCAATGGTTGAGTCCACATTCACTTCATTTTTTGAATCATAACCATTCTTTGAAATGTTACCAAACAAATAACTTTATTTTTATATTCGTTCCGGGACGTGGGCGTTGCTGCCAAGGCCGGCATTTATTGCCCATCCCTAATTGCCCTGAGAACCGCTGCAGTTCGTGTGGTGAAGGTGCTCCCACAGTGCTGTCAGGGAGGGAGTTCCAGAATTTTGACCCAGCGATAATGAAGGAATGTTATGCTCCTCCTGTACTATGTGGAAAGTCAGGGACACTTCTGGTGTACGGGAAGTGCATCCACCTGCAGCTCCTGACGGACCGCATTGCGGCACTGGAGCTGCGGGTGGATTCACTCTGGAGCATGCACGATGCTGAGAATGACGTGAATAGCACATTTAGTAAGTTGGTCTTACCGCAGGAAAAGGGTACACAGCCAGATAGGGGATGGGTGACCAACAGGAAGAGCAGTGCAAGGAAGGTAGTGCAGGGGTCCCCTGCGGTCATCCCTCTGCAAAACAGATACACCGCTTTGGGTACTGTTGAGGGGGATGACTCATCAGGGGAGGGTAGCAGCAGCCAAGGTCATGGCACCATGGGTGGCTCTGCTGCACAGGAGGGCAGGAAAAAGAGTGGGAGAGCAATAGTGATAGGGGATTCAAGTGTAAGGGGAATAGATCCTGTTTAAATGCCCCCTCTCTGATCCTGTTTAAATGCCCCCTCTCTGATCCTGTTTAAATGCCCTTCTCTCTCTGATCCTGTTTAAATGTCCCTCTCTCTCTCTGATCCTGTTTAAATGCCCCATCTCTCTGATCCTGTTTAAATGACCTCCTCTCCCTCTGACCCTGTTTAAATACCCCCTCTCTCTGATCCTGTTTAAATGCCCACCTCTCTCTCTGATCCTGTTTAAATGCCCCCTCTCTCTCTGATCCTGTTTAAATGCCCCCTCTCACTGATCCTATTTAAATGCCCCCTCTCTGATCCTGTTTAAATGCCCCCTCTCTCTCAAATCCTGTTTAAATGCCCCCCTCTCTCTCTGATCTTTATTAAATGCCCCCCTCTCTCTCTGATCTTGTTTAAATGCCCCCTCTCTCTCTGATCCTGTTTAAATGCCCCCCTCTCACTGTCCTGTTTAAATGACCCCTCTCACTGATCCTGTTGAAATGCCCCCCTCTCTCTCTGGTCTTGTTTAAATGCCCCCCCTCTCACTTATTCTGTTTAAATGCTCCCCCCCTCTCTCTGATCCTGTTTAAATGCCCACCTCTCCCTCTGATCCTGTTTAAATTACCCTCTCTCTCTCTGATCCCGTATAAATGCCCCCCTCTCTCTGATCCTGTTTAAATACCCTCTCTCTCTCATCCTGTTTCAATGCCCCCTCTCTCTCTCATTCTGTTTAAATGCCCCTCTCTCTCTCATCCTTTTTAAATGCCCCCTCTCTCTGATCCTGTTTAAATACCCCTCTCTCTCTGATCCTGTTTAAATGCCCCTCTCTCTCACTGATCCTGTTTAAATGCCCCCCTCTCTCTCATCCTGTTTAAATGCCCCTCTCTCTCTCATCCTGTTTAAATACCCCTCGCTCTCTGATCCTGTATAAATGCCCCCCCCTCTTTGATCCTGTTTGAATGCCCTTCTCTCTCTGATCCTGTTTAAATGTCCCTCTCTCTCTCATCCTTTTTAAATGCCCGCTCTCTCTGATCCTGTTTAAATACCCCTCTCTCTCTCTCTGATCCTGTTTAAATGCCTTCTCTCATCCTGTTTAAATGCCTCCTCTCTCTGATCCTGTTTAAATGCCCCCCCTCTCTCACTGATCCTGTTTAAATGCCCTCTCTCTCTCATCCTGTTTAAATAACCCTCGTTCTCTGTTCCTGTTTAAATGCCCCCTCTCTCTCTGATCCTGTTTAAATGCCCCCTCTCTGATCCTGTTTAAATGGCCTTCTCTCTCTGATCCTGTTTAAATGTCCCTCTCTCTCTCTGACCCTGTTTAAATGCCCCTCTCTCTGATCCTGTTTAAACGCCCCTCTTTCTCTGATCCTATTTAAATGCCCCCTCTCTCTCTGATCCTGTTTAAATGCACCCCTCTCACTGATCCTGTTTAAATGCCCCCCTCTCACTGATCCTGTTTAAATGCCCCCTCTCACTGATCCTGTTGAAATGCCCCCTCTCTCTCTGGTCTTGTTTAAATGCCCCCCCCTCTCACTTATTCTGTTTAAATGCCCCCCCTCTCTCTGATCCTGTTTAAATTACCCTCTTTCTCTCTGATCCTGTATAAATGCCCCCCTCTCTCTGATCCTGTTTAAATGCCCTCTCTCTCATCCTGTTTCAATGTCCCCTCTCTCTCTCATCCTGTTTAAATATGCCTCTCTCTCTCATCCTTTTTAAATGCCCCCTCTCTCTGATCCTGTTTAAATGCCCCTCTCTCTCTGATCCTGTTTAAATGCACCCTCTCTCTCTGATCCTCTTTAAATGACCCCCTCTGTCTGACTATGTTTAAATGCCCCCCTCTCTCTATGATCCTGTTTAAATGGCCCCTCTCTGATCCTGTTTAAATGCCCTTCTCTCTCTGATCCTGTTTAAATGCCCCGTCTCTCTCTGATCCTGTTTAAATGCCCCTCTTCCTCTCATCCTGTTTAAATGCCCACCTGTTTGCTAGTGCTGTTGGGGAGGAGTTAAACTAATATGGCAGGGGGATGGGAACCAATGCAGGGAGATAGAGGGAAACAAAAAGGAGGCAAAAACAAAAGACAGAAAGGAGATGAGGAAAAGTGGAGGGCAGAGAAACCCAAGGCAAAGAACAAAAAGGGCCATTGTACAGCAAAATTCTAAAAGGACAGAGGGTGTTAAAAAAACAAGCCTAAAGGCTTTGTGTCTTAATGCAAGGAGTATCCGCAATAAGGTGGATGAATTAACTGTGCAAATAGATGTTAACAAATATGATGTGATTGGGATTACGGAGACGTGGCTCCAGGATGAGCAGGGCTGGGAACTCAACATCCAGGGGTATTCAACATTCAGGAAGGATAGAATAAAAGGAAAAGGAGGTGGGGTAGCATTGCTGGTTAAGGAGGAGATTAAGGCAATAGTTAGGAAGGACATTAGCTTGGATGATGTGGAATCTATATGGGTAGAGCTGCAGAACACCAAAGGGCAAAAAACGTTAGTGGGAGTTGTGTACAGACCTCCAAACAGTAGTAGTGATGTTGGGGAGGGCATCAAACAGGAAATTAGGGGTGCGTGCAATAAAGGTGCAGCAGTTATAATGGGTGACTTTAATATGCACATAGATTGGGCTAACCAAACTGGAAGCAATACGGTGGAGGAGGATTTTCTGGAGTGCATAAGGGATGGTTTTTTAGACCAATATGTCGAGGAACCAACTAGGGGGGAGGCCATCTTAGACTGGGTGTTATGTAATGAGAAAGGATTAATTAGCAATCTCGCTGTGCGAGGCCCCTTGGGGATAATATGGTGGAATTCTGCATTAGGATGGAGAATGAAACAGTTAATTCAGAGACCATGGTCCAGAACTTAAAGAAGGCTAACTTTGAAGGTATGAGGCGTGAATTGGCTGAGATGGATTGGCGAATGATACTTAAGGGGTTGACTGTGGATGGGCAATGGCAGACATTTAGAGACCGCATGGATGAACTACAACAATTGTACATTCCTGTCTGGCATAGAAATAAAAAAGGGAAGGTGGCTCAACCGTGGCTATCAAAGGAAATCAGGGATAGTATTAAAGCCAAGGAAGTGGCATACAAATTGGCCAGAAATAGCAGCGAACCTGGGGACTGGGAGAAATTTAGAACTCAGCAGAGGAGGACAAAGGGTTTGATTAGGGCAGGGAAAATGGAGTATGAGAAGAAGCTTGCAGGGAACATTAAGACGGATTGCAAAAGTTTCTATAGATATGTAAAGAGAAAAAGGTTAGTAAAGACAAATGTAGGTCCCCTGCAGTCAGAATCAGGGGAAGTCATAACGGGGAACAAAGAAATGGCGGACCAATTGAACAAGTACTTTGGTTCGGTATTCACGAAGGAGGACACGAACAACCTTCCTGTTATAAAAGGGGTCGGGGGGTCTAGTAAGGAGGAGGAACTGAGGGAAATCCTTATTAGCCGGGAAATTGTGTTGGGGAAATTGATGGGATTGAAGGCCGATAAATCCCCAGGGCCTGATGAACTGCATCCCAGAGTACTTAAGGAGGTGGCCTTGGAAATAGTGGATGCGTTGACAGTCATTTTCCAACATTCCATTGACTCTGGATCAGTTCCTATGGAGTGGAGGGTAGCCAATGTAACCCCACTTTTTAAAAAAGGAGGGAGAGAGAAAACAGGGAATTATAGACCGGTCAGCCTGACATCGGTAATGGGTAAAATGATGGAATCAATTATTAAGGATGTCATAGCAGTGCATTTGGAAAGAGGTGACATGATAGGTCCAAGTCAGCATGGATTTGTGAAAGGGAAATCATGCTTGACAAATCTTCTGGAATTTTTTGAGGATGTTTCCAGTAGAGTGGATAAGGGAGAACCAGTTGATGTGGTATATTTGGACTTTCAGAAGGCGTTCGACAAGGTTCCACACAAGAGATTGATGTGCAAAGTTAGAGCACATGGGATTGGGGGTAGTGTACTGACATGGATTGAGAACTGGTTGTCAGACAGGAAGCAAAGAGTAGGAGTAAATGGGTACTTTTCAGAATGGCAGGCAGTGACTAGTGGGGTACCGCAAGGTTCTGTGCTGGGGCCCCAGCTGTTTACACTGTACATTAATGATTTAGATGAGGGGATTAAATGTAGTATCTCCAAATTTGCGGATGACACTAAGTTGGGTGGCAGTGTGAGCTGCGAGGAGGATGCTGTGAGGCTGCAGAGCGACTTGGATAGGTTAGGTGAGTGGGCAAATGCATGGCAGATGAAGTATAATGTGGATAAATGTGAGGTTATCCACTTTGGTGGTAAAAACAGAGAGACAGACTATTATCTGAATGGTGACAGATTAGGAAAAGGGGAGGTGCAAAGAGACCTGGGTGTCATGGTACATCAGTCATTGAAGGTTGGCATGCAGGTGCAGCAGGCGGTTAAGAAAGCAAATGGCATGTTGGCCTTCATAGCAAGGGGATTTGAGTACAGGGGCAGGGAGGTGTTGCTACAGTTGTACAGGGCATTGGTGAGGCCACACCTGGAGTATTGTGTACAGTTTTGGTCTCCTAACCTGAGGAAGGACATTCTTGCTATTGAGGGAGTGCAGCGAAGGTTCACCAGACTGATTCCCGGGATGGCGGGACTGACCTATCAAGAAAGACTGGATCAACTGGGCTTGTATTCACTGGAGTTCAGAAGAATGAGAGGGGACCTCATAGAAACATATAAAATTCTGACAGGGTTAGACAGGTTAGATGCAGGAAGAATGTTCCCAATGTTGGGGAAGTCCAGAACCAGGGGTCACAGTCTAAGGATAAGGGGTAAGCCATTTAGGACCGAGATGCGGAGGAACTTCTTCACCCAGAGAGTGGTGAACCTGTGGAATTCTCTACCACAGAAAGTTGTTGAGGCCAATTCACTAAATATATTCAAAAAGGAGTTAGATGAGGTCCTTACTGCTAGGGGGATCAAGGGGTATGGCGAGAAAGCAGGAATGGGGTACTGAAGTTGAATGTTCAGCCATGAACTCATTGAATGGCGGTGCAGGCTAGAAGGGCCGAATGGCCTACTCCTGCACCTATTTTCTATGTTTCTATGTTTCTATGTTTCTATGTTTCTCTCTCTCTCATCCTGTTTAAATGCTCCTCTCTCTCTCATCCTGTTTAAATATCCCTCTCTCTCTGATCCTGTTTCAATGACCCCCTCTCCCTCTGACCCTGTTTAAATACCCCCTCTCTCTGATCCTGTTTAAATGCCCACCTCTCTCTCTGATCCTGTTTAAATGCCTTCTCTCATCCTGTTTAAATGCCCCCTCTCTCTGATCCTGTTTAAATGCCCCCCCTCACTGATCCTGTTTAAATGCCCCCCTCTCTCTCATCCTGTTTAAATAACCCTCGTTCTCTGTTCCTGTTTAAATGCCCCCTCACTCGCTGAACTTGTTTAAATGCCCCCTCTCTCTGATCCGGTTTAAATGCCCCACTCGCTCTCTGATCGTGTTTAAATGCCCTCTCTCTCTCAACCTGTTTAAATGCTCCCTCTCTCTCTCATCCTGTTTAAATGCCCCTCTTTCTCTGATCCTATTTAAATGCCCCCTCTCTCTCTGATCCTGTTTAAATGCCCCCCTCTCACTGATCCTGTTTTAATGCCCCCCTCTCACTGATCCTGTTTAAATGCCCCCTCTCACTGATCCTGTTGAAATGCCCCCTCTCTCTCTGATCCTGTTTAAATGCCCCTCTTCCTCTCATCCTGTTTAAATGCCCACCTCTCTCTCTCATCCTGTTTAAATGCTCCTCTCTCTCTCATCCTGTTTAAATGTCCCTCTCTCTCTGATCCTGTTTCAATGACCCCCTCTCCCTCTGACCCTGTTTAAATGCCCCCTCTCTCTGATCCTGTTTAAATGCATCCCTCTCTCACTGATACTGTTTAAATGCCCCCTCTCTCTCTGATCCTGTTTAAATGCCCCCTCTCACTTATCCTATTTAAATGCCCCCTCTCTGATCCTGTTTAAATGCCCCCTCTCTCTCTGGTCTTGTTTAAATGCTCCCCCTCTCACTTATTCTGTTTAAATGCTCCCCCCCTCTCTCTGATCCTGTTTAAATGCCCACCTCTCTCTCTGATCCTGTTTAAATTACCCTCTCTCTCTCTGATCCCGTATAAATGCCCCCCTCTCTCTGATCCTGTTTAAATACCCTCTCTCTCATCCTGTTTCAATGCCCCCTCTCTCTCTCATCCTGTTTAAATGCCCCTCTCTCTCTCATCCTTTTTAAATGCCCCCTCTCTCTGATCCTGTTTAAATACCCTTCTCTCTCTCTGACCCTGTTTAAATGCCCCCTCTCTCTGATCCTGTTTAAATGCCCCCCCCGCTCTCTAACCGTGTTTAAATGCCCCCTCTCTCTGATCCTGTTTAAATGTCCCTCTCTCTCTCATCCTTTTTAAATGCCCCCTCTCTTTGACCTGTTTGAATGCCCTTCTCTCTCTGATCCTGTTTAAATACCCCTCTCTCTCTCTCTGATCCTGTTTAAATGCCTTCTCTCATCCTGTTTAAATGCCCCCTCTCTCTGACCCTGTTTAAATGCCCCCTCTCTCTGATCCTGTTTAAATGCCCCTCTTTCTCTGATCCTATTTAAATGCCCCCTCTCTCTCTGATCCTGTTTAAATGCCCCCCTCTCACTGATCCTGTTTAAATGCCCCCCTCTCACTGATCCTGTTTAAATGCCCCCTCTCACTGATCCTGTTGAAATGCCCCCTCTCTCTCTGGTCTTGTTTAAATGCCCCCCCCTCACTTATTCTGTTTAAATGCCCCCCCTCTCTCTGATCCTGTTTAAATTACCCTCTCTCTCTCTGATCCTGTATAAATGTCCCCCTCTCTCTGATCCTGTTTAAATGCCCTCTCTCTCTCATCCTGTTTCAATGTCCCCTCTCTCTCTCATCCTGTTTAAATATGCCTCTCTCTCTCATCCTTTTTAAATGCCTCTCTCTCTCTGATCCTGTTTAAATGCACCCTATCTCTCTGATCCTCTTTAAATGACCCCCTCTGTCTGATTATGTTTAAATGCCCCCCTCTCTCTATGATCCTGTTTAAATGGCCCCTCTCTGATCCTGTTTAAATGCCCTTCTCTCTCTGATCCTGTTTAAATGCCCCCTCTCTCTCTGATCCTGTTTAAATGCCCCTCTTCCTCTCATCCTGTTTAAATGCCCACCTCTCTCTCTCATCCTGTTTAAATGCTCCTCTCTCTCTCATCCTGTTTAAATGTCCCTCTCTCTCTGATCCTGTTTCAATGACCCCCTCTCCCTCTGACCCTGTTTAAATACCCCCTCTCTCTGATCCTGGTTAAATGCCCACCTCTCTCTCTGATCCTGTTTAAATGCCCCCTCTCTCTCTGATCCTGTTTAAATGCCCCCTCTCTCTCTGATCCTATTTAAATGCCCCCTCTCTCTCTGATCCTGTTTCAATGCCCCCTCTCACTGATCCTATTTAAATGCCCCCTCTCTGATCCTGTTTAAATGCCCCCTCTCTCTCAAATCCTGTTTAAATGCCCCCCTCTCTCTCTGATCTTTTTTAAATGCCCCCCTCTCTCTCTGATCTTGTTTAAATGCCCCCTTTCTCTCTGATCCTGTTTAAATGCCCCCCTCTCGCTGTCCTGTTTAAATGACCCCTCTCAGTGATCCTGTTGAAATGCCCCCCTCTCTCTCTGGTCTTGTTTAAATGCTCCCCCTCTCACTTATTCTGTTTAAATGCTCCCCCCCTCTCTCTGATCCTGTTTAAATGCCCACCTCTCTCTCTGATCCTGTTTAAATTACCCTCTCTCTCTCTCTGATCCCGTATAAATGCCCCCCTCTCTCTGATCCTGTTTAAATACCCTCTCTCTCATCCTGTTTCAATGCCCCCTCTCTCTCTCATCCTGTTTAAATGCCCCTCTCTCTCTCATCCTTTTTAAATGCCCCCTCTCTCTGATCCTGTTTAAATACCCTTCTCTCTCTCTGACCCTGTTTAAATGCCCCCTCTCTCTGATCCTGTTTAAATGCCCCCCCGCTCTCTAACCGTGTTTAAATGCCCCCTCTCTCTGATCCTGTTTAAATGTCCCTCTCTCTCTCATCCTTTTTAAATGCCCCCTCTCTTTGACCTGTTTGAATGCCCTTCTCTCTCTGATCCTGTTTAAATACCCCTCTCTCTCTCTTTGATCCTGTTTAAATGCCTTCTCTCATCCTGTTTAAATGCCCCCTCTCTCTGATCCTGTTTAAATGCCCCCCTCTCTCTGACCCTGTTTAAATGCCCCCTCTCTCTGATCCTGTTTAAATGCCCCTCTTTCTCTGATCCTATTTAAATGCCCCCTCTCTCTCTGATCCTGTTTAAATGCCCCCCTCTCACTGATCCTGTTTAAATGCCCCCCTCTCACTGATCCTGTTTAAATGCCCCCTCTCACTGATCCTGTTGAAATGCCCCCTCTCTCTCTGGTCTTGTTTAAATGCCCCCCCCTCTCACTTATTCTGTTTAAATGCCCCCCCCTCTCTCTGATCCTGTTTAAATTACCCTCTCTCTCTCTGATCCTGTATAAATGCCCCCCTCTCTCTGATCCTGTTTAAATGCCCTCTCTCTCTCATCCTGTTTCAATGTCCCCTCTCTCTCTCATCCTGTTTAAATATGCCTCTCTCTCATCCTTTTTAAATGCCCCCTCTCTCTGATCCTGTTTAAATGCCCCTCTCTCTCTGATCCTGTTTAAATGCACCCTCTCTCTCTGATCCTCTTTAAATGACCCCCTCTGTCTGATTATGTTTAAATGCCCCCCTCTCTCTATGATCCTGTTTAAATGGCCCCTCTCTGATCCTGTTTAAATGCCCTTCTCTCTCTGATCCTGTTTAAATGCCCCCTCTCTCTCTGATCCTGTTTAAATGCCCCTCTTCCTCTCATCCTGTTTAAATGCCCACCTCTCTCTCTCATCCTGTTTAAATGCTCCTCTCTCTCTCATCCTGTTTAAATGTCCCTCTCTCTCTGATCCTGTTTCAATGACCCCCTCTCCCTCTGACCCTGTTTAAATACCCCCTCTCTCTGATCCTGGTTAAATGCCCACCCCTCTCTCTGATCCTGTTTAAATGCCCCCTCTCTCTCTGATCCTGTTTAAATGCCCCCTCTCTCTCTGATCCTATTTAAATGCCCCCTCTCTCTCTGATCCTGTTTAAATGCCCCCTCTCACTGATCCTATTTAAATGCCCCCTCTCTGATCCTGTTTAAATGCCCCCTCTCTCTCAAATCCTGTTTAAATGCCCCCCTCTCTCTCTGATCTTTTTTAAATGCCCCCCTCTCTCTCTGATCTTGTTTAAATGCCCCCTTTCTCTCTGATCCTGTTTAAATGCCCCCCTCTCGCTGTCCTGTTTAAATGACCCCTCTCACTGATCCTGTTGAAATGCCCCCCTCTCTCTCTGGTCTTGTTTAAATACCCCCCCTCTTACTTATTCTGTTTAAATGCTCCCCCCCTCTCTCTGATCCTGTTTAAATGCCCACCTCTCTCTCTGATCCTGTTTAAATTACCCTCTCTCTCTCTGATCCCTTATAAATGCCCCCCTCTCTCTGATCCTGTTTAAATACCCTCTCTCTCTCATCCTGTTTCAATGCCCCCTCTCTCTCTCATCCTGTTTAAATGCCCCTCTCTCTCTCATCCTTTTTAAATGCCCCCTCTCTCTGATCCTGTTTAAATACCCCTCTCTCTGTCTGATCCTGTTTAAATGCACCTCTCTCTGATCCTGTTTAAATGCCCTCTCTCTTCATGTTTAAATGCCCCCTCTCTCTGATCCTGTTTATATACCCCCCCCTCTCTCTGACCCTGTTTAAATGCCCCCTCTCTCTGATCCTGTTTAAATGCCCACCTCTCTCTCTGATCCTGTTTAAAAGCCCCCTCTCTCTCTGATCCTGTTTCAATCCCCCTCTTTCTCTGATCCTATTTAAATGCCCCCTCTCTCTCTGATCCTGTTTAAATGCCTCCCCTCTCTCTGATGCGTTTAAATGCCCCTCTCTCTCACTGATCCTGTTTAAATGCCCCCCTCTCTCTCATCCTGTTTAAATGCCCCTCTCTCTCTCATCCTGTTTAAATACCCCTCGCTCTCTGATCCTGTATAAATGCCCCCCCCCCTCTTTGATCCTGTTTGTATGCCCTTCTCTCTCTGATCCTGTTTCAATGTCCCTCTCTCTCTCATCCTTTTTAAATGCCCCCTCTCTCTGATCCTGTTTAAATACCTCTCTCTCTCTCTCTGATCCTGTTTAAATGCCTTCTCTCATCCTGTTTAAATGCCCCCTCTCTCTGATCCTGTTTAAATGCCCCCCCTCTCTCACTGATCCTGTTTAAATGCCTCCCTCTCTCTCATCCTGTTTAAATAACCCTCGTTCTCTGTTCCTGTTTAAATGCCCCCTCTCTCTTTGATCCTGTTTAAATGCCCCCTCTCTGATCCTGTTTAAATGCCCTTCTCTCTCTGATCCTGTTTAAATGTCCCTCTCTCTATCTGACCCTGTTTAAATGCCCCCTCTCTCTGATCCTGTTTAAATGCATCCCTCTCTCTCTGAGCCTGTTTAAATGCCCCCTCTCTCTGATCCTGTTTAAATGTCCACCTCTCTCTCTGATCGTGTTTAAATGCCCCCTCTCGCTGATCCTGTTTAAATGCATCCCTCTCTCACTGATACTGTTTAAATGCCCCTCTGATCCTGTTTAAATGTCCCTCACTCGCTGAACTTGTTTAAATGCCCCCTCTCTCTGATCCGGTTTAAATGCCCCACTCGCTCTCTGATCGTGTTTAAATGCCCTCTCTCTCTCAACCTGTTTGAATGCTCCCTCTCTCTCTCATCCTGTTTAAATGCCCCTCTTTCTCTGATCCTATTTAAATGCCCCCTCTCTCTCTGATCCTGTTTAAATGCCCCCCTCTCACTGATCCTGTTTTAATGCCCCCCTCTCACTGATCCTGTTTAAATACCCCCTCTCACTGATCCTGTTGAAATGCCCCCTCTCTCTCTGATCCTGTTTAAATGCCCCTCTTCCTCTCATCCTGTTTAAATGCCCACCTCTCTCTCTCATCCTGTTTAAATGCTCCTCTCTCTCTGATCCTGTTTAAATTACCCTCTCTCTCTCTGATCCCGTATAAATGCCCCCCTCTCTCTGATCCTGTTTAAATACCCTCTCTCTCTCATCCTTTTTAAATGCCCCCTCTCTCTGATCCTGTTTAAATACCCCTCTCTCTCTCTCTGATCCTGTTTAAATGCCCCTCTCTCTGATCCTGTTTAAATGCCCTCTCTCTTCATGTTTAAATGCCCCCTCTCTCTGATCCTGTTTATATGCCCCCCCTCTCTCTGACCCTGTTTAAATGCCCCCTCTCTCTGATCCTGTTTAAATGCCCACCTCTCTCTCTGATCCTGTTTAAAACCCCCTCTCTCTCTGATCCTGTTTAAATCCCCCTCTTTCTCTGATCCTATTTAAATGCCCCCTCTCTCTCTGATCCTGTTTATATGTCTCCTCTCTCTCTGATCCGTTTAAATGCCCCTCTCTCTCACTGATCCTGTTTAAATGCCCCCTCTCTCTCATCCTGTTTAAATGCCCCTCTCTCTCTCATCCTGTTTAAATACCCCTCGCTCTCTGATCCTGTATAAATGCCCCCCCCTCTTTGATCCTGTTTGAATGCCCTTCTCTCTCTGATCCTGTTTAAATGTCCCTCTCTCTCTCATCCTTTTTAAATGCCCCCTCTCTCTGATCCTGTTGAAATACCCGTCTCTCTCTCTCTCATCCTGTTTAAATGCCTTCTCTCATCCTGTTTAAATGCCCCTTCTCTCTGATCCTGTTTAAATGCCCCCCCTCTCTCACTGACCCTGTTTAAATGCCCCCTCTCTCTGATCCTGTTTAAATGCCCACCTTTCTCTCACTGATCCTGTTTAAATGCCCCCCCTCTCTCTCATCCTGTTTAAATGCCCCTCTCTCTCTCATCCTGTTTAAATATGCCTCTCTCTCTCATCCTTTTTAAATGCCCCCTCTCTCTGATCCTGTTTAAATGCCCCTCTCTCTCTGATCCTGTTTAAATGCCCCTTCTCTCTCTGATCCTCTTTAACTGCACCCTCTCTCTCTGATCCTGTTTAAATGCCCCTCTCTCTCACTGATCCTGTTTAAATGCCCCCCTATCTCTCATCCTGTTTAAATGCCCCTCTCTCTCTCATCCTGTTTAAATACCCCTCGCTCTCTGTTCCTGTTTAAATGCCCCCCCTCTCTCTGATCCTGTTTAAATGCCCCCTCTCTGATCCTGTTTAAATGCCCTTCTCACTCTGATCCTGTTTAAATGTCCCTCTCTCTCTCTGACCCTGTTTAAATGCCCCCTCTCTCTGATCCTGTTTAAATGCCCACCTCTCTCTCTGATCGTGTTTAAATGCCCCCTCTCGCTGATCCTGTTTAAATGCCCCTCTTTCTCTGATCCTATTTAAATGCCCCCTCTCTCTCTGATCCTGTTTAAATGCCCCCTCTCTCTCTGATCCGTTTAACTGCCCCTCTCTCTCACTGATACTGTTTAAATGCCCCTCTGATCCTGTTTAAATGTCCCTCACTCGCTGAACTTGGTTAAATGCCCCCTCTCTCTGATCCGGTTTAAATGCCCCCCTCGCTCTCTGATCGTGTTTAAATGCCCTCTCTCTCTCATCCTGTTTAAATGCTCCCTCTCTCTCTCATCCTGTTTAAATGCCCCTCTTTCTCTGATCCTATTTAAATGCCCCCTCTCTCTCTGATCCTGTTTAAATGCCCCCCTCTCACTGATCCTGTTTAAATGCCCCCCTCTCACTGATCCTGTTTAAATGCCCCCTCTCACTGATCCTGTTGAAATGCCCCCTCTCTCTCTGGTCTTGTTTAAATGCCCCCCCCTCTCACTTATTCTGTTTAAATGCCCCCCCTCTCTCTGATCCTGTTTAAATTACCCTCTCTCTCTCTGATCCTGTATAAATGCCCCTCTCTCTCTCATCCTGTTTCAATGTCCCCTCTCTCTTTCATCCTGTTTAAATACGCCTCTCTCTCTCATCCTTTTTAAATGCCCCCTCTCTCTCTGATCCTCTTTAAATGACCCCCTGTGTCTGATTATGTTTAAATGCCCCCCTCTCTCTTTGATCCTGTTTAAATGCCCCCTCTCTCTCTCTGATCCTGTTTAAATGCCCCCCTCTCTCTCTGATCCTGTTTAAATGCCCCCCTCTCTCTGATCCGATTTAAAGGCCTCCTCTCTCTCTGATCTTGTTTAAATGCCCCCTCTCTCTCTGATCCTGTTTAAATGCCCCCTCTCACTGATCCTGTTGAAATGCCCCCCTCTCTCTCTGGTCTTGTTTAAATGACCCCCCCTCTCACTTATTCTGTTTAAATGCCCCTCCTCTCTCTGATCCTGTTTAAATGCTCCCTCTCTCTCTCATCTTGTTTAAATTACCCTCTCTCTCTCTGATCCTGTATCAATGCCCCCCTCTCTCTCATCCTGTTTAAATGCCCCTTCTCTCTCTCTGATCCTGTTTAAATGCCCCCCTCTCTCTATGATCCTGTTTAAATGCCCCCCTCTCTCTATGATCCTGTTTAAATGCCCCCTCTCTCTCTCTGATCCTGTTTAAATGCCCCCCCTTCTCATTTATTCTGTTTAATTGCCCCCCCTCTCTCCAATCCTGTTTAAATGCCCCCTCTCTCTCTGATCCTGTTTAAATGCCCTCTCTCATCCTGTTTAAATGCCCTCTCTCTCTGATCCTGTTTAAATGCTCCCTCTCTCTCTCATCCTGTTTAAATTACCCTCGCTCTCTTTGATCCTGTTTGAATGCCCTTCTCTCTCTGATCCTGTTTAAATGTCCCTCTCTCTCTCATCCTTTTTAAATGCCCCCTCTCTCTGATCCTGTTTAAATACCCCTCTCTCTCTCATTATGTTTAAATAACCCTCGCTCTCTGTTCCTGTTTAAATGCTCCCTCTCTCTCTGATCCTGTTTAAATGCCCCCTCTCTGATCCTGTTTAAATGCCCCCTCTCTCTGATCCTGTTTAAATACCCTTCTCTCTCTCTGACCCTGTTTAAATGCCCCCTCGCTCTGATCCTGTTTAAATGCCCCCCCTCTCTCTAACCCTGTTTAAATGCCCCCTCTCGCTCATCCTTTTTAAATGCCCCCGCTCTTTAATCCTGTTTGAATGCCCTTCTCTCTCTGATCCTGTTTAAATACCCCTCTCTCTCTTTCTGATCCTGGTTAAATGCCTTCTCTCATCCTGTTTAAATGCCCCCTCTCTCTGATCCTGTTTAAATGCCCCCCTCTCTCTGACCCTGTTTAAATGCTCCCTCTCTCTCTGATCCTGTTTAAATGCCCCCTCTCTGATCCTGTTTAAATGCCCCCTCTCTCTGATCCTGTTTAAATGCCCCCCCCTCTCTCTAACCCTGTTTAAATGCCCCCTCTATCTCATCCTGTTTAAATGTCCCTCTTCCTCTCATCCTGTTTAAATGCCCACCTCTCTCTCTCATCCTGTTTAAATGCTCCTCTCTCTCTCATCCTGTTTAAATGCCCTCTCTCTGATCCTGTTTAAATGCCCTCTCTCTGATCCTGTTTAAATGCCCTTCTCTCTCTGATCCTGTTTAAATGTCCCTCTCTCTCTCTGATCCTGTTTAAATGCCCCCACTCTCTGATCCTGTTTAAATGACCCCCTCTCCCTCTGACCCTGTTTAAATACCCCCTCTCTCTGATCCTGTTTAAATGCCCACCTCTCTCTCTGATCCTGTTTAAATGCCCCCTCTCTCTCTGATCCTGTTTAAATGCCCCCTCTCTCTCTGATCCTGTTTAAATGCCCCGTCTCACTGATCCTATTTAAATGGCCCCTCTCTGATCCTGTTTAAATGCCCCCTCTCTCTCAAATCCTGTTTAAATGCCCCCCTCTCTCTCTGATCTTTTTTAAATGCCCCCCTCTCTCTCTGATCTTGTTTAAATGCCCCCCCTCTCACTTATTCTGTTTAAATGCTCCCCCCCCCCTCTCTGATCCTGTTTAAATGCCCACCTCTCTCTCTGATCCTGTTTAAATTACCTTCTCTCTCTCTGATCCCGTGTAAATGCCCCCCTCTCTCTGATCCTGTTTAAATACCCTCTCTCTCTCATCCTGTTTCAATGCCCCCTCTCTCTCTCATCCTGTTTAAATGCCCCTCTCTCTCTCATCCTTTTTAAATGCCCCCTCTCTCTGATCCTGTTTAAATACCCCTCTCTCTCTCTGACCCTGTTTAAATGCCCCCTCGCTCTGATCCTGTTTAAATGCCCCCCCCTATCTCTAACCCTGTTTAAATGCCCCCCCCTATCTCTAACCCTGTTTAAATGCCCCCTCTCTCTGATCCTGTTTAAATGTCCCTCTCTCTCTCATCCTTTTTAAATGCCCCCTCTCTTTAATCCTGTTTGAATGCCCTTCTCTCTCTGATCCTGTTTAAATACCCCTCTCTCTCTCTCTGATCCTGTTTAAATGCCTTCTCTCATCCTGTTTAAATGCCCCCTCTCTCTGATCCTGTTTAAATGCCCCCCTCTCTCTGACCCTGTTTAAATGCCCCTCTCTCTCTCATCCTTTATAAATGCCCCCTCTCTCTGATCCTGTTTAAATGCCCTCTCTCATCCTGTTTAAACGCCCTCTCTCTCTGATCCTGTTTAAATGCTCCCTCTCTCTCTCATCCTGTTTAAATTACCCTCTCTCTCTTTGATCCTGTTTGAATGCCCCTCTCTCTCTGATCCTGTTTAAATGTCCCTCTCTCTCTCATCCTTTTTAAATGCCCCCTCTCTCTGATCCTGTTTAAATACCCCTCTCTCTCTCATCCTGTTTAAAAAACCCTCGCACTCTGTTCCTGTTTAATTGCCCCCTCTCTCTCTGATCCTGTTTAAATGCCCCCTCTCTGATCCTGTTTAAATGTCCTTCTCTCTCTGATCCTGTTTAAATGTCCCTCTCTCTCTCTGACCCTGTTTAAATGCCCCCTTTCTCTGATCCTGTTTAAATGCCCCCCTCTCTCTCTGATCCTGTTTAAATGCCCCTCTTCCTCTCATCCTGTTTAAATGCCCACCTCTCTCTCTCATCCTGTTTAAATGCTCCTCTCTCTCTCATCCTGTTTAAATACCCCTCGTTCTCTGATCCTGTTTAAATGCCCCCCTATCTCTCTGATCCTGTTTAAATGCCCCCTCTCTGATCCTGTTTAAATGCCCTTCTCTCTCTGATCCTGTTTAAATGTCCCTCTCTCTCTCTGATCCTGTTTAAATGCCCCCTCTCTCTGATCCTGTTTAAATGACTCTTTCTCCCTCTGACCCTGTTTAAATACCCCCTCTCTCTGATCCTGTTTAAATGCCCCCTCTCACTGATCCTATTTAAATGCCCCCTCTCT
This sequence comes from Pristiophorus japonicus, assembly GCF_044704955.1. Taxonomy (NCBI): domain Eukaryota; kingdom Metazoa; phylum Chordata; class Chondrichthyes; family Pristiophoridae; genus Pristiophorus; species Pristiophorus japonicus. The sequence goes on along the minus strand of NC_091989.1, from coordinate 72,643,291 downwards.
GATCCTGTTTAAATGCCCCCTCTCTCTCAAATCCTGTTTAAATGCCTCCCTCTCTCGCTGATCTTTTTTAAATGCCCCCCTCTCTCTCTGATCTTGTTTAAATGCCCCCTCTCTCTCTGATCCTGTTAAAATGCCCCCCTCTCACTGTCCTGTTTAAATGACCCCTCTCACTGATCCTGTTGAAATGCCCCCCTCTCTCTCTGGTCTTGTTTAAATGCCCCCCCTCTCACTTATTCTGTTTAAATGCTCCCCCTCTCTCTCTGATCCTGTTTAGATGCCCACATCTCTCTCTGATCCTGTTTAAATTACCCTCTCTCTCTCTGATCCCGTATAAATGCACCCCTCTCTCTGATCCTGTTTAAATACCCTCTCTCTCTCATCCTGTTTCAATGCCCCCTCTCTCTCTCATCCTGTTTAAATGCCCCTCTCTCTCTCATCCTTTTTAAATGCCCCCTCTCTCTGATCCTGTTTAAATACCCCTCTCTCTCTCTGACCCTGTTTAAATGCCCCCTCTCTCTGATCCTGTTTAAATGCCCCCCCCCTCTCTCTAACCCTGTTTAAATGCCCCCTCTCTCTGATCCTGTTTAAATGTCCCTCTCTCTCTCATCCTTTTTAAATGTCCCCTCTCTTTGATCCTGTTTGAATGCCCTTCTCTCTCTGATCCTGTTTAAATACCCCTCTCTCTCTCTCTCTGATCCTGTTTATATGCCTTCTCTCATCCTGTTTAAATGCCCCCTCTCTCTGATCCTGTTTAAATGCCCCCCTCTCTCTGACCCTGTTTAAATGCCCCCTCTCTCTGATCCTGTTTAAATGCCCACCTCTCTCTCTCTGATCCTGTTTAAATGACCCCCTCTCCCTCTGACCCTGTTTAAATACCCCCTCTCTCTGATCCTGTTTAAATGCCCACCTCTCTCTCCGATCCTGTTTAAATGCCCCCTCTCTCTTTCATCATGTTTAAATGCCCCCTCTCTGATCCTGTTTAAATGCCCCCCCTCTCTCTGACCCTGTTTAAATGCCCCCTCTCTCTGATCCTGTTTAAATGCCCACCTCTCTCTCTGATCCTGTTTAAATGCCCCCTCTCTCTGATCTTGTTTAAATGCCCCCTCTCTCTCTGATCCTGTTTAAATGCCTCCTCTCTCTCTCTTATCCGTTTAAATGCCCCTCTCTCTCACTGATCCTGTTTAAATGCCCCCCCTCTTTGATCCTGTTTGAATGCCCTTCTCTCTTTGATCCTGTTTAAATGTCCCTCTCTCTCTCATCCTTTTTAAATGCCCCCTCTCTCTGATCCTGTTTAAATACCCCTCTCTCTCTCATCCTGTTTAAATAACCCTTGCTCTCTGTTCCTGTTTAAATGCCCCCTCTCTCTCTGATCCTGTTTAAATGCCCCCTCTCTGATCCTGTTTAAATGCCCTTCTCTCTCTGATCCTGTTTAAATATCCCTCTCTCTCTCTGACCCTGTTTAAATGCCCCCTCTCTCTGATCCTGTTTAAATGCCCCCCCCCTCTCTAACCCTGTTTAAATGCCCCCTCTCTCTAACCCTGTTTAAATGCCCCCTCTCTCTCTGATCCTGTTTAAATGCCCCCTCTCTCTCTGATCCTATTTAAATGCCCCCTCTCTCTCTGATCCTGTTTAAATACCCCCTCTCACTGATCCTATTTAAATGCCCCCTCTCTGATCCTGTTTAAATGCCCCCTCTCTCTCAAATCCTGTTTAAATGCCCCCCTCTCTCTCTCTGATCTTTTTTAAATACCCCCCTCTTTCTCTGATCTTGTTTAAATGCCCCCTCTCTCTCTGATCCTGTTTAAATGCCCCCCTCTCACTGTCCTGTTCAAATGACCCCTCTCACTGATCCTGTTGAAATGCCCCCCTCTCTCTCTGGTCTTGTTTAAATGCCCCCCCTCTCACTTATTCTGTTTAAATGCTCCCCCCCTCTCTCTGATCCTGTTTAAATGCCCACATCTCTCTCTGATCCTGTTTAAATTACCCTCTCTCTCTCTGATCCCGTATAAATGCCCCCCTCTCTCTGATCCTGTTTAAATACCCTCTCTCTCTCATCCTGTTTCAATGCCCCCTCTCTCTCTCATCCTGTTTAAATGCCCCTCTCTCTCTCATCCTTTTTAAATGCCCCCTCTCTCTGATCCTGTTTAAATACACCTCTCTCTCTCTGACCCTGTTTAAATGCCCCCTCTCTCTGATCCTGTTTAAATACCCCCCCTCTCTCTAACCCTGTTTAAATACCCCCTCTCTCTGATCCTGTTTAAATGTCCCTCTCTTTCTCATCCTTTTTAAATGCCCCCTCTCTTTGATCCTGTTTGAATGCCCTTTTCTCTCTCATCCTGTTTAAATGCTACTCTCTCTCTCATCCTGTTTAAATACCCCTCGTTCTCTGATCCTGTTTAAATGCCCCCCTCTCTCTCTGATCCTGTTTAAATGCCCCCTCTCTGATCCTGTTTAAATGCCCCCTCTCTGATCCTGTTTAAATGCCCTTCTCTCTCTGATCCTGTTTAAATGTCCCTCTCTCTCTCTGATCCTGTTTAAATGCCACATCTCTCTGATCCTGTTTAAATGACCCCCTCTCCCTCTGACCCTGTTTAAATACCCCCTCTCTCTGATCCTGTTTAAATGCCCACCTCTCTCTCTGATCCTGTTTAAATGCCCCCTCTCTCTCTGATCCTATTTAAATGCCCCCTCTCTCTCTGATCCTGTTTAAATGCCCCCTCTCACTGATCCTATTTAAATGCCCCCTCTCTGATCCTGTTTAAATGCCCCCTCTCTCTCAAATCCTGTTTAAATGCCCCCCTCTCTCTCTGATCTTTATTAAATGCCCCCCTCTCTCTCTGATCTTGTTTAAATGCCCCCTCTCTCTCTGATCCTGTTTAAATGCCCCCCTCTCACTGTCCTGTTTAAATGACCCCTCTCACTGATCCTGTTGAAATGCCCCCCTCTCTCTCTGGTCTTGTTTAAATGCCCCCCCTCTCACTTATTCTGTTTAAATGCTCCCCCCCTCTCTCTGATCCTGTTTAAATGCCCACCTCTCTCTCTGATCCTGTTTAAATTACCCTCTCTCTCTCTGATCCCGTATAAATGCCCCCCTCTCTCTGATCCTGTTTAAATACCCTCTCTCTCTCATCATGTTTCAATTCTCCCTCTCTCTCTCATCCTGTTTAAATGCCGCTCTCTCTCTCATCCTTTTTAAATGCCCTCTCTCTCTGATCCTGTTTAAATACCCCTCTCTCTCTCTGACCCTATTTAAATGCCCCCTCTCTCTGATCCTGTTTAAATGCCCCCCCCTCTCTCTAACCCTGTTTAAATGCCCCCTCTCTCTGATCCTGTTTAAATGTCCCTCTCTCTCATCCTTTTTAAATGCCCCCTCTCTTTGATCCTGTTTGAATGCCCTTCTCTCGCTGATCCTGTTTACATATCCCTCTCTCTCTCTCTGATCCTGTTTAAATGTAATCTCTCATCCTGTTTAAATGCCCCCTCTCTCTGATCCTGTTTAAATGCCCACCTCTCTCTCACTGATCCTGTTTAAATGCCCCTCTCTCTCTCATCCTGTTTAAATAACCCTTGCTTTCTGTTCCTGTTTAAATGCCCCCTCTCTCTCTGATCCTGTTTAAATGCCCCCTCTCTGATCCTGTTAAAATGCCCTTCTCTCTCTGATCCTGTTTAAATGCCCACCTCTCTCTCTGATCCTGTTTAAATGCCCCCTCTCTCTCTGATCCTGTTTAAATGCCCCCTCTCTCTCTGATCCTATTTAAATGCCCCCTCTCTCTCTGATCCTGTTTAAATGCCCCTCTCACTGATCCTATTGAAATGCTCCCCTCTCAAATCCTGTTTAAATGCCCCCCTCTCTCTCTGATCTTTTTTAAATGCCCCCCTCTCTCTCTGATCTTGTTTAAATGCCCCCTCTCTCTCTGATCCTGTTTAAATGCCCCCCTCTCACTGTCCTGTTTAAATGACCCCTCTCACTGATCCTGTTGAAATGCTCCCCTCTCTCTCTGGTCTTGTTTAAATGCCCCCCCTCTCACTTATTCTGTTTAAATACTACCCCCCTCTCTCTGATCCTGTTTAAATGCCCACCTCTCTCTCTGATCCTGTTTAAATTACCCTCTCTCTCTCTGATCCCGTTTAAATACCCTCCTCTCTCTGATCCTGTTTAAATACCCTCTCTCTCTCATCCTGTTTCAATGCCCCCTCTCTCTCTCATCCTGTTTAAATGCCCCTCTCTCTCTCATCCTTTTTAAATGCCTCCTCTCTCTGATCCTGTTTAAATACCCCTCTCTCTCTCACTGATCCTGTTTAAATGCCCCTCTCTCTGATCCTGTTTAAATGCCCCTCTCTCTGATCCTGTTTAAATGCCCCCTCTCTCTGATCCTGTTTAAATGCCCCTCTCTCTGATCCTGTTTAAATGCCCCCTCTCTCTGATCCTGTTTAAATGCCCCCCCCTCTCTCTGACCCTGTTTAAATGCCCCCTCTCTCTGATCCTGTTTAAATGCCCCCCTCTCTCTCTGATCCTGTTTAAATGCCCCCTCTCTCTCTGATCCTGTTTAAATCCCCCTCTTTCTCTGATTGTATTTTTAAATGATCCCTCTCTCTCTGATCCTGTTTAAATGCGTCCTCTCTCTCTGATCCGTTTAAATGCCCCTCTCTCTCTCTGATCCTGTTTAAATACACCTCTCTCTCTCTGACCCTGTTTAAATGCCCCCTCTCTCTGATCCTGTTTAAATGCCCCCCCCTCTCTCTAACCCTGTTTAAATGCCCCCTCTCTCTGGTCCTGTTTAAATGTCCCTCTCTCTCTCATCCTGTTTAAATGCCCCCTCTCTTTGATCCTGTTTGAATGCCCTTCTCTCTCTCATCCTGTTTAAATATCCCTCTCTCTCACTGATCCTATTTAAATGCCCCCCTCTCTCTCATCCTGTTTAAATGCCCCTCTCTCTCTCATCCTGTTTAAATGCTACTCTCTCTCTCATCCTGTTTAAATACCCCTCGTTCTCTGATCCTGTTTAAATGCCCCCCTCTCTCTCTGATCCTGTTTAAATGCCCCCTCTCTGATCCTGTTTAAATGCCCCCTCTCTGATCCTGTTTAAATGCCCTTCTCTCTCTGATCCTGTTTAAATGTCCCTCTCTCTCTCTGATCCTGTTTAAATGCCACATCTCTCTGATCCTGTTTAAATGACCCCCTCTCCCTCTGACCCTGTTTAAATACCCCCTCTCTCTGATCCTGTTTAAATGCCCACCTCTCTCTCTGATCCTGTTTAAATGCCCCCTCTCTCTCTGATCCTATTTAAATGCCCCCTCTCTCTCTGATCCTATTTAAATGCCCCCTCTCACTGATCCTATTTAAATGCCCCCCCCTCTCTCTGATCTTTATTAAATGCCCCCCTCTCTCTCTCATCTTGTTTAAATGCCCCCTCTCTCTCTGATCCTGTTTAAATGTCCCCTCTCACTGTCCTGTTTAAATGATCCCTCTCACTGATCCTGTTGAAATGCCCCCCTCTCTCTCTGGTCTTGTTTAAATGCCCCCCCTCTCACTTATTCTGTTTAAATGCCCCCCCCTCTCTCTGATCTTTATTAAATGCCCCCCTCTCTCTCTGATCTTGTTTAAATGCCCCCTCTCTCTCTGATCCTGTTTAAATGTCCCCTCTCACTGTCCTGTTTAAATGACCCCTCTCACTGATCCTGTTGAAATGCCCCCCTCTCTCTCTGATCCTGTTTAAATGCCCCCTCTCTGATCCTGTTTAAATGCCCTTCTCTCTCTGATCCTGTTTAAATATCCCTCTCTCTCTCTGACCCTGTTTAAATGCCCCCTCTCTCTGATCCTGTTTAAATGCCCCCCCCCCTCTCTAACCCTGTTTAAATGCCCCCTCTCTCTAACCCTGTTTAAATGCCCCCTCTCTCTCTGATCCTGTTTAAATGCCCCCTCTCTCTCTGATCCTATTTAAATGCCCCCTCTCTCTCTGATCCTATTTAAATGCCCCCTCTCTCTCTGATCCTATTTAAATGCCCCCTCTCTCTCTGATCCTGTTTAAATGCCCCCTCTCACTGATCCTATTTAAATGCCCCCTCTCTGATCCTGTTTAAATGCCCCCTCTCTCTCAAATCCTGTTTAAATGCCCCCCTCTCTCTCTCTGATCTTTTTTAACTACCCCTCTCTTTCTCTGATCTTGTTTAAATGCCCCCTCTCTCTCTGATCCTGTTTAAATGCCCCCCTCTCACTGTCCTGTTTAAATGACCCCTCTCACTGATCCTGTTGAAATGCCCCCCTCTCTCTCTGGTCTTGTTTAAATGCCCCCCCTCTCACTTATTCTGTTTAAATGCTCCCCCCCTCTCTCTGATCCTGTTTAAATGCCCACCTCTCTCTCTGATCCTGTTTAAATTACCCTCTCTCTCTCTGATCCCGTATAAATGCCCCCCTCTCTCTGATCCTGTTTAAATACCCTCTCTCTCTCATCCTGTTTCAATGCCCCCTCTCTCTCTCATCCTGTTTAAATGCCCCTCTCTCTCTCATCCTTTTTAAATGCCCCCTCTCTCTGATCCTGTTTAAATACACCTCTCTCTCTCTGACCCTGTTTAAATGCCCACTCTCTCTGATCCTGTTTAAATGCCCCCCCCTCTCTCTAACCCTGTTTAAATGCCCCCTCTCTCTGATCCTGTTTAAATGTCCCTCTCTTTCTCATCCTTTTTAAATGCCCCCTCTCTTTGATCCTGTTTGAATGCCCTTCTCTCTTTCATCCTGTTTAAATACCCCTCTCTCTCACTGATCCTATTTAAATGCCCCCCTCTCTCTCATCCTTTTTAAATGCCCCTCTCTCTCTCATCCTGTTTAAATGCTACTCTCTCTCTCATCCTGTTTAAATACCCCTCGTTCTCTGATCCTGTTTAAATGCCCCCCTCTCTCTCTGATCCTGTTTAAATGCCCCCTCTCTGATCCTGTTTAAATGCCCCCTCTCTGATCCTGTTTAAATGCCCTTCTCTCTCTGATCCTGTTTAAATGTCCCTCTCTCTCTCTCTGATCCTGTTTAAATGCCACATCTCTCTGATCCTGTTTAAATGACCCCCTCTCCCTCTGACCCTGTTTAAATACCCCCTCTCTCTGATCCTGTTTAAATGCCCACCTCTCTCTCTGATCCTGTTTAAATGCCCCCTCTCTCTCTGATCCTATTTAAATGCCCCCTCTCTCTCTGATCCTGTTTAAATGCCCCCTCTCACTGATCCTATTTAAATGCCCCCTCTCTGATCCTGTTTAAATGCCCCCTCTCTCTCAAATCCTGTTTAAATGCCCCCCTCTCTCTCTGATCTTTATTAAATGCCCCCCTCTCTCTCTGATCTTGTTTAAATGCCCCCTCTCTCTCTGATCCTGTTTAAATGCCCCCCTCTCACTGTCCTGTTTAAATGACCCCTCTCACTGATCCTGTTGAAATGCCCCCCTCTCTCTCTGGTCTTGTTTAAATGCCCCCGCTTTCACTTATTCTGTTTAAATGCTCCCCCCCTCTCTCTGATCCTGTTTAAATGCCCACCTCTCTCTCTGATCCTGTTTAAATTACCCTCTCTCTCTCTGATCCCGTATAAATGCCCCCCTCTCTCTGATCCTGTTTAAATACCCTCTCTCTCTCATCATGTTTCAATTCTCCCTCTCTCTCTCATCCTGTTTAAATGCCCCCTCTCTCTGATCCTGTTTAAATGCCCACCCCTCTCTCTCACTGATCCTGTTTAAATGCCCCTCTCTCTCTCATCCTTTTTAAATGCCCCCTCTCTCTGATCCTGTTTAAATACCCTTCTCTCTCTCTGACCCTGTTTAAATGCCCCCTCGCTCTGATCCTGTTTAAATGCCCCCCCTCTCTCTAACCCTGTTTAAATGCCCCCTCTCGCTCATCCTTTTTAAATGCCCCCACTCTTTAATCCTGTTTGAATGCCCTTCTCTCTCTGATCCTGTTTAAATACCCCTCTCTCTCTTTCTGATCCTGGTTAAATGCCTTCTCTCATCCTGTTTAAATGCCCCCTCTCTCTGATCCTATTTAAATGCCCCCTCTCTGATCCTGTTTAAATGCCCCCTCTCTCTCAAATCCTGTTTAAATGCCCCCCTCTCTCTCTGATCTTTATTAAATGCCCCCCTCTCTCTCTGATCTTGTTTAAATGCCCCCTCTCTCTCTGATCCTGTTTAAATGCCCCCCTCTCACTGTCCTGTTTAAATGACCCCTCTCACTGATCCTGTTGAAATGCCCACCTCTCTCTCTCATCCTGTTTAAATGCTCCTCTCTCTCTCATCCTGTTTAAATACCCCTCGTTCTCTGATCCTGTTTAAATGCCCCCCTCTCTCTCTGATCCTGTTTAAATGCACCCTCTCTGATCCTGTTTAAATGCCCTCTCTCTGATCCTGTTTAAATGCCCTTCTCTCTCTGATCCTGTTTAAATGTCCCTCTCTCTCTCTGATCCTGTTTAAATGCCCCCACTCTCTGATCCTGTTTAAATGACCCCCTCTCCCTCTGACCCTGTTTAAATACCCCCTCTCTCTGATCCTGTTTAAATGCCCACCTCTCTCTCTGATCCTGTTTAAATGCCCCCTCTCTCTCTGATCCTATTTAAATGCCCCCCTCTCTCTGATCCTGTTTAAATGCCCCGTCTCACTGATCCTATTTAAATGGCCCCTCTCTGATCCTGTTTAAATGCCCCCTCTCTCTCAAATCCTGTTTAAATGCCCCCCTCTCTCTCTGATCTTTTTTAAATGCCCCCCTCTCTCTCTGATCTTGTTTAAATGCCCCCCCTCTCACTTATTCTGTTTAAATGCTCCCCCCCCTCTCTCTGATCCTGTTTAAATGCCCACCTCTCTCTCTGATCCTGTTTAAATTACCTTCTCTCTCTCTGATCCCGTGTAAATGCCCCCCTCTCTCTGATCCTGTTTAAATACCCTCTCTCTCTCATCCTGTTTCAATGCCCCCTCTCTCTCTCATCCTGTTTAAATGCCCCTCTCTCTCTCATCCTTTTTAAATGCCCCCTCTCTCTGATCCTGTTTAAATACCCCTCTCTCTCTCTGACCCTGTTTAAATGCCCCCTCGCTCTGATCCTGTTTAAATGCCCCCTCTCTCTCAAATCCTGTTTAAATGCCCCCCTCTCTCTCTGATCTTTTTTAAATGCCCCCCTCTCTCTCTGATCTTGCAGGGAGATAGAGGGAAACAAAAAGGAGGCAAAAACAAAAGACAGAAAGGAGATGAGGAAAAGTGGAGGGCAGAGAAACCCAAGGCAAAGAACAAAAAGGGCCATTGTACAGCAAAATTCTAAAAGGACAGAGGGTGTTAAAAAAACAAGCCTAAAGGCTTTGTGTCTGAATGCAAGGAGTATCCGCAATAAGGTGGATGAATTAACTGTGCAAATAGATGTTAACAAATATGATGTGATTGGGATTACGGAGACGTGGCTCCAGGATGAGCAGGGCTGGGAACTCAACATCCAGGGGTATTCAACATTCAGGAAGGATAGAATAAAAGGAAAAGGAGGTGGGGTAGCATTGCTGGTTAAGGAGGAGATTAAGGCAATAGTTAGGAAGGACATTAGCTTGGATGATGTGGAATCTATATGGGTAGAGCTGCAGAACACCAAAGGGCAAAAAACGTTAGTGGGAGTTGTGTACAGACCTCCAAACAGTAGTAGTGATGTTGGGGAGGGCATCAAACAGGAAATTAGGGGTGCGTGCAATAAAGGTGCAGCAGTTATAATGGGTGACTTTAATATGCACATAGATTGGGCTAACCAAACTGGAAGCAATACGGTGGAGGAGGATTTTCTGGAGTGCATAAGGGATGGTTTTTTAGACCAATATGTCGAGGAACCAACTAGGGGGGAGGCCATCTTAGACTGGGTGTTATGTAATGAGAAAGGATTAATTAGCAATCTCGTTGTGCGAGGCCCCTTGGGGAAGAGTGACCATAATATGGTGGAATTCTGCATTAGGATGGAGAATGAAACAGTTAATTCAGAGACCATGGTCCAGAACTTAAAGAAGGCTAACTTTGAAGGTATGAGGCGTGAATTGGCTGAGATGGATTGGCGAATGATACTTAAGGGGTTGACTGTGGATGGGCAATGGCAGACATTTAGAGACCGCATGGATGAACTACAACAATTGTACATTCCTGTCTGGCATAGAAATAAAAAAGGGAAGGTGGCTCAACCGTGGCTATCAAGGGAAATCAGGGATAGTATTAAAGCCAAGGAAGTGGCATACAAATTGGCCAGAAATAGCAGCGAACCTGGGGACTGGGAGAAATTTAGAACTCAGCAGAGGAGGACAAAGGGTTTGATTAGGGCAGGGAAAATGGAGTATGAGAAGAAGCTTGCAGGGAACATTAAGACGGATTGCAAAAGTTTCTATAGATATGTAAAGAGAAAAAGGTTAGTAAAGACAAATGTAGGTCCCCTGCAGTCAGAATCAGGGGAAGTCATAACGGGGAACAAAGAAATGGCGGACCAATTGAACAAGTACTTTGGTTCGGTATTCACGACGGAGGACACGAACAACCTTCCGGTTATAAAAGGGGTCGGGGGGTCTAGTAAGGAGGAGGAACTGAGGGAAATCCTTATTAGCCGGGAAATTGTGTTGGGGAAATTGATGGGATTGAAGGCCGATAAATCCCCAGGGCCTGATGGACTGCATCCCAGAGTACTTAAGGAGGTGGCCTTGGAAATAGTGGATGCGTTGACAGTCATTTTCCAACATTCCATTGACTCTGGATCAGTTCCTATGGAGTGGAGGGTAGCCAATGTAACCCCACTTTTTAAAAAAGGAGGGAGAGAGAAAACAGGGAATTATAGACCGGTCAGCCTGACATCGGTAGTGGGTAAAATGATGGAATCAATTATTAAGGATGTCATAGCAGTGCATTTGGAAAGAGGTGACATGATAGGTCCAAGTCAGCATGGATTTGTGAAAGGGAAATCATGCTTGACAAATCTTCTGGAATTTTTTGAGGATGTTTCCAGTAGAGTGGATAAGGGAGAACCAGTTGATGTGGTATATTTGGACTTTCAGAAGGCGTTCGACAAGGTCCCACACAAGAGATTGATGTGCAAAGTTAGAGCACATGGGATTGGGGGTAGTGTACTGACATGGATTGAGAACTGGTTGTCAGACAGGAAGCAAAGAGTAGGAGTAAATGGGTACTTTTCAGAATGGCAGGCAGTGACTAGTGGGGTACCGCAAGGTTCTGTGCTGGGGCCCCAGCTGTTTACACTGTACATTAATGATTTAGACGAGGGGATTAAATGTAGTATCTCCAAATTTGCGGATGACACTAAGTTGGGTGGCAGTGTGAGCTGCGAGGAGGATGCTGTGAGGCTGCAGAGCGACTTGGATAGGTTAGGTGAGTGGGCAAATGCATGGCAGATGAAGTATAATGTGGATAAATGTGAGGTTATCCACTTTGGTGGTAAAAACAGAGAGACAGACTATTATCTGAATGGTGACAGATTAGGAAAAGGGGAGGTGCAAAGAGACCTGGGTGTCATGGTACATCAGTCATTGAAGGTTGGCATGCAGGTGCAGCAGGCGGTTAAGAAAGCAAATGGCATGTTGGCCTTCATAGCAAGGGGATTTGAGTACAGGGGCAGGGAGGTGTTGCTACAGTTGTACAGAGCATTGGTGAGGCCACACCTGGAGTATTGTGTACAGTTTTGGTCTCCTAACCTGAGGAAGGACATTCTTGCTATTGAGGGAGTGCAGCGAAGGTTCACCAGACTGATTCCCGGGATGGCGGGACTGACCTATCAAGAAAGACTGGATCAACTGGGCTTGTATTCACTGGAGTTCAGAAGAATGAGAGGGGACCTCATAGAAACATATAAAATTCTGACGGGGTTAGACAGGTTAGATGCAGGAAGAATGTTCCCAATGTTGGGGAAGTCCAGAACCAGGGGTCACAGTCTAAGGATAAGGGGTAAGCCATTTAGGACCGAGATGCGGAGGAACTTCTTCACCCAGAGAGTGGTGAACCTGTGGAATTCTCTACCACAGAAAGTTGTTGAGGCCAATTCACTAAATATATTCAAAAAGGAGTTAGATGAGGTCCTTACTGCTAGGGGGATCAAGGGGTATGGCGAGAAAGCAGGAATGGGGTACTGAAGTTGAATGTTCAGCCATGAACTCATTGAATGGGGGTGCAGGCTAGAAGGGCCGAATGGCCTACTCCTGCACCTATTTTCTATGTTTCTATGTTTCTAAATGCCCCCCCCTCTCTCTAACCCTGTTTAAATGCCCCCTCTCTCTGATCCTGTTTAAATGTCCCTCTCTCTCTCATCCTTTTTAAATGCCCCCTCTCTTTAATCCTGTTTGAATGCCCTTCTCTCTCTGATCCTGTTTAAATACCCTTCTCTCTCTCTCTCTGATCCTGTTTAAATGCCTTCTCTCATCCTGTTTAAATGCCCCCTCTCTCTGATCCTGTTTAAATGCCCCCCTCTCTCTGACCCTGTTTAAATGCCCCCCTCTCTCTCATCCTTTATAAATGCCCCCTCTCTCTGATCCTGTTTAAATGCCCTCTCTCATCCTGTTTAAATGCCCTCTCTCTCTGATCCTGTTTAAATGCTCCCTCTCTCTCTCATCCTGTTTAAATTACCCTCTCTCTCTTTGATCCTGTTTGAATGCCCCTCTCTCTCTGATCCTGTTTAAATGTCCCTCTCTCTCTCATCCTTTTTAAATGCCCCCTCTCTCTGATCCTGTTTAAATACCCCTCTCTCTCTCATCCTGTTTAAAAAACCCTCGCACTCTGTTCCTGTTTAATTGCCCCCTCTCTCTCTGATCCTGTTTAAATGCCCCCTCTCTGATCCTGTTTAAATGCCCTTCTCTCTCTGACCCTGTTTAAATGCCCCCTCTCTCTGATCCTGTTTAAATGCCCCCCCCCTCTCTCTAACCCTGTTTAAATGCCCCCTCTCTCTGATCCTGTTTAAATGCCCCCCTCTCTCTCTGATCCTGTTTAAATGCCCCTCTTCCTCTCATCCTGTTTAAATGCCCACCTCTCTCTCTCATCCTGTTTAAATGCTCCTCTCTCTCTCATCCTGTTTAAATACCCCTCGTTCTCTGATCCTGTTTAAATGCCCCCCTATCTCTCTGATCCTGTTTAAATGCCCCCTCTCTGATCCTGTTTAAATGCCCTTCTCTCTCTGATCCTGTTTAAATGTCCCTCTCTCTCTCTGATCCTGTTTAAATGCCCCCTCTCTCTGATCCTGTTTAAATTACCCCTTCTCCCTCTGACCCTGTTTAAATACCCCCTCTCTCTGATCCTGTTTAAATGCCCCCTCTCACTGATCCTATTTAAATGCCCCCTCTCTGATCCTGTTTAAATGCCCCCTCTCTCTCAAATCCTGTTTAAATGCCCCCCTCTCTCTCTGATCTTTTTTAAATGCCCCCCTCTCTCTCTGATCTTGTTTAAATGCCCCCTCTCTCTCTGATCCTGTTTAAATGCCCCCCTCTCACTGTCCTGTTTAAATGACCCCTCTCACTGATCCTGTTGAAATGCCCCCCTCTCTCTCTGGTCTTGTTTAAATGCCCCCCCTCTCACTTATTCTGTTTAAATGCTCCCCCCCTCTCTCTGATCCTGTTTAGATGCCCACATCTCTCTCTGATCCTGTTTAAATTACCCTCTCTCTCTCTGATCCCGTATAAATGCACCCCTCTCTCTGATCCTGTTTAAATACCCTCTCTCTCTCATCCTGTTTCAATGCCCCCTCTCTCTCTCATCCTGTTTAAATGCCCCTCTCTCTCTCATCCTTTTTAAATGCCCCCTCTCTCTGATCCTGTTTAAATACCCCTCTCTCTCTCTGACCCTGTTTAAATGCCCCCTCTCTCTGATCCTGTTTAAATGCCCCCCCCCTCTCTCTAACCCTGTTTAAATGCCCCCTCTCTCTGATCCTGTTTAAATGTCCCTCTCTCTCTCATCCTTTTTAAATGCCCCCTCTCTTTGATCCTGTTTGAATGCCCTTCTCTCTCTGATCCTGTTTAAATACCCCTCTCTCTCTCTCTCTGATCCTGTTTATATGCCTTCTCTCATCCTGTTTAAATGCCCCCTCTCTCTGATCCTGTTTAAATGCCCCCCTCTCTCTGACCCTGTTTAAATGCCCCCTCTCTCTGATCCTGTTTAAATGCCCACCTCTCTCTCTCTGATCCTGTTTAAATGACCCCCTCTCCCTCTGACCCTGTTTAAATACCCCCTCTCTCTGATCCTGTTTAAATGCCCACCTCTCTCTCCGATCCTGTTTAAATGCCCCCTCTCTCTTTCATCATGTTTAAATGCCCCCACTCTGATCCTGTTTAAATGCCCCCTCTCTCTGATCTTGTTTAAATGCCCCCTCTCTCTCTGATCCTGTTTAAATGCCTCCTCTCTCTCTTATCCGTTTAAATGCCCCTCTCTCTCACTGATCCTGTTTAAATGCCCCCCCTCTTTGATCCTGTTTGAATGCCCTTCTCTCTCTGATCCTGTTTAAATAACCCTTGCTCTCTGTTCCTGTTTAAATGCCCCCTCTCTCTCTGATCCTGTTTAAATGCCCCCTCTCTGATCCTGTTTAAATGCCCTTCTCTCTCTGATCCTGTTTAAATATCCCTCTCTCTCTCTGACCCTGTTTAAATGCCCCCTCTCTCTGATCCTGTTTAAATGCCCCCCCCCTCTCTAACCCTGTTTAAATGCCCCCTCTCTCTAACCCTGTTTAAATGCCCCCTCTCTCTCTGATCCTGTTTAAATGCTCCCTCTCTCTCTGATCCTATTTAAATGCCCCCTCTCTCTCTGATCCTATTTAAATGCCCCCTCTCTCTCTGATCCTGTTTAAATGCCCCCTCTCACTGATCCTATTTAAATGCCCCCTCTCTGATCCTGTTTAAATGCCCCCTCTCTCTCAAATCCTGTTTAAATGCCCCCCTCTCTCTCTCTGATCTTTTTTAAATACCCCCCTCTTTCTCTGATCTTGTTTAAATGCCCCCTCTCTCTCTGATCCTGTTTAAATGCCCCCCTCTCACTGTCCTGTTCAAATGGCCCCTCTCACTGATCCTGTTGAAATGCCCCCCTCTCTCTCTGGTCTTGTTTAAATGACCCCCCTCTCACTTATTCTGTTTAAATGCTCCCCCCTCTCTCTGATCCTGTTTAAATGCCCACCTCTCTCTCTCATCCTGTTTAAATGCCCCTCTCTCTCTCATCCTTTTTAAATGCCCCCTCTCTCTGATCCTGTTTAAATACACCTCTCTCTCTCTGACCCTGTTTAAATGCCCCCTCTCTCTGATCCTGTTTAAATGCCCCCCCCTCTCTCTAACCCTGTTTAAATGCCCCCTCTCTCTGATCCTGTTTAAATGTCCCTCTCTTTCTCATCCTTTTTAAATGCCCCCTCTCTTTGATCCTGTTTGAATGCCCTTCTCTCTCTCATCCTGTTTAAATACCCCTCTCTCTCACTGATCCTATTTAAATGCCCCCCTCTCTCTCATCCTTTTTAAATGCCCCTCTCTCTCTCATCCTGTTTAAATGCTACTCTCTCTCTCATCCTGTTTAAATACCCCTCGTTCTCTGATCCTGTTTAAATGCCCCCCTCTCTCTCTGATCCTGTTTAAATGCCCCCTCTCTGATCCTGTTTAAATGCCCTTCTCTCTCTGATCCTGTTTAAATGTCCCTCTCTCTCTCTGATCCTGTTTAAATGCCACATCTCTCTGATCCTGTTTAAATGACCCCCTCTCCCTCTGACCCTGTTTAAATACCCCCTCTCTCTGATCCTGTTTAAATGCCCACCTCTCTCTCTGATCCTGTTTAAATGCCCCCTCTCTCTCTGATCCTATTTAAATGCCCCCTCTCTCTCTGATCCTGTTTAAATGACCCCTCTCACTGATCCTATTTAAATGCCCCCTCTCTGATCCTGTTTAAATGCCCCCTCTCTCTCAAATCCTGTTTAAATGCCCCCCTCTCTCTCTGATCTTTATTAAATGCCCCCCTCTCTCTCTGATCTTGTTTAAATGCCCCCTCTCTCTCTGATCCTGTTTAAATGCCCCCCTCTCACTGTCCTGTTTAAATGACCCCTCTCACTGATCCTGTTGAAATGTCCCCCTCTCTCTCTGGTCTTGTTTAAATGCCCCCCCTCTCACTTATTCTGTTTAAATGCTCCCCCCCTCTCTCTGATCCTGTTTAAATGCCCACCTCTCTCTCTGATCCTGTTTAAATTACCCTCTCTCTCTCTGATCCCGTATAAATGCCCCCCTCTCTCTGATCCTGTTTAAATACCCTCTCTCTCTCATCATGTTTCAATTCTCCCTCTCTCTCTCATCCTGTTTAAATGCCCCCTCTCTCTGATCCTGTTTAAATGCCCACCTCTCTCTCACTGATCCTGTTTAAATGCCCCTCTCTCTCTCATCCTGTTTAAATAACCCTTGCTTTCTGTTCCTGTTTAAATGCCCCCTCTCTCTCTGATCCTGTTTAAATGCCCCCTCTCTGATCCTGTTAAAATGCCCTTCTCTCTCTGATCCTGTTTAAATGCCCACCTCTCTCTCTGATCCTGTTTAAATGCCCCCTCTCTCTCTGATCCTGTTTAAATGCCCCCTCTCTCTCTGATCCCTATTTAAATGCCCCCTCTCTCTCTGATCCTGTTTAAATGCCCCTCTCACTGATCCTATTTAAATGCCCCATCTCTGATCCTGTTTAAATGCCCCCTCTCTCTCAAATCCTGTTTAAATGCCCCCCTCTCTCTCTGATCTTTTTTTAAATGCCCCCCTCTCTCTCTGATCTTGTTTAAATGCCCCCTCTCTCTCTGATCCTGTTTAAATGCCCCCCTCTCACTGTCCTGTTTAAATGCCCCCTCTCACTGATCCTATTTAAATGCCCCCTCTCAAATCCTGTTTAAATGCCCCCCTCTCTCTCTGATCTTTTTTAAATGCCCCCCTCTCTCTCTGATCTTGTTTAAATGCCCCCTCTCTCTCTGATCCTGTTTAAATGCCCCCCTCTCACTGTCCTGTTTAAATGACCCCTCTCACTGATCCTGTTGAAATGCTCCCCTCTCTCTCTGGTCTTGTTTAAATGCCCCCCCCTCTCACTTATTCTGTTTAAATACGACCCCCCTCTCTCTGATCCTGTTTAAATGCCCACCTCTCTCTCTGATCCTGTTTAAATTACCCTCTCTCTCTCTGATCCCGTATAAATACCCCCCTCTCTCTGATCCTGTTTAAATACCCTCTCTCTCTCATCCTGTTTCAATGCCCCCTCTCTCTCTGATCCTGTTTAAATGCCCCCTCTCTGATCCTGTTTAAATGCCCCTCTCTCTGATCCTGTTTAAATGCCCCCTCTCTCTGATCCTGTTTAAATGCCCCCCCCTCTCTCTGACCCTGTTTAAATGCCCCCTCTCTCTGATCCTGTTTAAATGCCCACCTCTCTCTCTGATCCTGTTTAAATGCCCCCTCTCTCTCTGATCCTGTTTAAATCCCCCTCTTTCTCTGATAGTATTTTTAAATGATCCCTCTCTCTCTGATCCTGTTTAAATGCGTCCTCTCTCTCTGATCCGTTTAAATGCCCCTCTCTCTCTCTCATCCTTTTTAAATGCCCCCTCTCTTTGATCCTGTTTGAATGTCCTTCTCTCTCTCATCCTGTTTAAATATCCCTCTCTCTCACTGATCCTATTTAAATGCCCCCCTCTCTCTCATCCTGTTTAAATGCCCCTCTCTCTCTCATCCTGTTTAAATGCTACTCTCTCTCTCATCCTGTTTAAATACCCCTCGTTCTCTGATCCTGTTTAAATGCCCCCCTCTCTCTCTGATCCTGTTTAAATGCCCCCTCTCTGATCCTGTTTAAATGCCCCCTCTCTGATCCTGTTTAAATGCCCTTCTCTCTCTGATCCTGTTTAAATGTCCCTCTCTCTCTCTGATCCTGTTTAAATGCCACATCTCTCTGATCCTGTTTAAATGACCCCCTCTCCCTCTGACCCTGTTTAAATACCCCCTCTCTCTGATCCTGTTTAAATGCCCACCTCTCTCTCGGATCCTGTTTAAATGCCCCCTCTCTCTCTGATCCTATTTAAATGCCCCCTCTCTCTCTGATCCTGTTTAAATGCCCCCTCTCACTGATCCTATTTAAATGCCCCCTCTCTGATCCTGTTTAAATGCCCCCTCTCTCTCAAATCCTGTTTAAATGCCCCCTCCTCTCTCTGATCTTTATTAAATGCCCCCCTCTCTCTCTGATCTTGTTTAAATGCCCCCTCTCTCTCTGATCCTGTTTAAATGTCCCCTCTCACTGTCCTGTTTAAATGACCCCTCTCACTGATCCTGTTGAAATGCCCCCCTCTCTCTCTGGTCTTGTTTAAATGCCCCCCCTCTCACTTATTCTGTTTAAATGCTCCCCCCTCTCTCTGATCGTGTTTAAATGCCCCCCTCTCTCTGATCCTGTTTAAATACCCTCTCTCTCTCATCATGTTTCAATGCTCCCTCTCTCTCTCTCATCCTGTTTAAATGCCCCTCTCTCTCTCTGATCCTGTTTAAATGTCCCCTCTCACTGTCCTGTTTAAATGACCCCTCTCACTGATCCTGTTGAAATGCCCCCCTCTCTCTCTGGTCTTGTTTAAATGCCCCCCCTCTCACTGATCCTGTTGAAATGCTCCCCTCTCTCTCTGGTCTTGTTTAAATGCCCCCCTCTCACTTATTCTGTTTAAATACGACCCCCCTCTCTCTGATCCTGTTTAAATGCCCACCTCTCTCTCTGATCCTGTTGAAATTACCCTCTCTCTCTCTGATCCCGTATAAATGCCCCCCTCTCTCTGATCCTGTTTAAATACCCTCTCTCTCTCATCATGTTTCAATGCTCCCTCTCTCTCTCTCATCCTGTTTAAATGCCCCTCTCTCTCTCATCCTTTTTAAATGCCCCCTCTCTCTGATCCTGTTTAAATACCCCTCTCTCTCTCTGACCCTGTTTAAATGCCCCCTCTCTCTGATCCTGTTTAAATGCCCCCCCCTCTCTCTAACCCTGTTTAAATGCCCCCTCTCTCTGATCCTGTTTAAATGTCCCTCTCTCTCATCCTTTTTAAATGCCCCCTCTCTTTGATCCTGTTTGAATGCCCTTCTCTCTCTGATCCTGTTTACATATCCCTCTCTCTCTCTCTGATCCTGTTTAAATGCCTTCTCTCATCCTGTTTAAATGCCCCCACTCTCTGATCCTGTTTAAATGCCCCCCTCTCTCTCATCCTGTTTAAATGCCCCTCTCTCTCTCATCCTGTTTAAATAACCCTCGCTTTCTGTTCCTGTTTAAATGCCCCCTCTCTCTCTGATCCTGTTTAAATGCCCCCTCTCTGATCCTGTTAAAATGCCCTTCTCTCTCTGATCCTGTTTAAATGCCCACCTCTCTCTCTGATCCTGTTTAAATGCCCACTCTCTCTGATCCTGTTTAAATGCCCCCTCTCTCTCTGATCCTATTTAAATGCCCCCTCTCTCTCTGATCCTGTTTAAATGCCCCCTCTCTGATCCTGTTTAAATGCCCCCTCTCTCTCAAATCCTGTTTAAATGCCCCCCTCTCTCTCTGATCTTTTTTAAATGCCCCCCTCTCTCTCTGATCTTGTTTAAATGCCCCCTCTCTCTCTGATCCTGTTTAAATGCCCCCCTCTCACTGTCCTGTTTAAATGCCCCCTCTAACTGATCCTATTTAAATGCCCCCTCTCAAATCCTGTTTAAATGCCCCCCTCTCTCTCTGATCTTTTTTAAATGCCCCCCTCTCTCTCTGATCCTGTTTAAATGCCCCCCTCTCACTGTCCTGTTTAAATGACCCCTCTCACTGATCCTGTTGAAATGCTCCCCTCTCTCTCTGGTCTTGTTTAAATGCCCCCCCTCTCACTTATTCTGTTGAAATACTACCCCCCTCTCTCTGATCCTGTTTAAATGCCCACCTCTCTCTCTGATCCTGTTTAAATTACCCTCTCTCTCTCTGATCCCGTATAAATGCCCCCCTCTCTCTGATCCTGTTTAAATACCCTCTCTCTCTCATCCTGTTTCAATGCCCCCTCTCTCTCTCATCCTGTTTAAATGCCCCTCTCTCTCTCATCCTTTTTAAATGCCCCCTCTCTCTGATCCTGTTTAAATACCCCTCTCTCTCTCACTGATCCTGTTTAAATGCCCCTCTCTCTGATCCTGTTTAAATGCCCCTCTCTCTGATCCTGTTTAAATGCCCCCTCTCTCTGATCCTGTTTAAATGCCCCCCCCTTTCTCTGATCCTGTTTAAATCCCCCTCTTTCTCTGATCCTATTTAAATGATCCCTCTCTCACTGATCCTGATTAAATGCCCCCCTCTCTCTCATCCTGTTTAAATGCCCCTCTCTCTCTCATCCTGTTTAAATACCCCTCGCTCTCTGATCCTGTATAAATGCCCCCCCCCTCTTTGATCCTGTTTGAATGCTCTTCTCTCTCTGATCCTGTTTAAATGTCCCTCTCTCTCTCATCCTTTTTAAATGCCCCCTCTCTCTGATCCTGTTTAAAAACCCCTCTCTCTCTCTCTGATCCTGTTTAAATGCCTTCTCTCATCCTGTTTAAATGCCCCCTCTCTCTGATCCTGTTTAAATGCCCCCCCTCTCTCTGACCCTGTTTAAATGTCCCCTCTCTCTGATCCTGTTTAAAAGGCCACCTCTCTCTCACTGATCCTGTTTAAATGCCCCCCTCTCTCTCATCCTGTTTAAATGCCCCTCTCTCTCTCATCCTGTTTAAATAACCCTCGCTCTCTGTTCCTGTTTAAATGCCCCCTCTCTCTCTGATCCTGTTTAAATGCCCCCTCTCTGATCCTGTTTAAATGGCCTTCTCTCTCTGATCCTGTTTAAATGTCCCTCTCTCTCTCTGACCCTGTTTAAATGCCCCCTCACTCTGATCCTGTTTAAATGCATCCCTCTCTCTCTGAGCCTGTTTAAATGACCCCTCTCTCAGATCCTGTTTAAATGCCCACCTCTCTCTCTGATCGTGTTTAAATGCCCCCTCTCGCTGATCCTGTTTAAATGCCCCTCTTTCTCTGATCCTATTTAAATGCCCCCTCTCTCTCTGATCCTGTTTAAATGCCCCCTCTCTCTCTGATCCGTTTAAATGCCCCTCTCTCTCACTGATACTGTTTAAATGCCCCTCTGATCCTGTTTAAATGACCCTCACTCGCTGAACTTGTTTAAATGCCCCCTCTCTCTGATCCGGTTTAAATGCCCCCCTCGCTCTCTGATCTTGTTTAAATGCCCTCTCTCTCTCTCATCCTGTTTAAATGCTCCCTCTCTCTCTCATCCTGTTTAAATGCCCCTCTTTCTCTGATCCTATTTAAATGCCCCATCTCTCTCTGATCCTGTTTAAATGCCCCCCTCTCACTGATCCTGTTTAAATGCCCCCCTCTCACTGATCCTGTTTAAATGCCCCCTCTCACTGATCCTGTTGAAATGCCCCCTCTCTCTCTGGTCTTGTTTAAATGCCCCCCCCTCTCACTTATTCTGTTTAAATGCCCCCCCTCTCTCTGATCCTGTTTAAATTACCCTCTCTCTCTCTGATCCTGTATAAATGCCCCCCTCTCTCTGATCCTGTTTAAATGCCCTCTCTCTCTCATCCTGTTTCAATGTCCCCTCTCTCTCTCATCCTGTTTAAATACGCCTCTCTCTCTCATCCTTTTTAAATGCCCCCTCTCTCTGATCCTGTTTAAATGCCCCCCTCTCTCTGATCCTGTTTAAATGCCCCTTCTCTCTCTGATCCTCTTTAAATGACCCCCTCTGTCTGATTCTGTTTAAATGCATCCCTCTTTCTCTGATCCTATTTAAATGCACCCTCTCTCTCTGATCCTCTTTAAATGACCCCCTCTGTCTGATTATGTTTAAATGCCCCCCTCTCTCTATGATCCTGTTTAAATGCCCCCTCTCTCTCTCTGATCTTGTTTAAATGCCCCCCTCTCTCTTTGATCCTGTTTAAATGCCCCCCTCTCTCTGATCCGATTTAAAGGCCTCCTCTCTCTCTCATCTTGTTTAAATGCCCCCTCTCTCTCTGATCCTGTTCAAATGCCCCCTCTCACTGATCCTGTTGAAATGCCCCCCTCTCTCTCTGGTCTTGTTTAAATGACCCCTCCTCTCACTTATTCTGCTTAAATGCCCCCTCTCTCTCTCATCCTGTTTAAATGCCCCTCTCTCTCTCATCCTTTATAAATGCCCCCTCTCTCTGATCCTGTTTAAATGCCCTCTCTCATCCTGTTTAAATGCCCTCTCTCTCTGATCCTGTTTAAATGCTCCCTCTCTCTCTGATCCTGTTTAAATGCCCTCTCTCATCCTGTTTAAATGCCCTCTCTCTCTGATCCTGTTTAAATGCTCCCTCTCTCTCTCATCCTGTTTAAATTACCCTCTCTCTCTCTGATCCTGTATCAATGCCCCCCTCTCTCTCATCCTGATTAAATGCCCCTTCTCTCTCTCTGATCCTGTTTAAATGCCCCCCTATCTCTGTGATCCTGTTTAAATGCCCCCCTCTCTCTATGATCCTGTTTAAATGCCCCCTCTCTCTCTCTGATCCTGTTTAAATGCCCCCCCTTCTCACTTATTCTGTTTAATTGCCCCCCCCCTCTCTCTAATCCTGTTTAAATGCCCCCTCTCTCTCTGATCCTGTTTAAATGCCCTCTCTCATCCTGTTTAAATGCCCTCTCTCTCTGATCCTGTTTAAATGCTCCCTCTCTCTCTCATCCTGTTTAAATTACCCTCGCTCTCTTTGATCCTGTTTGAATGCCCTTCTCTCTCTGATCCTGTTTAAATGTCCCTCTCTCTCTCATCCTTTTTAAATGCCCCCTCTCTCTGATCCTGTTTAAATACCCCTCTCTCTCTCATTATGTTTAAATAACCCTCGCTCTCTGTTCCTGTTTAAATGCTCCCTCTCTCTATGATCCTGTTTAAATGCCCTCTCTCTGATCCTGTTTAAATGCCCCCTCTCTCTGATCCTGTTTAAATGCCCCCCCCCCCTCTCTCTAACCCTGTTTAAATGCCCCCTCTATCTCATCCTGTTTAAATGCCCCCCTCTCTCTCTGATCCTGTTTAAATGCCCTCTCTCTGATCCTGTTTAAATGCCCTCTCTCTGATCCTGTTTAAATGCCCTTCTCTCTCTGATCCTGTTTAAATGTCCCTCTCTCTCTCTGATCCTGTTTAAATGCCCCCACTCTCTGATCCTGTTTAAATGAAGCCCTCTCCCTCTGACCCTGTTTAAATACCCCCTCTCTCTGATCCTGTTTAAATGCCCACCTCTCTCTCTGATCCTGTTTAAATGCCCCCTCTCTCTCTGATCCTGTTTAAATTCCCCCTCTCTCTCTGATCCTATTTAAATGCCCCCTCTCTCTCTGATCCTGTTTAAATGCCCCGTCTCACTGATCCTATTTAAATGGCCCCTCTCTGATCCTGTTTAAATGCCCCCTCTCTCTCAAATCCTGTTTAAATGCCCCCCTCTCTCTCTGATCTTTTTTAAATGCCCCCCTCTCTCTCTGATCTTGTTTAAATGCCCCCCCTCTCACTTATTCTGTTTAAATGCTCCCCCCCCTCTCTCTGATCCTGTTTAAATGCCCACCTCTCTCTCTGATCCTGTTTAAATTACCTTCTCTCTCTCTGATCCCGTGTAAATGCCCCCCTCTCTCTGATCCTGTTTAAATACCCTCTCTCTCTCATCCTGTTTCAATGCCCCCTCTCTCTCTCTTCCTGTTTAAATGCCCCTCTCTCTCTCATCCTTTTTAAATGCCCCCTCTCTCTGATCCTGTTTAAATACCCCTCTCTCTCTCTGACCCTGTTTAAATGCCCCCTCGCTCTGATCCTGTTTAAATGCCCCCCCTCTCTCTAACCCTGTTTAAATGCCCCCTCTCTCTGATCCTGTTTAAATGTCCCTCTCTCTCTCATCCTTTTTAAATGCCCCCTCTCTTTAATCCTGTTTGAATGCCCTTCTCTCTCTGATCCTGTTTAAATACCCCTCTCTCTCTCTCTGATCCTGTTTAAATGCCTTCTCTCATCCTGTTTAAATGCCCCCTCTCTCTGATCCTGTTTAAATGCCCCCCTCTCTCTGACCCTGTTTAAATGCCCCCTCTCTCTGATCCTGTTTAAATGCCCACCTCTCTCTCTCTGATCCTGTTTAAATTCCCCCTCTATCTGATCCTGTTTAAATGACCCCCTCTCCCTCTGACCCTGATTAAATACCCCCTCTCTCTGATCCTATTTAAATGCCCACCTCTCTCTCTGATCCTGTTTAAATGCCCCCTCTCTCTCTCTCTGATCCGATTTAAATGTCCCCTCTCTCTCTGATCCTGTTTATATACACCCTCTCTCTGATCCTATTTAAATGCCCACCTCTCTCTCTGATCCTGTTTAAATGCCCTCTCTCTCTCTGATCCTATTTAAATGCCCCCTCTCTCTCTGATCCTGTTTAAATGCCCCCTCTCACTGATCCTATTTAAATGCCCCCTCTCTGATCCTGTTTAAATTCCCCCTCTATCTGATCCTGTTTAAATTACCCCCTCTCTCTCTGATCCTATTTAAATGATCCCTCTCTCTCTGACCCTGTTTAAATGCCCCCTCTCTCTGATCTTTTTTAAATGCCCCCCTCTCTCTCTGATCTTGTTTAAATGCCCCCTCTCTCTCTGATCCTGTTTAAATGCCCCCCTCTCACTGTCCTGTTTAAATGACCCCTCTCACTGATCCTGTTGAAATGCCCCCCTCTCTCTCTGGTCTTGTTTAAATGTCTCCCCTCTCACTTATTCTGTTTAAATGCTCCCCCCCTCTCTCTGATCCTGTTTAAATGCCCACCTCTCTCTCTGATCCTGTTTAAATTACCCTCTCTCTCTCTCATCCTTTTTAAATGCCCCCTCTCTCTGATCCTGTTTAAATACCCCTCTCTCTCTCACTGATCCTGTTTAAATGCCCCTCTCTCTGATCCTGTTTAAATGCCCCTCTCTCTGATCCTGTTTAAATGCCCCCTCTCTCTGATCCTGTTTAAATGCCCCCCCCTCTCTCTGACCCTGTTTAAATGCCCCCTCTCTCTGATCCTGTTTAAATGCCCACCTCTCTCTCTGATCCTGTTTAAATGCCCCCTCTCTCTCTGATCCTGTTTAAATCCCCCTCTTTCTCTGATTGTATTTTTAAATGATCCCTCTCTCTCTGATCCTGTTTAAATGCGTCCTCTCTCTCTGATCCGTTTAAATGCCCCTCTCTCTCTCTGATCCTGTTTAAATACACCTCTCTCTCTCTGACCCTGTTTAAATGCCCCCTCTCTCTGATCCTGTTTAAATGCCCCCCCCTCTCTCTAACCCTGTTTAAATGCCCCCTCTCTCTGGTCCTGTTTAAAGGTCCCTCTCTCTCTCATCCTTTTTAAATGCCCCCTCTCTTTGATCCTGTTTGAATGCCCTTCTCTCTCTCATCCTGTTTAAATATCCCTCTCTCTCACTGATCCTATTTAAATGCCCCCCTCTCTCTCATCCTGTTTAAATGCCCCTCTCTCTCTCATCCTGTTTAAATGCTACTCTCTCTCTCATCCTGTTTAAATACCCCTCGTTCTCTGATCCTGTTTAAATGCCCCCCTCTCTCTCTGATCCTGTTTAAATGCCCCCTCTCTGATCCTGTTTAAATGCCCCCTCTCTGATCCTGTTTAAATGCCCTTCTCTCTCTGATCCTGTTTAAATGTCCCTCTCTCTCTCTGATCCTGTTTAAATGCCACATCTCTCTGATCCTGTTTAAATGACCCCCTCTCCCTCTGACCCTGTTTAAATACCCCCTCTCTCTGATCCTGTTTAAATGCCCACCTCTCTCTCTGATCCTGTTTAAATGCCCCCTCTCTCTCTGATCCTATTTAAATGCCCCCTCTCTCTCTGATCCTGTTTAAATGCCCCCTCTCTCTGATCCTATTTAAATGCCCCCTCTCTGATCCTGTTTAAATGCCCCCTCTCTCTCAAATCCTGTTTAAATGCCCCCCTCTCTCTCTGATCTTTATTAAATGCCCCCCTCTCTCTCTGATCTTGTTTAAATGCCCCCTCTCTCTCTGATCCTGTTTAAATGTCCCCTCTCACTGTCCTGTTTAAATGACCCCTCTCACTGATCCTGTTGAAATGCCCCCCTCTCTCTCTGGTCTTGTTTAAATGCCCCCCCTCTCACTTATTCTGTTTAAATGCTCCCCCCCTCTCTCTGATCCTGTTTAAATGCCCACCTCTCTCTCTGATCCTGTTTAAATTACCCTCTCTCTCTCTGATCCCGTATAAATGCCCCCCTCTCTCTGATCCTGTTTAAATACCCTCTCTCTCTCATCATGTTTCAATGCTCCCTCTCTCTCTCTCATCCTGTTTAAATGCCCCTCTCTCTCTCATCCTTTTTAAATGCCCCCTCTCTCTGATCCTGTTTAAATACCCCTCTCTCTCTCTGACCCTGTTTAAATGCCCCCTCTCTCTGATCCTGTTTAAATGCCCCCCCCTCTCTCTAACCCTGTTTAAATGCCCCCTCTCTCTGATCCTGTTTAAATGTCCCTCTCTCTCATCCTTTTTAAATGCCCCCTCTCTTTGATCCTGTTTGAATGCCCTTCTCTCTCTGATCCTGTTTACATATCCCTCTCTCTCTCTCTGATCCTGTTTAAATGCCTTCTCTCATCCTGTTTAAATGCCCCCACTCTCTGATCCTGTTTAAATGCCCACCTCTCTCTCACTGATCCTGTTTAAATGCCCCCCTCTCTCTCATCCTGTTTAAATGCCCCTCTCTCTCTCATCCTGTTTAAATAACCCTCGCTTTCTGTTCCTGTTTAAATGCCCCCTCTCTCTCTGATCCTGTTTAAATGCCCCCTCTCTGATCCTGTTAAAATGCCCTTCTCTCTCTGATCCTGTTTAAATGCCCACCTCTCTCTCTGATCCTGTTTAAATGCCCCCTCTCTCTGATCCTGTTTAAATGCCCCCTCTCTCTGATCCTGTTTAAATGCCCCCCCCTCTCTCTGATCCTGTTTAAATCCCCCTCTTTCTCTGATCCTATTTAAATGATCCCTCTCTCTCTGATCCTGTTTAAATGTCTCCTCTCTCTCTGATCCGTTCAAATGCCCCTCTCTCTCACTGATCCTGGTTAAATGCACCCCTCTCTCTCATCCTGTTTAAATGCCCCTCTCTCTCTCATCCTGTTTAAATACCCCTCGCTCTCTGATCCTGTATAAATGCCCCCCCCTCTTTGATCCTGTTTGAATGCTCTTCTCTCTCTGATCCTGTTTAAATGTCCCTCTCTCTCTCATCCTTTTTAAATGCCCCCTCTCTCTCATCCTGTTTAAAAACCCCTCTCTCTCTCTCTGATCCTGTTTAAATGCCTTCTCTCATCCTGTTTAAATGCCCCCTCTCTCTGATCCTGTTTAAATGCCCCCCCTCTCTCTGACCCTGTTTAAATGTCCCCTCTCTCTGATCCTGTTTAAATGCCCACCTCTCTCTCACTGATCCTGTTTAAATGCCCCCCTCTCTCTCATCCTGTTTAAATGCCCCTCTCTCTCTCATCCTGTTTAAATAACCCTCGCTCTCTGTTCCTGTTTAAATGCCCCCTCTCTGATGCTGTTTAAATGGCCTTCTCTGATCCTGTTTAAATGGCCTTCTCTCTCTGATCCTGTTTAAATGTCCCTCTCTCTCTCTGACCCTGTTTAAATGCCCCCTCACTCTGATCCTGTTTAAATGCATCCCTCTCTCTCTGAGCCTGTTTAAATGACCCCTCTCTCAGATCCTGTTTAAATGCCCACCTATCTCTCTGATCGTGTTTAAATGCCCCCTCTCGCTGATCCTGTTTAAATGCCCCTCTTTCTCTGATCCTATTTAAATGCCCCCTCTCTCTCTGATCCTGTTTAAATGCCCCCTCTCTCTCTGATCCGTTTAAATGCCCCTCTCTCTCACTGATACTGTTTAAATGCCCCTCTGATCCTGTTTAAATGACCCTCACTCGCTGAACTTGTTTAAATGCCCCCTCTCTCTGATCCGGTTTAAATGCCCCCCTCGCTCTCTGATCGTGTTTAAATGCCCTCTCTCTCTCATCCTGTTTAAATGCTCCCTCTCTCTCTCATCCTGTTTAAATGCCCCTCTTTCTCTGATCCTATTTAAATGCCCCCTCTCTCTCTGATCCTGTTTAAATGCCCCCCTCTCACTGATCCTGTTTAAATGCCCCCCTCTCACTGATCCTGTTTAAATGCCCCCTCTCACTGATCCTGTTGAAATGCCCCCTCTCTCTCTGGTCTTGTTTAAATGCCCCCCCCTCTCACTTATTCTGTTTAAATGCCCCCCCTCTCTCTGATCCTGTTTAAATTACCCTCTCTCTCTCTGATCCTGTATAAATGCCCCCCTCTCTCTGATCCTGTTTAAATGCCCTCTCTCTCTCATCCTGTTTCAATGTCCCCTCTCTCTCTCATCCTGTTTAAATACGCCTCTCTCTCTCATCCTTTTTAAATGCCCCCTCTCTCTGATCCTGTTTAAATGCCCCTCTCTCTCTGATCCTGTTTAAATGCCCCTTCTCTCTCTGATCCTCTTTAAATGACCCCCTCTGTCTGATTCTGTTTAAATGCTCCCCTCTTTCTCTGATCCTATTTAAATGCACCCTCTCTCTCTGATCCTCTTTAAATGACCCCCTCTGTCTGATTATGTTTAAATGCCCCCCTCTCTCTATGATCCTGTTTAAATGCCCCCTCTCTCTCTCTGATCTTGTTTAAATGCCCCCCTCTCTCTTTGATCCTGTTTAAATGCCCCCCTCTCTCTGATCCGATTTAAAGGCCTCCTCTCTCTCTCATCTTGTTTAAATGCCCCCTCTCTCTCTGATCCTGTTCAAATGCCCCCTCTCACTGATCCTGTTGAAATGCCCCCCTCTCTCTATGGTCTTGTTTAAATGACCCCCCCTCTCACTTATTCTGCTTAAATGCCCCCTCTCTCTCTCATCCTGTTTAAATGCCCCTCTCTCTCTCTGATCTTGTTTAAATGCCCCCTCTCTCTGATCCTGTTTAAATGCCCTCTCTCATCCTGTTTAAATGCCCTCTCTCTCTGATCCTGTTTAAATGCTCCCTCTCTCTCTCATCCTGTTTAAATGCCCCTCTTTCTCTGATCCTATTTAAATGCCCCCTCTCTCTCTGATCCTGTTTAAATGCCCCCTCTCTCTCAAATCCTGTTTAAATGCCCCCCTCTCTCTCTGATCTTTTTTAAATGCCCCCCTCTCTCTCTGATCTTGTTTAAATGCCCCCCCTCTCACTTATTCTGTTTAAATGCTCCCCCCCCTCTCTCTGATCCTGTTTAAATGCCCACCTCTCTCTCTGATCCTGTTTAAATTACCTTCTCTCTCTCTGATCCCGTGTAAATGCCCCCCTCTCTCTGATCCTGTTTAAATACCCTCTCTCTCTCATCCTGTTTCAATGCCCCCTCTCTCTCTCTTCCTGTTTAAATGCCCCTCTCTCTCTCATCCTTTTTAAATGCCCCCTCTCTCTGATCCTGTTTAAATACCCCTCTCTCTCTCTGACCCTGTTTAAATGCCCCCTCGCTCTGATCCTGTTTAAATGCCCCCCCTCTCTCTAACCCTGTTTAAATGCCCCCTCTCTCTGATCCTGTTTAAATGTCCCTCTCTCTCTCATCCTTTTTAAATGCCCCCTCTCTTTAATCCTGTTTGAATGCCCTTCTCTCTCTGATCCTGTTTAAATACCCCTCTCTCTCTCTCTGATCCTGTTTAAATGCCTTCTCTCATCCTGTTTAAATGCCCCCTCTCTCTGATCCTGTTTAAATGCCCCCCTCTCTCTGACCCTGTTTAAATGCCCCCTCTCTCTGATCCTGTTTAAATGCCCACCTCTCTCTCTCTGATCCTGTTTAAATTCCCCCTCTATCTGATCCTGTTTAAATGACCCCCTCTCCCTCTGACCCTGATTAAATACCCCCTCTCTCTGATCCTATTTAAATGCCCACCTCTCTCTCTGATCCTGTTTAAATGCCCCCTCTCTCTCTCTCTGATCCGATTTAAATGTCCCCTCTCTCTCTGATCCTGTTTATATACACCCTCTCTCTGATCCTATTTAAATGCCCACCTCTCTCTCTGATCCTGTTTAAATGCCCTCTCTCTCTCTGATCCTATTTAAATGCCCCCTCTCTCTCTGATCCTGTTTAAATGCCCCCTCTCACTGATCCTATTTAAATGCCCCCTCTCTGATCCTGTTTAAATTCCCCCTCTATCTGATCCTGTTTAAATTACCCCCTCTCTCTCTGATCCTATTTAAATGATCCCTCTCTCTCTGACCCTGTTTAAATGCCCCCTCTCTCTGATCTTTTTTAAATGCCCCCCTCTCTCTCTGATCTTGTTTAAATGCCCCCTCTCTCTCTGATCCTGTTTAAATGCCCCCCTCTCACTGTCCTGTTTAAATGACCCCTCTCACTGATCCTGTTGAAATGCCCCCCTCTCTCTCTGGTCTTGTTTAAATGTCTCCCCTCTCACTTATTCTGTTTAAATGCTCCCCCCCTCTCTCTGATCCTGTTTAAATGCCCACCTCTCTCTCTGATCCTGTTTAAATTACCCTCTCTCTCTCTCATCCTTTTTAAATGCCCCCTCTCTCTGATCCTGTTTAAATACCCCTCTCTCTCTCACTGATCCTGTTTAAATGCCCCTCTCTCTGATCCTGTTTAAATGCCCCTCTCTCTGATCCTGTTTAAATGCCCCCTCTCTCTGATCCTGTTTAAATGCCCCCCCCTCTCTCTGACCCTGTTTAAATGCCCCCTCTCTCTGATCCTGTTTAAATGCCCACCTCTCTCTCTGATCCTGTTTAAATGCCCCCTCTCTCTCTGATCCTGTTTAAATCCCCCTCTTTCTCTGATTGTATTTTTAAATGATCCCTCTCTCTCTGATCCTGTTTAAATGCGTCCTCTCTCTCTGATCCGTTTAAATGCCCCTCTCTCTCTCTGATCCTGTTTAAATACACCTCTCTCTCTCTGACCCTGTTTAAATGCCCCCTCTCTCTGATCCTGTTTAAATGCCCCCCCCTCTCTCTAACCCTGTTTAAATGCCCCCTCTCTCTGGTCCTGTTTAAAGGTCCCTCTCTCTCTCATCCTTTTTAAATGCCCCCTCTCTTTGATCCTGTTTGAATGCCCTTCTCTCTCTCATCCTGTTTAAATATCCCTCTCTCTCACTGATCCTATTTAAATGCCCCCCTCTCTCTCATCCTGTTTAAATGCCCCTCTCTCTCTCATCCTGTTTAAATGCTACTCTCTCTCTCATCCTGTTTAAATACCCCTCGTTCTCTGATCCTGTTTAAATGCCCCCCTCTCTCTCTGATCCTGTTTAAATGCCCCCTCTCTGATCCTGTTTAAATGCCCCCTCTCTGATCCTGTTTAAATGCCCTTCTCTCTCTGATCCTGTTTAAATGTCCCTCTCTCTCTCTGATCCTGTTTAAATGCCACATCTCTCTGATCCTGTTTAAATGACCCCCTCTCCCTCTGACCCTGTTTAAATACCCCCTCTCTCTGATCCTGTTTAAATGCCCACCTCTCTCTCTGATCCTGTTTAAATGCCCCCTCTCTCTCTGATCCTATTTAAATGCCCCCTCTCTCTCTGATCCTGTTTAAATGCCCCCTCTCTCTGATCCTATTTAAATGCCCCCTCTCTGATCCTGTTTAAATGCCCCCTCTCTCTCAAATCCTGTTTAAATGCCCCCCTCTCTCTCTGATCTTTATTAAATGCCCCCCTCTCTCTCTGATCTTGTTTAAATGCCCCCTCTCTCTCTGATCCTGTTTAAATGTCCCCTCTCACTGTCCTGTTTAAATGACCCCTCTCACTGATCCTGTTGAAATGCCCCCCTCTCTCTCTGGTCTTGTTTAAATGCCCCCCCTCTCACTTATTCTGTTTAAATGCTCCCCCCCTCTCTCTGATCCTGTTTAAATGCCCACCTCTCTCTCTGATCCTGTTTAAATTACCCTCTCTCTCTCTGATCCCGTATAAATGCCCCCCTCTCTCTGATCCTGTTTAAATACCCTCTCTCTCTCATCATGTTTCAATGCTCCCTCTCTCTCTCTCATCCTGTTTAAATGCCCCTCTCTCTCTCATCCTTTTTAAATGCCCCCTCTCTCTGATCCTGTTTAAATACCCCTCTCTCTCTCTGACCCTGTTTAAATGCCCCCTCTCTCTGATCCTGTTTAAATGCCCCCCCCTCTCTCTAACCCTGTTTAAATGCCCCCTCTCTCTGATCCTGTTTAAATGTCCCTCTCTCTCATCCTTTTTAAATGCCCCCTCTCTTTGATCCTGTTTGAATGCCCTTCTCTCTCTGATCCTGTTTACATATCCCTCTCTCTCTCTCTGATCCTGTTTAAATGCCTTCTCTCATCCTGTTTAAATGCCCCCACTCTCTGATCCTGTTTAAATGCCCACCTCTCTCTCACTGATCCTGTTTAAATGCCCCCCTCTCTCTCATCCTGTTTAAATGCCCCTCTCTCTCTCATCCTGTTTAAATAACCCTCGCTTTCTGTTCCTGTTTAAATGCCCCCTCTCTCTCTGATCCTGTTTAAATGCCCCCTCTCTGATCCTGTTAAAATGCCCTTCTCTCTCTGATCCTGTTTAAATGCCCACCTCTCTCTCTGATCCTGTTTAAATGCCCCCTCTCTCTGATCCTGTTTAAATGCCCCCTCTCTCTGATCCTGTTTAAATGC
This sequence comes from Pristiophorus japonicus, assembly GCF_044704955.1. Classification (NCBI taxonomy): domain Eukaryota; kingdom Metazoa; phylum Chordata; class Chondrichthyes; family Pristiophoridae; genus Pristiophorus; species Pristiophorus japonicus. The sequence goes on along the minus strand of NC_091989.1, from coordinate 72,610,694 downwards.
CCCCCCCTCTCTCTGATCCTGTTTAAATCCCCCTCTTTCTCTGATCCTATTTAAATGATCCCTCTCTCTCTGATCCTGTTTAAATGTCTCCTCTCTCTCTGATCCGTTCAAATGCCCCTCTCTCTCACTGATCCTGGTTAAATGCACCCCTCTCTCTCATCCTGTTTAAATGCCCCTCTCTCTCTCATCCTGTTTAAATACCCCTCGCTCTCTGATCCTGTATAAATGCCCCCCCCTCTTTGATCCTGTTTGAATGCTCTTCTCTCTCTGATCCTGTTTAAATGTCCCTCTCTCTCTCATCCTTTTTAAATGCCCCCTCTCTCTCATCCTGTTTAAAAACCCCTCTCTCTCTCTCTGATCCTGTTTAAATGCCTTCTCTCATCCTGTTTAAATGCCCCCTCTCTCTGATCCTGTTTAAATGCCCCCCCTCTCTCTGACCCTGTTTAAATGTCCCCTCTCTCTGATCCTGTTTAAATGCCCACCTCTCTCTCACTGATCCTGTTTAAATGCCCCCCTCTCTCTCATCCTGTTTAAATGCCCCTCTCTCTCTCATCCTGTTTAAATAACCCTCGCTCTCTGTTCCTGTTTAAATGCCCCCTCTCTGATGCTGTTTAAATGGCCTTCTCTGATCCTGTTTAAATGGCCTTCTCTCTCTGATCCTGTTTAAATGTCCCTCTCTCTCTCTGACCCTGTTTAAATGCCCCCTCACTCTGATCCTGTTTAAATGCATCCCTCTCTCTCTGAGCCTGTTTAAATGACCCCTCTCTCAGATCCTGTTTAAATGCCCACCTATCTCTCTGATCGTGTTTAAATGCCCCCTCTCGCTGATCCTGTTTAAATGCCCCTCTTTCTCTGATCCTATTTAAATGCCCCCTCTCTCTCTGATCCTGTTTAAATGCCCCCTCTCTCTCTGATCCGTTTAAATGCCCCTCTCTCTCACTGATACTGTTTAAATGCCCCTCTGATCCTGTTTAAATGACCCTCACTCGCTGAACTTGTTTAAATGCCCCCTCTCTCTGATCCGGTTTAAATGCCCCCCTCGCTCTCTGATCGTGTTTAAATGCCCTCTCTCTCTCATCCTGTTTAAATGCTCCCTCTCTCTCTCATCCTGTTTAAATGCCCCTCTTTCTCTGATCCTATTTAAATGCCCCCTCTCTCTCTGATCCTGTTTAAATGCCCCCCTCTCACTGATCCTGTTTAAATGCCCCCCTCTCACTGATCCTGTTTAAATGCCCCCTCTCACTGATCCTGTTGAAATGCCCCCTCTCTCTCTGGTCTTGTTTAAATGCCCCCCCCTCTCACTTATTCTGTTTAAATGCCCCCCCTCTCTCTGATCCTGTTTAAATTACCCTCTCTCTCTCTGATCCTGTATAAATGCCCCCCTCTCTCTGATCCTGTTTAAATGCCCTCTCTCTCTCATCCTGTTTCAATGTCCCCTCTCTCTCTCATCCTGTTTAAATACGCCTCTCTCTCTCATCCTTTTTAAATGCCCCCTCTCTCTGATCCTGTTTAAATGCCCCTCTCTCTCTGATCCTGTTTAAATGCCCCTTCTCTCTCTGATCCTCTTTAAATGACCCCCTCTGTCTGATTCTGTTTAAATGCTCCCCTCTTTCTCTGATCCTATTTAAATGCACGCTCTCTCTCTGATCCTCTTTAAATGACCCCCTCTGTCTGATTATGTTTAAATGCCCCCCTCTCTCTATGATCCTGTTTAAATGCCCCCTCTCTCTCTCTGATCTTGTTTAAATGCCCCCCTCTCTCTTTGATCCTGTTTAAATGCCCCCCTCTCTCTGATCCGATTTAAAGGCCTCCTCTCTCTCTCATCTTGTTTAAATGCCCCCTCTCTCTCTGATCCTGTTCAAATGCCCCCTCTCACTGATCCTGTTGAAATGCTCCCCTCTCTCTCTGGTCTTGTTTAAATGACCCCCCCTCTCACTTATTCTGCTTAAATGCCCCCTCTCTCTCTCATCCTGTTTAAATGCCCCTCTCTCTCTCTGATCTTGTTTAAATGCCCCCTCTCTCTGATCCTGTTTAAATGCCCTCTCTCATCCTGTTTAAATGCCCTCTCTCTCTGATCCTGTTTAAATGCTCCCTCTCTCTCTCATCCTGTTTAAATTACCCTCTCTCTCTCTGATACTGTATCAATGCCCCCCCCTCTCTCTCATCCTGATTAAATGCCCCTTCTCTCTCTCTGATCCTGTTTAAATGCCCCCCTCTCTCTATGATCCTGTTTAAATGCCCCCTCTCTCTCTCTGATCCTGTTTAAATGCCCCCCCTTCTCACTTATTCTGTTTAATTGCCCCCCCCTCTCTCTAATCCTGTTTAAATGCCCCCTCTCTCTCTGATCCTGTTTAAATGCCCTCTCTCATCCTGTTTAAATGCCCTCTCTCTCTGATCCTGTTTAAATGCTCCCTCTCTCTCTCATCCTGTTTAAATTACCCTCGCTCTCTTTGATCCTGTTTGAATGCCCTTCTCTCTCTGATCCTGTTTAAATGTCCCTCTCTCTCCCATCCTTTTTAAATGCCCCCTCTCTCTGATCCTGTTTAAATACCCCTCTCTCATTATGTTTAAATAACCCTCGCTCTCTGTTCCTGTTTAAATGCTCCCTCTCTCTATGATCCTGTTTAAATGCCCCCTCTCTAACCCTGTTTAAATGCCCCCTCTATCTCATCCTGTTTAAATGCCACTCTTCCTCTCATCCTGTTTAAATGCCCACCTCTCTCTCTCATCCTGTTTAAATGCTCCTCTCTCTCTCATCCTGTTTAAATACCCCTCGTTCTCTGATCCTGTTTAAATGCCCTCTCTCTGATCCTGTTTAAATGCCCTTCTCTCTCTGATCCTGTTTAAATGTCCCTCTCTCTCTCTGATCCTGTTTAAATGCCCCCACTCTCTGATCCTGTTTAAATGACCCCCTCTCCCTCTGACCCTGTTTAAATACCCCCTCTCTCTGATCCTGTTAAATGCCCACCTCTCTCTCTGATCCTGTTTAAATGCCCCCTCTCTCTCTGATCCTGTTTAAATGCCCCGTCTCTCTCTGATCCTATTTAAATGCCCCCTCTCTCTCTGATCCTGTTTAAATGCCCCGTCTCACTGATCCTATTTAAATGGCCCCTCTCTGATCCTGTTTAAATGCCCCCTCTCTCTCAAATCCTGTTTAAATGCCCCCCTCTCTCTCTGATCTTGTTTAAATGCCCCCCTCTCTCTCTCATCCTGTTTAAATACCCCTCTCTCTCTCTGACCCTGTTTAAATGCCCCCTCGCTCTGATCCTGTTTAAATGCCCCCTCTCTCTCTAACCCTGTTTAAATGCCCCCTCTCTCTGATCCTGTTTAAATGTCCCTCTCTCTCATCCTTTTTAAATGCCCCCTCTCTTTAATCCTGTTTGAATGCCCTTCTCTCTCTGATCCTGTTTAAATACCCCTCTCTCTCTCTGATCCTGTTTAAATGCCTTCTCTCATCCTGTTTAAATGCCCCCTCTCTCTGATCCTGTTTAAATGCCCCCCTCTCTCTGACCCTGTTTAAATGCCCCCTCTCTCTGATCCTGTTTAAATGCCCACCTCTCTCTCTCTGATCCTGTTTAAATTCCCCCTCTATCTGATCCTGTTTAAATGACCCCCTCTCCCTCTGACCCTGATTAAATACCCCCTCTCTCTGATCCTGTTTAAATGCTCCCCCCCTCTCTCTGATCCTGTTTAAATGCCCACCTCTCTCTCTGATCCTGTTTAAATTACCCTCTCTCTCTTTTTAATCTTTTTAAATGCCCCCTCTCTCTGATCCTGTTTAAATACCCCTCTCTCTCTGACCCTGTTTAAATGCCCCCTCTCTCTGATCCTGTTTAAATGCCCCGCCCTCTCTCATCCTTTTTAAATGCCCCCTCTCTTTAATCCTGTTTGAATGTCCTTCTCTCTCTGATCCTGTTTAAATACCCCTCTCTCTCTCTCTGATCCTGTTTAAATGCCTTCTCTCATCCTGTTTAAATGCCCCCCTCTCTCTGATCCTGTTTAAATTCCCCCTCTATCTGATCCTGTTTAAATGACCCCCTCTCCCTCTGACCCTGTTTAAATACCCCCTCTCTCTGATCCTGTTTAAATGCCTACCTCTCTCTCTGATCCTGTTTAAATGCCCCCTCTCTCTCTCTGATCCTATTTAAATGCCCCCTCTCTCTCTGATCCTGTTTAAATACCCCCTCTCTCTGATCCTATTTAAATGCCCCCCTCTCTCTCTGATCTTGTTTAAATGCCCCCTCTCTCTCTGATCCTGTTTAAATGCCCCCCTCTCTCTGATCCTGTTTAAATGCCCCCTCTCTCTCTGATCCTCTTTAAATGACCCCCTCTGTCTGATTCTGTTTAAATGCTCCCCTCTTTCTCTGATCCTATTTAAAGGCACCCTCTCTCTCTGATCCTCTTTAAATGACCCCCTCTGTCTGATTCTGTTTAAATGCTCCCCTCTTTCTCTGATCCTATTTAAATGCCCCCTCTCTCTCTGATCCTGTTTAAATGCCCTCTCTCTCTCATCCTGTTTAAATGCTCACTCTCTCTCTCATCCTGTTTAAATACCCCTCGTTCTCTGATCCTGTTTAAATGCCCCCCTCTCTCTCTGATCCTGTTTAAATGCCCCCTCTCTGATCCTGTTTAAATGCCCCCTCTCTGATCCTGTTTAAATGCCCTTCTCTCTCTTATCCTGTTTAAATGTCCCTCTCTCTTTCTGATCCTGTTTAAATGCCCCCTCTCTCTGATCCTGTTTAAATGACCCCTTCTCCCTCTGACCCTGTTTAAATACCCCCTATCTCTGATCCTGTTTAAATGCCCACCTCTCTCTCTGATCCTGTTTAAATGCCCCCTCTCTCTCTGATCCTGTTAAATGCCCCCTCTCTCTCTGATCCTATTTAAATGCCCCCCTCTCTCTCTGATCCTGTTTAAATGCCCCCTCTCACTGATCCTATTTAAATGCCCCCTCTCTAATCCTGTTTAAATGCCCCCTCTCTCTCAAATCCTGTTTAAATGCCCCCTCTCCCCCTGATCCGTTTAAGAACCCCTCTCTCTCTCTGATCCTGTTTAAATGCCCTCTCTCATCCTGTTTAAATGCCTCTCTCTCTATGATCCTGTTTAAATGCCCCCTCTCTCTCTCTGATCCTGTTTAAATGCCCCCCTCTCTCTCTGATCCTGTTTAAATGCCCCCCTCTCTCTCTGATCTTGTTTAAATGCCCCCTCTCTCTCTCTGATCCTGTTTAAAAGCCCCCCTCTCACTGTCCTGTTTAAATGACCCCTCTCACTGATCCTGTTGAAATGCCCCCCTCTCTCTCTGGTCTTGTTTAAATGCCCCCCCTCTCACTTATTGTGTTTAAATGCTCCCCCCTCTCTCTGATCGTGTTTAAATGCCCACCTCTCTCTCTGATCCTGTTTAAATTACCCTCTCTCTCTCTGATCCCGTATAAATGCCCCCCTCTCTCTGATCCTGTTTAAATACCCTCTCTCTCTCATCCTGTTTCAATGCCCCTCTCTCTCTCATCCTGTTTAAATGCCCCTCTCTCTCTCATCCTTTTTAAATGCCCCTCTCTCTGATCCTGTTTAAATACCCCTCTCTCTCTCTCTGATCCTGTTTAAATGCCCCTCTCTCTGATCCTGTTTAAATGCCCTCTCTCATCATGTTTAAATGCCCCCTCTCTCTGATCCTGTTTAAATGCCCCCCCCCTCTCTCTGACCCTGTTTAAATGCCCCCTCTCTCTGATCCTGTTTAAATGCCCACCTCTCTCTCTGATCCTGTTTAAATGCCCCCTCTCTCTCTGACCCTGTTTAAATGCCCCCTCTCTCTGATCCTGTTTAAATGCCCACCTCTCTCTCTGATCCTGTTTAAATGCCCCCTCTCTCTCTGATCCTGTTTAAATCCCCCTCTTTCTCTGATCCTATTTAAATGCCTTCTCTCTCTCTGATCCGTTTAAATGCCCCTCTCTCTCACTGCTCCTGTTTAAATGCCCCCCTCTCTCTCATCCTGTTTAAATGTCCCTCTCTCTCTCATCCTGTTTAAATAACCCTCGCTCTCTGATCCTGTATAAATGCCCCCCCCTCTTTGATCCTGTTTGAATGCCCTTCTCTCTCTGATCCTGTTTAAATGTCCCTCTCTCTCTCTCTAATCCTGTTTAAATGCCCTCTCTCATCCTGTTTAAATGCCCCCTCTCTCTGATCCTGTTTAAATGCCCCCCCCCCCTCTCTCTGACCCTGTTTAAATGCCCCCTCTCTCTGATCCTGTTTAAATGCCCACCTCTCTCTCTGATCCTGTTTAAATGCCCCCTCTCTCTCTGATCCTGTTTAAATCCCCCTCTTTCTCTGATCCTATTTAAATGCCTTCTCTCTCTCTGATCCGTTTAAAGGCCCCTCTCTCTCACTGCTCCTGTTTAAATGCCCCCCTCTCTCTCATCCTGTTTAAATGTCCCTCTCTCTCTCATCCTGTTTAAATAACCCTCGCTCTCTGATCCTGTATAAATGCCCCCCCCCCCTCTTTGATCCTGTTTGAATGCCCTTCTCTCTCTGATCCTGTTTAAATGTCCCTCTCTCTCTCTCTAATCCTGTTTAAATGCCCTCTCTCATCCTGCTTAAATGCCCCCTCTCTCTGATCCTGTTTAAATGCCCCCCCCCCTCTCTCTGACCCTGTTTAAATGCCCCCTCTCTCTGATCCTGTTTAAATGCCCACCTCTCTCGCTGATCCTGTTTAAATGCCCCCTCTCTCTCTGACCCTGTTTAAATGCCCCCTCTCTCTGATCCTGTTTAAATGCACACCTCTCTCTCTGATCCTGTTTAAATGCCCCCCCCCTCTCTCTGACCCTGTTTAAATGCCCCCTCTCTCTGACCCTGTTTAAATGCCCCCTCTCTCTGATCCTGTTTAAATGCCCACCTCTCTCTCTCATCCTGTTTAAATGCCCCCTCTCTCTCTCATCCTCTTTAAATGACCCGCTCTGTCTGATTCTGTTTAAATGCTCCCCTCTTTCTCTGATCCTGTTTAAATGCCCCCTTTCTCTCTCTCATCCTGTTTCAATGCCCCCCGCTCTCTCTCTGATCCTGTTTAAATGCCCCCCTCTCTCTGATCCGATTTAAAGGCCTCCTCTCTCTCTGATCTTGTTTAAATGCTCCCCCTCTCACTTATTCTGTTTAAATGCCCCCTCTCTCTCTCATCCTGTTTAAATTCCCCTCTCTCTCTCATCCTTTATAAATGCCCCCTCTCTCTGATCCTGTTTAAATGCCCTCTCTGATCCTGTATAAATGCCCCCCCCCCCCCTCTTTGATCCTGTTTGAATGCCCTTCTCTCTCTGATCCTGTTTAAATGTCCCTCTCTCTCTCTGGCTCTGTTTAAATGCCCCTCTCTCTGATCCTGTTTAAATGCCCCCCCCCTCTCTCTCTGACCCTGTTTAAATGACCCCTCTCTCTGATCCTGTTTAAATGCCCACCTCTATCTCTGATCCTGTTTAAATGCCCCCCTCTCTCTCTGATCCTGTTTAAATGCCCCTCTTGCTCTCATCCTGTTTCAATGCCCCTTCTCTCTCTCTCATCCTATTTAAATGCTCCTCTCTCTCTCATCCTGTTTAAATACCCCTCGTTCTCTGATCCTGTTTAAATGCCCCCCTCTCTCTCTGATCCTGTTTAAATGCCCCCTCTCTGATCCTGTTTAAATGCCCCCTCTCTGATCCTGTTTAAATGCCCTTCTCTCTCTTATCCTGTTTAAATGTCCCTCTCTCTTTCTGATCCTGTTTAAATGCCCCCTCTCTCTGATCCTGTTTAAATGACCCCCTCTCCCTCTGACCCTGTTTAAATACCCCCTATCTCTGATCCTGTTTAAATGCCCACCTCTCTCTGATCCTGTTTAAATGCCCCCTCTCTCTCTGATCCTGTTTAAATGCCCCCCTCTCTCTGATCCTGTATAAATGCCCCTCTCTCTGATCCTGTTTAAATGCCACCTCTCTCTGATCGTGTTTAAATGCCCTCTCTATCTGATCCTGTTTCAAGGCCCCTCTCACTGATCATGTTTTAATGCACCCTCTCACTGATCCTGTTGAAATGGCCCCCTCTCTCTCTGGTCTTGTTTAAATGCCCCTCTCTCACTTATTGTGTTTAAATACCCCCCACTCTCTGATCCTGTTTAAATTTCCCTCTCTCTCTCTGATCCTGTACAAATGGCCCCCCCTCTCTGATCCTGTTTAAATGCCCTTCTCTCTCTGATCCTGTTTAAATGTCCCTCTCTCTCTCTGACCCTGTTTAAATGCCCCCTCTCTCTGATCCTGTTTAAATGCCCCCCTCTCTCTCTGACCCTGTTTAAATGCCCCCTCTCTCTGATCCTGTTTAAATGCCCACCACTCTCTCTGATCCTGTTTAAATGACCCCTCTCTCTCTGATCCTGTTTAAATGCCCCCTCTCTCTCTCTCTGGTCCTCTTTCAATGCCCCCCTCTGTCTGATTATGTTTAAATGACCCCCTCTCTCTCTCATCCTGTTTCAATGCCCCCCTCTCACTGATCCTGTTTAAATGCCCCCTCTCTCTCTGATCCTCTTTAAATGACCCCCTCTGTCTAATTCTGTTTAAATGCTCCCCTCTTTCTCTGATCCTATTTAAATGCCCCCTCTCTCTAATCCTGTTTAAATGCCCCCTCTCTCTCTCATCCTGTTTAAATGCCCCTCTCTCTCTGATCCTGTTTAAAAACCCCTCCCTTTCTCTGATCCTGTTTAAATGCCCCTCTCTCTGATCCTGTTTAAATTCCCCTCTCTCACTCTGATCCTGTATAAAGGCCCCCCTCGCTCTGATCCTGTTTAAATACCCTCTCTCTCTCATCCTGTTTCAATGCCCCCGCGCTCTCTCTCATCCTGTTTAAATGCCCCTCTCTCTCTCATCCTTTTCAAATGCCCCCTCTCTCTGATCCTGTTTAAATGCCCTCTCTCATCCTGTTTAAATGCCCCCTCTCTCTGATCCGGTTTAAATGCCCCCCTCTCTCTCTGACCCTGTTTAAATGCCCCCTCTCTCTGATCCTGTTTAAATGCCCACCTCTCTCTCTCATCCTGTTTAAATGCCCCCTCTCTCTCTGATCCTGTTTAAATGCCCCTCTTTCTCTGATCCTATTTAAATGCCCCCTCCCTCTCTCTGATCCTGTTTAAATGCCTCCTCTCTCTCTGATCCGTTTAAATACCCCTCTCCCTCACTGATCCTGTTTAAATGTCCCTCTCTCTCTCTGATCCCGTTTAAATGCCCCTCTCTCTCTCATCCTGTTGAAATGCCCCTCTCTCTGATCCGGTTTAAATTCCCCTCGCTCTCTCTGATCCTGTATAAATGCCCCCCTCTCTCTGATCATGTTTAAATGCCCTCTCTCCCTCATCCTGTTTCAATGCCCCCTCTCTCTCTCATCCTGTTTAAATGCCCACCTCTCTCTCATCCAGTTTAAATACCCCTCTCTCTCTCTCTGATCCTGTTTAAATGCCTTCTCTCATCCTGTTTAAATGCCCCCTCTCTCTGATCCTGTTTAAATGCCCCCCTCTCTCTGACCCTGTTTAAATGCCCCCTCTCTCTGATCCTGTTTAAATGCCCACCTCGATCTCTCTGATCCTGTTTAAATTCCCCCTCTATCTGATCCTGTTTAAATGACCCCCTCTCCCTCTGACCCTGATTAAATACCCCCTCTCTCTGATCCTGTTTAAATACCCCCCTCTCACTGTCCTGTTTAAATGACCCCTCTTACTGATCCTGTTTAAATGCCCACCTCTCTCTCTGATCCTGTTTAAATGCCCCCTCTCTCTCTGATCCTGTTTAAATCCCCCTCTTTCTCTGATCCTATTTAAATGCCTTCTCTCTCTCTGATCCGTTTAAATGCCCCTCTCTCTCACTGCTCCTGTTTAAATGCCCCCCTCTCTCTCATCCTGTTTAAATGTCCCTCTCTCTCTCATCCTGTTTAAATAACCCTCGCTCTCTGATCCGGTATAAATGCCCCCCCCCCTCTTTGATCCTGTTTGAATGCCCTTCTCTCTCTGATCCTGTTTAAATGTCCCTCTCTCTCTCTCTAATCCTGTTTAAATGCCCTCTCTCATCCTGTTTAAATGCCCCCTCTCTCTGATCCTGTTTAAATGCCCCCCCCTCTCTCTGACCCTGTTTAAATGCCCCCTCTCTCTGATCCTGTTTAAATGCCCACCTCTCTCGCTGATCCTGTTTAAATGCCCCCTCTCTCTCTGACCCTGTTTAAATGCCCCCTCTCTCTGATCCTGTTTAAATGCACACCTCTCTCTCTGATCCTGTTTAAATGCCCCCCCCCCTCTCTTTGACCCTGTTTAAATGCCCCCTCTCTCTGATCCTGTTTAAATGCACACCTCTCTCTCTGATCCTGTTTAAATGCCCCCCCCCCTCTCTTTGACCCTGTTTAAATGCCCCCTCTCTCTGATCCTGTTTAAATGCCCACCTCTCTCTCTCATCCTGTTTAAATGCCCACCTCTCTCTCTCATCCTGTTTAAATGCCCCCTCTCTCTCTGATCCTCTTTAAATGACCCGCTCTGTCTGATTCTGTTTAAATGCTCCCCTCTTTCTCTGATCCTGTTTAAATGCCCCCTTTCTCTCTCTGATCCTGTTTCAATGCCCCCCGCTCTCTCTCTGATCCTGTTTAAATGCCCCCCTCTCTCTGATCCGATTTAAAGGCCTCCTCTCTCTCTGATCTTGTTTAAATGCCCCCCCCTCTCACTTATTCTGTTTAAATGCCCCCTCTCTCTCTCATCCTGTTTAAATTCCCCTCTCTCTCTCATCCTTTATAAATGCCCCCTCTCTCTGATCCTGTTTAAATGCCCTCTCTGATCCTGTATAAATGCCCCCCCCCCTCTTTGATCCTGTTTGAATGCCCTTCTCTCTCTGATCCTGTTTAAATGTCCCTCTCTCTCTCTGGCTCTGTTTAAATGCCCCTCTCTCTGATCCTGTTTAAATGCCCCCCCCTCTCTCTCTGACCCTGTTTAAATGCCCCCCTCTCTCTCTGATCCTGTTTAAATGCCCCTCTTGCTCTCATCCTGTTTCAATGCCCCTTCTCTCTCTCTCATCCTATTTAAATGCTCCTCTCTCTCTCATCCTGTTTAAATACCCCTCGTTCTCTGATCCTGTTTAAATGCCCCCCTCTCTCTCTGATCCTGTTTAAATGCCCCCTCTCTGATCCTGTTTAAATGCCCCCTCTCTGATCCTGTTTAAATGCCCTTCTCTCTCTTATCCTGTTTAAATGTCCCTCTCTCTTTCTGATCCTGTTTAAATGCCCCCTCTCTCTGATCCTGTTTAAATGGCCACCTCTCTCTCTCATCCTGTTTAAATGCCCCCTCTCTCTCTGATCCTGTTTAAATGCCCCTCTTTCTCTGATCCTATTTAAATGCCCCCTCTCTCTCTCTGATCCTGTTTAAATGCCTCCTCTCTCTCTGATCCGTTTAAATACCCCTCTCTCTCACTGATCCTGTTTAAATGTCCCTCTCTCTCTCTGATCCCGTTTAAATGCCCCTCTCTCTCTCAATCCTGTTGAAATGCCCCTCTCTCTGATCCGGTTTAAATTCCCCTCGCTCTCTCTGATCCTGTATAAATGCCCCCCTCTCTCTGATCATGTTTAAATGCCCTCTATCCCTCATCCTGTTTCAATGCCCCCTCTCTCTCTCATCCTGTTTAAATGCCCACCTCTCATCCTGTTTAAAAACCCCTCTCTCTCTCTGATCCTGTTTAAATGTCTCTCTCTCTGATCCTGTTTAAATGCCCTTTCTCATTCTGTTTAAATGCCCTCTCTCTCTCATCCTGTTTAAATGCCCCCCTCTCTCTCTGATCTTGTTTAAATGCCCCCTCTCTCTCTCTGATCCTGTTTAAAAGCCCCCCTCTCACTGTCCTGTTTAAATGACCCCTCTCACTGATCCTGTTGAAATGCCCCCCTCTCTCTCTGGTCTTGTTTAAATGCCCCCCCTCTCACTTATTGTGTTTAAATGCTCCCCCCTCTCTCTGATCGTGTTTAAATGCCCACCTCTCTCTCTGATCCTGTTTAAATTACCCTCTCTCTCTCTGATCCCGTATAAATGCCCCCCTCTCTCTGATCCTGTTTAAATACCGTCTCTCTCTCATCCTGTTTCAATGCCCCTCTCTCTCTCATCCTGTTTAAATGCCCCTCTCTCTCTCATCCTTTTTAAATGCCCCTCTCTCTGATCCTGTTTAAATACCCCTCTCTCTCTCTCTCTCTCTGATCCTGTTTAAATGCCCCTCTCTCTGATCCTGTTTAAATGCCCTCTCTCATCATGTTTAAATGCCCCCTCTCTCTGATCCTGTTTAAATGCCCCCCCCCTCTCTCTGACCCTGTTTAAATGCCCCCTCTCTCTGATCCTGTTTAAATGCCCACCTCTCTCTCTGATCCTGTTTAAATGCCCCCTCTCTCTCTGACCCTGTTTAAATGCCCCCTCTCTCTGATCCTGTTTAAATGCCCACCTCTCTCTCTGATCCTGTTTAAATGCCCCCTCTCTCTCTGATCCTGTTTAAATCCCCCTCTTTCTCTGATCCTATTTAAATGCCTTCTCTCTCTCTGATCCGTTTAAATGCCCCTCTCTCTCACTGCTCCTGTTTAAATGCCCCCCTCTCTCTCATCCTGTTTAAATGTCCCTCTCTCTCTCATCCTGTTTAAATAACCCTCGCTCTCTGATCCTGTATAAATGCCCCCCCCCTCTTTGATCCTGTTTGAATGCCCTTCTCTCTCTGATCCTGTTTAAATGTCCCTCTCTCTCTCTCTAATCCTGTTTAAATGCCCTCTCTCATCCTGTTTAAATGCCCCCTCTCTCTGATCCTGTTTAAATGCCCCCCCCTCTCTCTGACCCTGTTTAAATGCCCCCTCTCTCTGATCCTGTTTAAATGCCCACCTCTCTCTCTCATCCTGTTTAAATGCTCCTCTCTCTCTCATCCTGTTTAAATACCCCTTGTTCTCTGATCCTGTTTAAATGCCCTCTCTCTGATCCTGTTTAAATGCCCTTCTCTCTCTGATCCTGTTTAAATGTCCCTCTCTCTCTCTGATCCTGTTTAAATACCCCCTCTCTCTGATCCTGTTTAAATGCCCACCTCTCTCTCTGATCCTGTTTAAATGCCCCCTCTCTCTCTGATCCTGTTTAAATGCCCCCTCTCTCTCTGATCCTATTTAAATGCCCCCTCTCTCTCTGATCCTGTTTAAATGACCCCTCTCACTGATCCTATTTAAATGCCCCCTCTCTGATCCTGTTTAAATGCCCCCTCTCTCTCAAATCCTGTTTAAATGCCCCCCTCTCTCTCTGATCTTGTTTAAATGCCCCCCTCTCTCTCTCATCCTGTTTAAATACCCCTCTCTCTCTCTGACCCTGTTTAAATGCCCCCTCGCTCTGATCCTGTTTAAATGCCTCCCCCTCTCTCTAACCCTGTTTAAATGCCCCCTCTCTCTGATCCTGTTTAAATGTCCCTCTCTCTCTCATCCTTTTTAAATGCCCCCTCTCTTTAATCCTGTTTGAATGCCCTTCTCTCTCTGATCCTGTTTAAATACCCCTCTCTCTCTCTGATCCTGTTTAAATGCCTTCTCTCATCCTGTTTAAATGCCCCCTCTCTCTGATCCTGTTTAAATGCCCCCCTCTCTCTGACCCTGTTTAAATGCCCCCTCTCTCTGATCCTGTTTAAATGCCCACCTCGATCTCTCTGATCCTGTTTAAATTCCCCCTCTATCTGATCCTGTTTAAATGACCCCCTCTCCCTCTGACCCTGATTAAATACCCCCTCTCTCTGATCCTGTTTAAATACCCCCCTCTCACTGTCCTGTTTAAATGACCCCTCTTACTGATCCTGTTTAAATGCCCACCTCTCTCTCTGATCCTGTTTAAATGCCCCCTCTCTCTCTGATCCTGTTTAAATCCCCCTCTTTCTCTGATCCTATTTAAATGCCTTCTCTCTCTCTGATCCGTTTAAATGCCCCTCTCTCTCACTGCTCCTGTTTAAATGCCCCCCTCTCTCTCATCCTGTTTAAATGTCCCTCTCTCTCTCATCCTGTTTAAATAACCCTCGCTCTCTGATCCGGTATAAATGCCCCCCCCCTCTTTGATCCTGTTTGAATGCCCTTCTCTCTCTGATCCTGTTTAAATGTCCCTCTCTCTCTCTCTAATCCTGTTTAAATGCCCTCTCTCATCCTGTTTAAATGCCCCCTCTCTCTGATCCTGTTTAAATGCCCCCCCCTCTCTCTGACCCTGTTTAAATGCCCCCTCTCTCTGATCCTGTTTAAATGCCCACCTCTCTCGCTGATCCTGTTTAAATGCCCCCTCTCTCTCTGACCCTGTTTAAATGCCCCCTCTCTCTGATCCTGTTTAAATGCACACCTCTCTCTCTGATCCTGTTTAAATGCCCCCCCCCCTCTCTCTGACCCTGTTTAAATGCCCCCTCTCTCTGACCCTGTTTAAATGCCCCCTCTCTCTGATCCTGTTTAAATGCCCACCTCTCTCTCTCATCCTGTTTAAATGCCCACCTCTCTCTCTCATCCTGTTTAAATGCCCCCTCTCTCTCTGATCCTCTTTAAATGACCCGCTCTGTCTGATTCTGTTTAAATGCTCCCCTCTTTCTCTGATCCTGTTTAAATGCCCCCTTTCTCTCTCTGATCCTGTTTCAATGCCCCCCGCTCTCTCTCTGATCCTGTTTAAATGCCCCCCTCTCTCTGATCCGATTTAAAGGCCTCCTCTCTCTCTGATCTTGTTTAAATTCCCCCCCCTCTCACTTATTCTGTTTAAATGCCCCCTCTCTCTCTCATCCTGTTTAAATTCCCCTCTCTCTCTCATCCTTTATAAATGCCCCCTCTCTCTGATCCTGTTTAAATGCCCTCTCTGATCCTGTATAAATGCCCCCCCCCCTCTTTGATCCTGTTTGAATGCCCTTCTCTCTCTGATCCTGTTTAAATGTCCCTCTTGCTCTCATCCTGTTTCAATGCCCCTTCTCTCTCTCTCATCCTATTTAAATGCTCCTCTCTCTCTCATCCTGTTTAAATACCCCTCGTTCTCTGATCCTGTTTAAATGCCCCCCTCTCTCTCTGATCCTGTTTAAATGCCCCCTCTCTGATCCTGTTTAAATGCCCCCTCTCTGATCCTGTTTAAATGCCCTTCTCTCTCTTATCCTGTTTAAATGTCCCTCTCTCTTTCTGATCCTGTTTAAATGCCCCCTCTCTCTGATCCTGTTTAAATGACCCCCTCTCCCTCTGACCCTGTTTAAATACCCCCTATCTCTGATCCTGTTCAAATGCCCACCTCTCTCTCTGATCCTGTTTAAATGCCCCCTCTCTCTCTGATCCTGTTTAAATGCCCCCCTCTCTCTCTGATCCTATTTAAATGCCCCCCTCTCTCTCTGATCCTGTTTAAATGCCCCCTCTCACTGATCCTATTTAAATGCCCCCTCTCTAATCCTGTTTAAATGCCCCCTCTCTCTCAAATCCTGTTTAAATGCCCCCTCTCCCCCTGATCCGTTTAAGAACCCCTCTCTCTCTCTGATCCTGTTTAAATGCCCTCTCTCATCCTGTTTAAATGCCCCTCTCTCTCTATGATCCTGTTTAAATGCCCCCTCTCTCTCTCTGATCCTGTTTAAATGCCCCCCTCTCACTGTCCTGTTTAAATGACCCCTCTCACTGATCCTGTTGAAATGCCCCCCTCTCTCTCTGGTCTTGTTTAAATGCCCCCCCTCTCACTTATTGTGTTTAAATGCTCCCCCCCTCTCTCTGATCGTGTTTAAATGCCCACCTCTCTCTCTGATCCTGTTTAAATTACCCTCTCTCTCTCTGATCCCGTATAAATGCCCCCCTCTCTCTGATCCTGTTTAAATACCGTCTCTCTCTCATCCTGTTTCAATGCCCCTCTCTCTCATCCTGTTTAAATGCCCCTCTCTCTCTCATCCTTTTTAAATGCCCCCTCTCTCTGATCCTGTTTAAATACCCCTCTCTCTCTCTCTGATCCTGTTTAAATGCCCCTCTCTCTGATCCTGTTTAAATGCCCTCTCTCATCATGTTTAAATGCCCCCTCTCTCTGATCCTGTTTAAATGCCCCCCCCCCTCTCTCTGACCCTGTTTAAATGCCCCCTCTCTCTGATCCTGTTTAAATGCCCACCTCTCTCTCTGATCCTGTTTAAATGCCCCCTCTCTCTCTGACCCTGTTTAAATGCCCCCTCTCTCTCTGATCCTGTTTAAATCCCCCTCTTTCTCTGATCCTATTTAAATGCCTTCTCTCTCTCTGATCCGTTTAAATGCCCCTCTCTCTCACTGCTCCTGTTTAAATGCCCCCCTCTCTCTCATCCTGTTTAAATGTCCCTCTCTCTCTCATCCTGTTTAAATAACCCTCGCTCTCTGATCCTGTATAAATGCCCCCCCCCTCTTTGATCCTGTTTGAATGCCCTTCTCTCTCTGATCCTGTTTAAATGTCCCTCTCTCTCTCATCCTTTTTAAATGCCCCCGCTCTCTGATCCTGTTTAAATACCCCTCTCTCTCTCTCTAATCCTGTTTAAATGCCCCCTCTATCTCTGACCCTGTTTAAATGCCCCCTCTCTCTGATCCTGTTCAAATGCACACCTCTCTCTCTGATCCTGTTTAAATGCCCCCCCCCCCCTCTCTCTGACCCTGTTTAAATGCCCCCTCTCTCTGATCCTGTTTAAATGCCCACCTCTCTCTCTGATCCTGTTTAAATGCCCCCTCTCTCTCTGACCCTGTTTAAATGCCCCCTCTCTCTGATCCTGTTTAAATGCCCACCTCTCTCTCTGATCCTGTTTAAATGCCCCCTCTCTCTCTGATCCGTTTAAATGCCCCTCTCTCTCACTGCTCCTGTTTAAATGCCCCCCCTCTCTCTCATCCTGTTTAAATGTCCCTCTCTCTCTCATCCTGTTTAAATAACCCTCGCTCTCTGATCCGGTATAAATGCCCCCCCCCCTCTTTGATCCTGTTTGAATGCCCTTCTCTCTCTGATCCTGTTTAAATGTCCCTCTCTCTCTCATCCTTTTTAAATGCCCCCTCTCTCTGATCCTCTTTAAATACCCCTCTCTCTCTCTCTAATCCTATTTAAATGCCCTCTCTCATCCTGTTTAAATGCCCCCTCTCTCTGATCCTGTTTAAATGCCCCCCCCCCTCTCTCTGACCCTGTTTAAATGCCCCCTCTCTCTGATCCTGTTTAAATGCCCACCTCTCTCGCTGATCCTGTTTAAATGCCCCCTCTCTCTCTGACCCTGTTTAAATGCCCCCTCTCTCTGATCCTGTTTAAATGCACACCTCTCTCTCTGATCCTGTTTAAATGCCCCCCCCCTCTCTCTGACCCTGTTTAAATGACCCCTCTCTCTGATCCTGTTTAAATGCCCCCTCTCTCTGATCCTGTTTAAATGCCCACCTCTCTCTCTGATCCTGTTTAAATGCCCCCTCTCTAATCCTGTTTAAATGACCCCTCTCTCTCAAATCCTGTTTAAATGCCCCCTCTCCCCCTGATCCGTTTAAGAACCCCTCTCTCTCTCTGATCCTGTTTAAATGCCCTCTCTCATCCTGTTTAAATGCCCCTCTCTCTCTATGATCCTGTTTAAATGCCCCCTCTCTCTCTCTGATCCTGTTAAAATGCCCCCCTCTCACTGTCCTGTTTAAATGACCCCTCTCACTGATCCTGTTGAAATGCCCCCCTCTCTCTCTGGTCTTGTTTAAATGCCCCCCCTCTCACTTATTGTGTTTAAATGCTCCCCCCCTCTCTCTGATCGTGTTTAAATGCCCACCTCTCTCTCTGATCCTGTTTAAATTACCCTCTCTCTCTCTGATCCCGTATAAATGCCCCCCTCTCTCTGATCCTGTTTAAATACCGTCTCTCTCTCATCCTGTTTCAATGCCCCTCTCTCTCTCATCCTGTTTAAATGCCCCTCTCTCTCTCATCCTTTTTAAATGCCCCCTCTCTCTGATCCTGTTTAAATACCCCTCTCTCTCTCTCTGATCCTGTTTAAATGCCCCTCTCTCTGATCCTGTTTAAATGCCCTCTCTCATCATGTTTAAATGCCCCCTCTCTCTGATCCTGTTTAAATGCCCCCCCCCCCCTCTCTCTGACCCTGTTTAAATGCCCCCTCTCTCTGATCCTATTTAAATGCCTTCTCTCTCTCTGATCCGTTTAAATGCCCCTCTCTCTCACTGCTCCTGTTTAAATGCCCCCCTCTCTCTCATCCTGTTTAAATGTCCCTCTCGCTCTCATCCTGTTTAAATAACCCTCGCTCTCTGATCCTGTATAAATGCCCCCCCCTCTTTGATCCTGTTTGAATGCCCTTCTCTCTCTGATCCTGTTTAAATGTCCCTCTCTCTCTCATCCTTTTTAAATGCCCCCTCTCTCTGATCCTGTTTAAATACCCCTCTCTCTCTCTCTAATCCTGTTTAAATGCCCTCTCTCATCCTGTTTAAATGCCCCCTCTCTCTGATCCTGTTTAAATGCCCCCCCCCTCTCTCTGATCCTGTTTAAATGCCCCCTCTCTCTGATCCTGTTTAAATGCCCACCTCTCTCGCTGATCCTGTTTAAATGCCCCCCCCTCTCTCTGACCCTGTTTAAATGCCCCCTCTCTCTGATCCTGTTTAAATGCCCACCTCTCTCTCTGATCCTGTTTAAATGCCCCCTCTCTCTCTGACCCTGTTTAAATGCCCCCTCTCTCTCTGATCCTGTTTAAATCCACCTCTTTCTCTGATCCTATTTAAATGCCCCCTCTCTCTCTGATTCTGTTTAAATGCCTTCTCTCTCTCTGATCCGTTTAAATGCCCCTCTCTCTCACTGATCCTGTTTAAATGCCCCTCTCTCTCATCCTGTTTAAATGTCCCTCTCTCTCTTATCCTGTTTAAATAACCCTCGCTCTCTGATCCTGTATAAATGCCCCCCCCTCTTTGATCCTGTTTGAATGCCCTTCTCTCTCTGATCCTGTTTAAATGTCCCTCTCTCTGATCCTGTTTAAATGCCCTTTCTCATTCTGTTTAAATGCCCCTCTCTCTGATCCTGTTTAAATGCCCCCCTCTCTCTCTCATCCTGTTTAAATGCCCCTCTTTCTCTGATCCTATTTAAATGCCCCCTCTCTCTCTCATCCTGTTTAAATGCCCTCTCTCATCCTGTTTAAATGCCCCCTCTCACTGATCCTATTTAAATGTCCCCTCTCTCTCTGATCCTGTTTTAAAAAAAAACCCTCTCTCTCTGATCATGTTTAAATGTCCCCTTTCTCTCTAATCCGTTTAAATGCCCCTCTCTCTCACTGATCCTGTTTAAATGCCCCTCTGATGCTGTTTAAATGTCGCTCACTCGCTGAACTTGTTTAAATGCCCCCTCTCTGATCCTGTTTAAATGCCACCTCTCTCTCCCTAATCCTGTTTAAATTACCCAGTCTCTCTCTCATCCTGTTTCAATGCACCCTCTCTCTGTGATCCGTTTAAATGCCCCTCTCTCTCACTGATCCTGTTTAAATGCCCCCCTCTCTCTCTGATCCTGTTTAAATGCCCACCTCTCTCTCATCCTGTTTAAAAACCCCTCTTCTCTCTGATCCTGTTTAAATGTCCCTCTCTCTGATCCTGTTTAAATGCCCTTTCTCATTCTGTTTAAATGCCCCTCTCTCTGATCCTGTTTAAATGCCCCCCTCTCTCTCTCATCCTGTTTAAATGCCCCTCTTTCTCTGATCCTATTTAAATGCCCCCTCTCTCTCTCATCCTGTTTAAATGCCCTGTCTCATCCTGTTTAAATGCCCCCTCTCTCTGATCCTGTTTAAATGCCCCCTCTCTCTCTGATCCTGTTTAAATGCCCCTCTCTCTCTGATCCTGTTTAAAAAACCCTCCCTCTCTCTGATCCTGTATAAATGCCCCTCTCACTGATCCTGTTTAAATGCCACCTCTCTCTGATCGTGTTTAAATGCCCTCTCTATCTGATCCTGTTTCAAGGCCCCTCTCACTGATCCTGTTTTAATGCACCCTCTCAATGATCCTGTTGAAATGGCCCCCTCTCTCTCTGGTCTTGTTTAAATGCCCCCCTCTCACTTATTGTGTTTAAATGCCCCCCACTCTCTGATCCTGTTTAAATTTCCCTCTCTCTCTCTGATCCTGTACAAATGGCCCCCCCTCTCTGATCCTGTTTAAATGCCCTTCTCTCTCTGATCCTGTTTAAATGTCCCTCTCTCTCTCTGACCCTGTTTAAATGCCCCCCTCTCTCTCTGACCCTGTTTAAATGCCCCCTCTCTCTGATCCTGTTTAAATGCCCACCACTCTCTCTGATCCTGTTTAAATGACCCCTCTCTCTCTGATCCTGTTTAAATGCCCCCTCTCTCTCTCTCTGGTCCTCTTTCAATGCCCCCCTCTGTCTGATTATGTCTAAATGACCCCCTCTCTCTCTGATCCTGTTTCAATGCCCCCCTCTCTCTGATCCTGTTTAAATGCCCCCTCTCTCTCTGATCCTCTTTAAATGACCCCCTCTGTCTAATTCTGTTTAAATGCTTCCCTCTTTCTCTGATCCTATTTAAATGCCCCCTCTCTCTAATCCTGTTTAAATGCCCCCTCTCTCTCTCATCCTGTTTAAAGGCCCCCCTCGCTCTGATCCTGTTTAAATACCCTCTCTCTCTCATCCTGTTTCAATGCCCCCGCGCTCTCTCTCATCCTGTTTAAATGCCCCTCTCTCTCTCATCCTTTTCAAATGCCCCCTCTCTCTGATCCTGTTTAAATGCCCTCTCTCATCCTGTTTAAATGCCCCCTCTCTCTGATCCGGTTTAAATGCCCCCCTCTCTCTCTGACCCTGTTTAAATGCCCCCTCTCTCTGATCCTGTTTAAATGCCCACCTCTCTCTCTCATCCTGTTTAAATGCCCCCTCTCTCTCTGATCCTGTTGAAATGCCCCTCTCTCTGATCCGGTTTAAATTCCCCTCGCTCTCTCTGATCCTGTATAAATGCCCCCCTCTCTCTGATCATGTTTAAATGCCCTCTCTCCCTCATCCTGTTTCAATGCCCCCTCTCTCTCTCATCCTGTTTAAATGCCCACCTCTCTCTCATCCTGTTTAAAAACCCCTCTCTCTCTCTCTGATCCTGTTTAAATGTCTCTCTCTCTGATCCTGTTTAAATGCCCTTTCTCATTCTGTTTAAATGCCCTCTCTCTCTCATCCTGTTTAAATGCCCCCCTCTCTCTCTGATCTTGTTTAAATGCCCCCTCTCTCTCTCTGATCCTGTTTAAATGCCCCCCTCTCACTGTCCTGTTTAAATGACCCCTCTCACTGATCCTGTTGAAATGCCCCCCTCTCTCTCTCTGGTCTTGTTTAAATGCCCCCCCTCTCACTTATTGTGTTTAAATGCTCCCCCCTCTCTCTGATCCTGTTAAATTACCCTCTCTCTCTCTGATCCCGTATAAATGCCCCCCTCTCTCTGATCCTGTTTAAATACCGTCTCTCTCTCATCCTGTTTCAATGCCCCTCTCTCTCTCATCCTGTTTAAATGCCCCTCTCTCTCTCATCCTTTTTAAATGCCCCTCTCTCTGATCCTGTTTAAATACCCCTCTCTCTCTCTCTGATCCTGTTTAAATGCCCCTCTCTCTGATCCTGTTTAAATGCCCTCTCTCATCATGTTTAAATGCCCCCTCTCTCTGATCCTGTTTAAATGCCCCCCCCCTCTCTCTGACCCTGTTTAAATGCCCCCTCTCTCTGATCCTGTTTAAATGCCCACCTCTCTCTCTGATCCTGTTTAAATGCCCCCTCTCTCTCTGACCCTGTTTAAATGCCCCCTCTCTCTGATCCTGTTTAAATGCCCACCTCTCTCTCTGATCCTGTTTAAATGCCCCCTCTCTCTCTGATCCTGTTTAAATCCCCCTCTTTCTCTGATCCTATTTAAATGCCTTCTCTCTCTCTGATCCGTTTAAATGCCTCTCTCTCTCACTGCTCCTGTTTAAATGCCCCCCTCTCTCTCATCCTGTTTAAATGTCCCTCTCTCTCTCATCCTGTTTAAATAACCCTCGCTCTCTGATCCTGTATAAATGCCCCCCCCCCTCTTTGATCCTGTTTGAATGCCCTTCTCTCTCTGATCCTGTTTAAATGTCCCTCTCTCTCTCTCTAATCCTGTTTAAATGCCCTCTCTCATCCTGTTTAAATGCCCCCTCTCATCCTGTTTAAATGCCCCCTCTCTCTGATCCTGTTTAAATGCCCCCCCCTCTCTCTGACCCTGTTTAAATGCCCCCTCTCTCTGATCCTGTTTAAATGCCCACCTCTCTCGCTGATCCTGTTTAAATGCCCCCTCTCTCTCTGACCCTGTTTAAATGCCCCCTCTCTCTGATCCTGTTTAAATGCACACCTCTCTCTCTGATCCTGTTTAAATGCCCCCCCCCCTCTCTCTGACCCTGTTTAAATGCCCCCTCTCTCTGACCCTGTTTAAATGCCCCCTCTCTCTTATCCTGTTTAAATGCACAGCTCTCTCTCTCATCCTGTTTAAATGCCCCCTCTCTCTCTGATCCTCTTTAAATGACCCGCTCTGTCTGATTCTGTTTAAATGCTCCCCTCTTTCTCTGATCCTGTTTAAATGCCCCCTTTCTCTCTCTGATCCTGTTTCAATGCCCCCCGCTCTCTCTCTGATCCTGTTTAAATGCCCCCCTCTCTCTGATCCGATTTAAAGGCCTCCTCTCTCTCTGATCTTGTTTAAATGCCCCCCCTCTCACTTATTCTGTTTAAATGCCCCCTCTCTCTCTCATCCTGTTTAAATTCCCCTCTCTCTCTCATCCTTTATAAATGCCCCCTCTCTCTGATCCTGTTTAAATGCCCTCTCTGATCCTGTATAAATGCCCCCCCCCCCCTCTGATCCTGTTTGAATGCCCTTCTCTCTCTGATCCTGTTTAAATGTCCCTCTCTCTCTCTGGCTCTGTTTAAATGCCCCTCTCTCTGATCCTGTTTAAATGCCCCTTCTCTCTCTCTCATCCTATTTAAATGCTCCTCTCTCTCTCATCCTGTTTAAATACCCCTCGTTCTCTGATCCTGTTTAAATGCCCCCCTCTCTCTCTGATCCTGTTTAAATGCCCCTCTCTGATCCTGTTTAAATGCCCCCTCTCTGATCCTGTTTAAATGCCCTTCTCTCTCTTATCGTGTTTAAATGTCCCTCTCTCTTTCTGATCCTGTTTAAATGCTCCCTCTCTCTGATCCTGTTTAAATGACCCCCTCTCTCTCTGATCCTGTTTAAATGCCCCCTCTCTCTCTGATCCTGTTTAAATGCCCCCCTCTCTCTCTGATCCTATTTAAATGCCCCCCTCTCTCTCTGATCCTGTTTAAATGCCCCCTCTCACTGATCCTATTTAAATGCCCCCTCTCTAATCCTGTTTAAATGCCCCCTCTCAAATCCTGTTTAAATGCCCCCTCTCCCCCTGATCCGTTTAAGAACCCCTCTCTCTCTCTGATCCTGTTTAAATGCCCTCTCTCATCCTGTTTAAATGCCCCTCTCTCTCTATGATCCTGTTTAAATGCCCCCTCTCTCTCTCTGATCCTGTTTAAATGCCCCCCTCTCACTGTCCTGTTTAAATGACCCCTCTCACTGATCTTGTTGAAATGCCCCCCTCTCTCTCTGGTCTTGTTTAAATGCCCCCCCTCTCACTTATTGTGTTTAAATGCTCCCCCCCTCTCTCTGATCGTGTTTAAATGCCCACCTCTCTCTCTGATCCTGTTTAAATTACCCTCTCTCTCTCTGATCCCGTATAAATGCCCCCCTCTCTCTGATCCTGTTTAAATACCGTCTCTCTCTCAACCTGTTTCAATGCCCCTCTCTCTCTCATCCTGTTTAAATGCCCCTCTCTCTCTCATCCTTTTTAAATGCCCCCTCTCTCTGATCCTGTTTAAATACCCCTCTCTCTCTCTCTGATCCTGTTTAAATGCCCCTCTCTCTGATCCTGTTTAAATGCCCTCTCTCATCATGTTTAAATGCCCCCTCTCTCTGATCCTGTTTAAATGCCCCCCCCCCCCTCTCTCTGACCCTGTTTAAATGCCCCCTCTCTCTGATCCTGTTTAAATGCCCACCTCTCTCTCTGATCCTGTTTAAATGCCCACTCTCTCTCTGACCCTGTTTAAATGCCCCCTCTCTCCGATCCTGTTTAAATGCCCACCTCTCTCTCTGATCCTGTTTAAATGCCCCCTCTCTCTTTGATCCTGTTTAAATCCCCCTCTTTCTCTGATCCTATTTAAATGCCTTCTCTCTCTCTGATCCGTTTAAATGCCCCTCTCTCTCACTGCTCCTGTTTAAATGCCCCCTCTCTCTCTGACCCTGTTTAAATGCCCCCTCTCTCTGATCCTGTTTAAATGCACACCTCTCTCTCTGATCCTGTTTAAATGCCCCCCCCCCTCTCTCTGACCCTGTTTAAATGCCCCCTCTCTCTGATCCTGTTTAAATGCCCCCTCTCTCTGATCCTGTTTAAATGCCCACCTCTCTCTCTGATCCTGTTTAAATGCCCCCTCTCTAATCCTGTTTAAATGCCCCCTCTCTCTCAAGTCCTGTTTAAATGCCCCCTCTCCCCCTGATCCGTTTAAGAACCCCTCTCTCTCTCTCTGATCCTGTTTAAATGCCCTCTCTCATCCTGTTTAAATGCCCCTCTCTCTCTATGATCCTGTTTAAATGCCCCCTCTCTCTCTCTGATCCTGTTTAAATGCCCCCCTCTCACTGTCCTGTTTAAATGACCCCTCTCACTGATCCTGTTGAAATGCCCCCCTCTCTCTCTGGTCTTGTTTAAATGCCCCCCCTCTCACTTATTGTGTTTAAATGCTCCCCCCCTCTCTCTGATCGTGTTTAAATGCCCACCTCTCTCTCTGATCCTGTTTAAATTACCCTCTCTCTCTCTGATCCCGTATAAATGCCCCCCTCTCTCTGATCCTGTTTAAATACCGTCTCTCTCTCATCCTGTTTCAATGCCCCTCTCTCTCTCATCCTGTTTAAATGCCCCTCTCTCTCTCATCCTTTTTAAATGCCCCCTCTCTCTGATCCTGTTTAAATAACCTTCTCTCTCTCTCTGATCCTGTTTAAATGCCCCTCTCTCTGATCCTGTTTAAATGCCCTCTCTCATCATGTTTAAATGCCCCCTCTCTCTGATCCTGTTTAAATGCCCCCCCCCCTCTCTCTGACCCTGTTTAAATGCCCCCTCTCTCTGATCCTGTTTAAATGCCCACCTCTCTCTCTGATCCTGTTTAAATGCCCACTCTCTCTCTGACCCTGTTTAAATGCCCCCTCTCTCCGATCCTGTTTAAATGCCCACCTCTCTCTCTGATCCTGTTTAAATGCCCCCTCTCTCTTTGATCCTGTTTAAATCCCCCTCTTTCTCTGATCCTATTTAAATGCCTTCTCTCTCTCTGATCCGTTTAAATGCCCCTCTCTCTCACTGCTCCTGTTTAAATGCCCCCTCTCTCTCTGATCCTGTTTAAATGCCCCCCCCCTCTCTCTGACCCTGTTTAAATGCCCCCTCTCTCTGATCCTGTTTAAATGCCCCCTCTCTCTGATCCTGTTTAAATGCCCACCTCTCTCTCTGATCCTGTTTAAATGCCCCCTCTCTAATCCTGTTTAAATGCCCCCTCTCTCTCAAGTCCTGTTTAAATGCCCCCTCTCCCCCTGATCCGTTTAAGAACCCCTCTCTCTCTCTGATCCTGTTTAAATGCCCTCTCTCATCCTGTTTAAATGCCCCTCTCTCTCTATGATCCTGTTTAAATGCCCCCTCTCTCTCTCTGATCCTGTTTAAATGCCCCCCTCTCACTGTCCTGTTTAAATGACCCCTCTCACTGATCCTGTTGAAATGCCCCCCTCTCTCTCTGGTCTTGTTTAAATGCCCCACCTCTCACTTATTGTGTTTAAATGCTCCCCCCCTCTCTCTGATCGTGTTTAAATGCCCACCTCTCTCTCTGATCCTGTTTAAATTACCCTCTCTCTCTCTGATCCCGTATAAATGCCCCCCTCTCTCTGATCCTGTTTAAATACCGTCTCTCTCTCATCCTGTTTCAATGCCCCTCTCTCTTTCATCCTGTTTAAATGCCCCTCTCTCTCTCATCCTTTTTAAATGCCCCCTCTCTCTGATCCTGTTTAAATACCCCTCTCTCTCTCTCTGATCCTGTTTAAATGCCCCTCTCTCTGATCCTGTTTAAATGCCCTCTCTCATCATGTTTAAATGCCCCCTCTCTCTGATCCTGTTTAAATACCCCTCTCTCTCTCTCTAATCCTGTTTAAATGCCCTCTCTCATCCTGTTTAAATGCCCCCTCTCTCTGATCCTGTTTAAATGCCCCCCCCCTCTCTCTGACCCTGTTTAAATGCCCCCTCTCTCTGATCCTGTTTAAATGCCCACCTCTCTCGCTGATCCTGTTTAAATGCCCCCTCTCTCTCTGACCCTGTTTAAATGCCCCCTCTCTCTGATCCTGTTTAAATGCACACCTCTCTCTCTGACCCTGTTTAAATGCCCCCTCTCTCTGACCCTGTTTAAATGCCCCCTCTCTCTGATCCTGTTTAAATGCCCACCTCTCTCTCTGATCCTGTTTAAATGCCCCCTCTCTCTCTGACCCTGTTTAAATGCCCCCTCTCTCTGATCCTGTTTAAATGCCCACCTCTCTCACTGATCCTGTTTAAATGCCCCCTCTCTCTCTGATCCTGTTTAAATCCCCCTCTTTCTCTGATCCTATTTAAATGCCCCCTCTCTCTCTGATCCTGTTTAAATGCCTTCTCTCTCTCTGATCCGTTTAAATGCCCCTCTCTCACTGATCCTGTTTAAATGCCCCTCTCTCTCATCCTGTTTAAATGTCCCTCTCTCTCTTATCCTGTTTAAATAACCCTCGCTCTCTGATCCTGTATAAATGCCCCCCCCTCTTTGATCCTGTTTGAATGCCCTTCTCTCTCTGATCCTGTTTAAATGTCCCTCTCTCTGATCCTGTTTAAATGCCCTTTCTCATTCTGTTTAAATGCCCCTCTCTCTGATCCTGTTTAAATGCCCCCCTCTCTCTCTCATCCTGTTTAAATGCCCCTCTTTCTCTGATCCTATTTAAATGCCCCCTCTCTCTCTCATCCTGTTTAAATGCCCTCTCTCATCCTGTTTAAATGCCCCCTCTCACTGATCCTATTTAAATGTCCCCTCTCTCTCTGATCCTGTTTAAAAAAAACCCTCTCTCTCTGATCATGTTTAAATGTCCCCTTTCTCTCTAATCCGTTTAAATGACCCTCTCTCTCACTGATCCTGTTTAAATGCCCCTCTGATGCTGTTTAAATGTCGCTCACTCGCTGAACTTGTTTAAATGCCCCCTCTCTGATCCTGTTTAAATGCCACCTCTCTCTCCCTAATCCTGTTTAAATTACCCAGTCTCTCTCTCATCCTGTTTCAATGCACCCTCTCTCTCTGATCCGTTTAAATGCCCCTCTCTCTCACTGATCCTGTTTAAATGCCCCCCTCTCTCTCTGATCCTGTTTAAATGCCCACCTCTCTCTCATCCTGTTTAAAAACCCCTCTTCTCTCTGATCCTGTTTAAATGTCCCTCTCTCTGATCCTGTTTAAATGCCCTTTCTCATTCTGTTTAAATGCCCCTCTCTCTGATCATGTTTAAATGCCCCCCCCTCTCTCTCATGCTGTTTAAATGCCCCTCTTTCTCTGATCCTATTTAAATGCCCCCTCTCTCTCTCATCCTGTTTAAATGCCCTGTCTCATCCTGTTTAAATGCCCCCTCTCTCTGATCCTGTTTAAATGCCCCCTCTCTCTCTGATCCTGTTTAAATGCCCCTCTCTCTCTGATCCTGTTTAAATGCCACCTCTCTCTGATCGTGTTTAAATGCCCTCTCTATCTGATCCTGTTTCAAGGCCCCTCTCACTGATCCTGTTTTAATGCACCCTCTCACTGATCCTGTTGAAATGGCCCCCTCTCTCTCTGGTCTTGTTTAAATGCCCCCCTCTCACTTATTGTGTTTAAATGCCCCCCACTCTCTGATCCTGTTTAAATTTCCCTCTTTCTCTCTGATCCTGTACAAATGGCCCCCCCTCTCTGATCCTGTTTAAATGCCCTTCTCTCTCTGATCCTGTTTAAATGTCCCTCTCTCTCTCTGACCCTGTTTAAATGCCCCCTCTCTCTGATCCTGTTTAAATGCCCCCCTCTCTCTCTGACCCTGTTTAAATGCCCCCTCTCTCTGATCCTGTTTAAATGCCCACCACTCTCTCTGATCCTGTTTAAATGACCCCTCTCTCTCTGATCCTGTTTAAATGCCCCCTCTCTCTCTCTCTGGTCCTCTTTCAATGCCCCCCTCTGTCTGATTATGTTTAAATGACCCCCTCTCTCTCTCATCCTGTTTCAATGCCCCCCTCTCTCTGATCCTGTTTAAATGCCCCCTCTCTCTCTGATCCTCTTTAAATGACCCCCTCTGTCTAATTCTGTTTAAATGCTCCCCTCTTTCTCTGATCCTATTTAAATGCCCCCTCTCTCTAATCCTGTTTAAATGCCCCTCTCTCTGATCCTGTTTAAATGCCCCTCTCTCACTCTGATCCTGTATAAAGGCCCCCCTCGCTCTGATCCTGTTTAAATACCCTCTCTCTCTCATCCTGTTTCAATGCCCCCGCGCTCTCTCTCATCCTGTTTCAATGCCCCCGCGCTCTCTCTCATCCTTTTCAAATGCCCCCTCTCTCTGATCCTGTTTAAATGCCCTCTCTCATCCTGTTTAAATGCCCCCCCCTCTCTCTGACCCTGTTTAAATGCCCCCTCTCTCTGATCGTGTTTAAATGCCCACCTCTCTCTCTGATCCTGTTTAAATTACCCTCTCTCTCTCTGATCCCGTATAAATGCCCCCCTCTCTCTGATCCTGTTTAAATACCGTCTCTCTCTCATCCTGTTTCAATGCCCCTCTCTCTCTCATCCTGTTTAAATGCCCCTCTCTCTCTCATCCTTTTTAAATGCCCCCTCTCTCTGATCCTGTTTAAATACCCCTCTCTCTCTCTCTGATCCTGTTTAAATGCCCTCTCTCATCATGTTTAAATGCCCCCTCTCTCTGATCCTGTTTAAATGCCCCCCCCCCTCTCTCTGACCCTGTTTAAATGCCCCCTCTCTCTGATCCTGTTTAAATGCCCACCTCTCTCTCTGATCCTGTTTAAATGCCCCCCCCCCCCTCTCTCTGACCCTGTTTAAATGCCCCCTCTCTCTGATCCTGTTTAAATGTCCCTCTCTCTCTCATCCTTTTTAAATGCCCCCTCTCTCTGATCCTGTTTAAATACCCCTCTCTCTCTCTCTAATCCTGTTTAAATGCCCTCTCTCATCCTGTTTAAATGCCCCCTCTCTCTGATCCTGTTTAAATGCCCCCCCCCTCTCTCTGACCCTGTTTAAATGCCCCCTCTCTCTGATCCTGTTTAAATGCCCACCTCTCTCGCTGATCCTGTTTAAATGCCCCCTCTCTCTCTGACCCTGTTTAAATGCCCCCTCTCTCTGATCCTGTTTAAATGCACACCTCTCTCTCTGATCCTGTTTAAATGCCCCCCCCCCTCTCTCTGACCCTGTTTAAATGCCCCCTCTCTCTGATCCTGTTTAAATGCCCCCTCTCTCTGATCCTGTTTAAATGCCCACCTCTCTCTCTGATCCTGTTTAAATGCCCCCTCTCTAATCCTGTTTAAATGCCCCCTCTCTCTCAAATCCAGTTTAAATGCCCCCTCTCCCCCTGATCCGTTTAAGAACCCCTCTCTCTCTCTGATCCTGTTTAAATGCCCTCTCTCATCCTGTTTAAATGCCCCTCTCTCTCTATGATCCTGTTTAAATGCCCCCTCTCTCTCTCTGATCCTGTTTAAATGCCCCCCTCTCACTGTCCTGTTTAAATGACCCCTCTCACTGATCCTGTTGAAATGCCCCCCTCTCTCTCTGGTCTTGTTTAAATGCCCCCCCTCTCACTTATTGTGTTTAAATGCTCCCCCCCTCTCTCTGATCGTGTTTAAATGCCCACCTCTCTCTCTGATCCTGTTTAAATTACCCTCTCTCTCTCTGATCCCGTATAAATGCCCCCCTCTCTCTGATCCTGTTTAAATACCGTCTCTCTCTCATCCTGTTTCAATGCCCCTCTCTCTCTCATCCTGTTTAAATGCCCCTCTCTCTCTCATCCTTTTTAAATGCCCCCTTTCTCTGATCCTGTTTAAATACCCCTCTCTCTCTGATCCTGTTTAAATGCCCCTCTCTCTGATCCTGTTTAAATGCCCTCTCTCATCATGTTTAAATGCCCCCTCTCTCTGATCCTGTTTAAATGCCCCTCCCCCTCTCTCTGACCCTGTTTAAATGCCCCCTCTCTCTGATCCTGTTTAAATGCCCACCTCTCTCTCTGATCCTGTTTAAATGCCCCCTCTCTCTCTGACCCTGTTTAAATGCCCCCTCTCTCTGATCCTGTTTAAATGCCCCCTCTCTCTGATCCTGTTTAAATGCCCACCTCTCTCTCTGATCCTGTTTAAATGCCCCCTCTCTCTCTGATCCTGTTTAAATCCCCCTCTTTCTCTGATCCTATTTAAATGCCTTCTCTCTCTCTGATCCGTTTAAATGCCCCTCTCTCTCACTGCTCCTGTTTAAATGCCCGCCTCTCTCTCATCCTGTTTAAATGTCCCTCTCTCTCTCATCCTGTTTAAATAACCCTCGCTCTCTGATCCTGTATAAATGCCCCCCCCCTCTTTGATCCTGTTTGAATGCCCTTCTCTCTCTGATCCTGTTTAAATGTCCCTCTCTCTCTCATCCTTTTTAAATGCCCCCTCTCTCTGATCCTGTTTAAATACCCCTCTCTCTCTCTCTAATCCTGTTTAAATGCCCTCTCTCATCCTGTTTAAATGCCCCCTCTCTCTGATCCTGTTTAAATGCCCCCCCCCCTCTCTCTGACCCTGTTTAAATGCCCCCTCTCTCTGATCCTGTTTAAATGCCCACCTCTCTCGCTGATCCTGTTTAAATGCCCCCTCTCTCTCTGACCCTGTTTAAATGCCCCCTCTCTCTGATCCTGTTTATATGCACACCTCTCTCTCTGATCCTGTTTAAATGCCCCCCCCCCTCTCTCTGACCCTGTTTAAATGCCCCCTCTCTCTGATCCTGTTTAAATGCCCACCTCTCTCTCTGATCCTGTTTAAATGCCCCCTCTCTCTCTGACCCTGTTTAAATGCCCCCTCTCTCTGATCCTGTTTAAATGCCCACCTCTCTCTCTGATCCTGTTTAAATGCCCCCTCTCTCTCTGACCCTGTTTAAATGCCCCCTCTCTCTCTGATCCTGTTTAAATCCCCCTCTTTCTCTGATCCTATTTAAATGCCCCCTCTCTCTCTGATTCTGTTTAAATGCCTTCTCTCTCTCTGATCCGTTTAAATGCCCCTCTCTCTCACTGATCCTGTTTAAATGCCCCTCTCTCTCATCCTGTTTAAATGTCCCTCTCTCTCTTATCCTGTTTAAATAACCCTCGCTCTCTGATCCTGTATAAATGCCCCCCCCTCTTTGATCCTGTTTGAATGCCCTTCTCTCTCTGATCCTGTTTAAATGTCCCTCTCTCTGATCCTGTTTAAATGCCCTTTCTCATTCTGTTTAAATGCCCCTCTCTCTGATCCTGTTTAAATGCCCCCCTCTCTCTCTCATCCTGTTTAAATGCCCCTCTTTCTCTGATCCTATTTAAATGCCCCCTCTCTCTCTCATCCTGTTTAAATGCCCTCTCTCATCCTGTTTAAATGCCCCCTCTCACTGATCCTATTTAAATGTCCCCTCTCTCTCTGATCCTGTTTAAAAAAAACCCTCTCTCTCTGATCATGTTTAAATGTCCCCTTTCTCTCTAATCCGTTTAAATGCCCCTCTCTCTCACTGATCCTGTTTAAATGCCCCTCTGATGCTGTTTAAATGTCGCTCACTCACTGAACTTCTTTAAATGCCCCCTCTCTGATCCTGTTTAAATGCCACCTCTCTCTCCCTAATCCTGTTTAAATTACCCAGTCTCTCTCTCATCCTGTTTCAATGCACCCTCTCTCTCTGATCCGTTTAAATGCCCCTCTCTCTCACTGATCCTGTTTAAATGCCCCCCTCTCTCTCTGATCCTGTTTAAATGCCCACCTCTCTCTCATCCTGTTTAAAAACCCCTCTTCTCTCTGATCCTGTTTAAATGTCCCTCTCTCTGATCCTGTTTAAATGCCCTTTCTCATTCTGTTTAAATGCCCCTCTCTCTGATCCTGTTTAAATGCCCCTCTCTCTCTGATCCTGTTTAAAAAACCCTCCCTCTCTCTGATCCTGTATAAATGCCCCTCTCTCTGATCCTGTTTAAATGCCACCTCTCTCTGATCGTGTTTAAATGCCCTCTCTATCTGATCCTGTTTCAAGGCCCCTCTCACTGATCCTGTTTTAATGCACCCTCTCACTGATCCTGTTGAAATGGCCCCCTCTCTCTCTGGTCTTGTTTAAATGCCCCCCCCTCACTTATTGTGTTTAAATGCCCCCCACTCTCTGATCCTGTTTAAATTTCCCTCTCTCTCTCTGATCCTGTACAAATGGCCCCCCCTCTCTGATCCTGTTTAAATGCCCTTCTCTCTCTGATCCTGTTTAAATGTCCCTCTCTCTCTCTGACCCTGTTTAAATGCCCCCTCTCTCTGATCCTGTTTAAATGCCCCCCTCTCTCTCTGACCCTGTTTAAATGCCCCCTCTCTCTGATCCTGTTTAAATGCCCACCACTCTCTCTGATCCTGTTTAAATGACCCCTCTCTCTCTGATCCTGTTTAAATGCCCCCTCTCTCTCTCTCTGGTCCTCTTTCAATGCCCCCCTCTGTCTGATTATGTTTAAATGACCCCCTCTCTCTCTCATCCTGTTTCAATGCCCCCCTCTCTCTGATCCTGTTTAAATGCCCCCTCTCTCTCTGATCCTCTTTAAATGACCCCCTCTGTCTAATTCTGTTTAAATGCTCCCCTCTTTCTCTGATCCTATTTAAATGCCCCCTCTCTCTAATCCTGTTTAAATGCCCCCTCTCTCTCTCATCCTGTTTAAATGCCCCTCTCTCTCTGATCCTGTTTAAAAACCCCTCCCTTTCTCTGATCCTGTTTAAATGCCCCTCTCTCTGATCCTGTTTAAATTCCCCTCTCTCACTCTGATCCTGTATAAAGGCCCCCCTCGCTCTGATCCTGTTTAAATACCCTCTCTCTCTCATCCTGTTTCAATGCCCCCGCGCTCTCTCTCATCCTGTTTAAATGCCCCTCTCTCTCTCATCCTTTTCAAATGCCCCCTCTCTCTGATCCTGTTTAAATGCCATCTCTCATCCTGTTTAAATGCCCCCTCTCTCTGATCCGGTTTAAATGCCCTCCTCTCTCTCTGACCCTGTTTAAATGCCCCCTCTCTCTGATCCTGTTTAAATGCCCACCTCTCTCTCTCATCCTGTTTAAATGCCCCCTCTCTCTCTGATCCTGTTTAAATGCCCCTCTTTCTCTGATCCTATTTAAATGCCCCCTCTCTCTCTCTGATCCTGTTTAAATGCCTCCTCTCTCTCTGATCCGTTTAAATACCCCTCTCTCTCACTGATCCTGTTTAAATGTCCCTCTCTCTCTCTGATCCCGTTTAAATGCCCCTCTCTCTCTCTCATCCTGTTGAAATGCCCCTCTCTCTGATCCGGTTTAAATTCCCCTCGCTCTCTCTGATCCTGTATAAATGCCCCCCTCTCTCTGATCATGTTTAAATGCCCTCTCTCCCTCATCCTGTTTCAATGCCCCCTCTCTCTCTCATCCTGTTTAAATGCCCACCTCTCTCTCATCCTGTTTAAAAACCCCTCTCTCTCTCTGATCCTGTTTAAATGTCTCTCTCTCTGATCCTGTTTAAATGGCCTTTCTCATTCTGTTTAAATGCCCTCTCTCTCTCATCCTGTTTAAATGCTCCCTCTCTCTCTCATCCTGTTTAAATGCCCCTCTTTCTCTGATCCTATTCTTGGCCCCTCTTATTTCTCATCCACTTGACGCCCCTCAGCGACATCATCCGAAAGCACAGCGTCAAGTTCCATATGTACACTGACACCCAGCTCTATCTCACCATGACCTCTCCACTGCCTCTGTGCTTGACTGTTTGCCCAACATACAATCTTGGATGAACAGAAATTTCCTCCAGTTAAATATTGGGAACACCGAAGCCACCGTCTTCGGTCCCCGCCACCGACTCCATCCCTCCCTTTTGCCACTGTCTGAGGCTGAACCAGTCCATTCTCAACCTCACCGTCTAATTTAATCCTGAGCTAAGCCCATATCCTCTACATCACCGATTGGGGTGGAGTGTAGAATGTTTCAATATAAGGGGTGGTGCAGTTTTGTGAGGCGGACTGGTTGGGCTGGGTGCTCTTTGCCTTTCCATGATTGTTCATAGGTTTATATGTAACCTTTAGAACTGCTGACCGAGGGCCGTGCAGCTATTTGTTGACCGGCACAAACACGATGGGACGAAATGGCCTTCTCCTGCGCTGTAAATTTCTATATTTCTATGTTTCTATCATCAAGACCACATACTTACAACTCCTAAACATCCCGTTTCAGCTCATCTACTGCTGAAACCCTCATCTATTCCTCTAGACCTGATTATTGCAATGCTCTCCTGGCCAGCCTTCCATCTTCCATGTCTATATCCTAACTTGCAGCAAGTCCCATTCATCCATCCCTTGTGCTCGCTGACCTACATTGGCTCCTGGTCTGGCAACATCTTAGTTTTAAAATTCTCATCCTCGTTCAAATCCCTCTATGGCCTTAACCCTTCCTATCTCTGTGACCTCCTCCAGCCCTACAACCCTCTCTGCACTCCTCCAATTCTGGCATCTTGTACTTCCTTTGCTCCACCATTGGAGAACATTACTTCGCTGCTTAAGCTTTAGATTTCCTTCCCTAAACCTCTCCCTCCTCCCTTAAGATGCTTCTTAAAACCTACTTCTATGACCATCACTTTCCTAATGTCGCCTTCTTTGGCTCGGTGTCAATTTTTGACTGATTATGCTCCATAAAGTGTCTTCGTACGTTTTACTATGTCAAAGGTACTTTTTAAATGAAAGTTGTTGTTGAAACTCACAGCTTGGGAGTTCAGTCTGAGACTGATCTGGACCTTACGTGGTGATCCATCTCGTGCTTGTGTGCAAAGATTAGCCAGAGAAATTTGCCCCTGTCTGAATAGTCAGTGCCGCTTGAATTGTCACCCAGAACAGACTCGCACAATACAGTAACTGGTGACTGAGCCACACCACACAGCACATCAGTACTGCTGCAAAGCTGGAGTTTGTCTAGTTTGGACCAAACAGGGTTACAAAGTGTATTTGAAGGGAAAAGTGTATACATATTTTTTAAACCAAACAATTCTGTATGTTTCAGGACCCAGAAGCTTTAGCGATGCTCATGAAGTCGACAAAGCTTAGTGCTGACGGAAAGTTCCTTTTACTCAGTCAACAGATGGACAAAGATGAAACTGAAGAGGGTTTAGAATCGGAAGCGTAGAATGTGCTGAATCAGAGTCTTGGAGCAGTCACAGCAAAAAAGCACTTGCAATCTCCCATGATTTCTTTGATTTCCAGATCAGTCTTTAAATTGTGTAAATGTATTTTTTTCTTGAATTTTAGACCAATGAAGTTCTGGGTGAATTGTGTGTAGGGTGAAGGATATATTTTCATCAAGGAATGAAGAATCAGTGTTTATTATCATACTTATAACGTGGGCTGATTTACACCATCAAATTTACAAGCAAAAAGGCCTCGCAATCATTCTGGAACTGACTTATTAATCATTTTAAACTGACTTTCACTAAACCGATTAAAGTGCCTATACTTTTAAAAGCTTCATAAGACAAAGCTTTGAGTAAAACGAAAAGAAAGATTTGCATTTATACAGTCTCAGTGCTTTATAGCCAATGCTGTAATGTTGGAAAATAAATCGCTGTATTGCAATGGTTACAAACTGGCAAATAGTGCAGTAGTTAAATTAGCTGACTTAAGCCTTTAAGTATTGTCAGACGAGTAGCAAATAGACACTTCACCACCTTATGGTGTAATAGGGTGCTGGTGTGGGGGAAGTATGTTGATAAAACTGGATTATGGTCCCTGTAGTATTAACATGTTCAGTCCACAATCAATTTTAAACGCTGACAAGTTCTCACATCTGCATCATTTCTTCCCGTTTCAGTAACACAGAACCTCTCACCCCAGCATTCCCATGTCCCTAACATTTTATAATTTCAGACAATAATGGGAAAACATGTACTTCGTTCCACCCAGAACCTGCTTTCCTCTGTTTATATTGGCCCTGAAATCCCGGTCCTCTCGCCAGAAAATGGCTTAAAAAATCCGCACCTATCTTTTCCTGCTGCACCCACCAGAGATCCCAGAGGCCCCCTCTTCTTGCGCAACGGAGCGCGTTCACGTTGGGAAGTCTGTAGAAGTAACATGGGCCTGGACACCCAATCACGGTAAAGTAATAGGAGTTTTGTAAGTCCGAAACGCCTATTATGAATGAGAAACACACCCAAACACTACATAAAAAAAATGTTTTAACACCTCGTATAAATATATTATAGAAATTAAAGTTGATATAAATGTTTTTGAAAAAAAAAGTTTTAATTATGGTTTAAAATAAACATACCTTAGTGGGTAGGGTTTTTAAAATTTTATTTTTATATGTTTTTGTATGTTTTAAAATACTTACGCTGGTAAAAGTACGCTATGCACCTGCTTTTACCAGGCGCAAGAGTTTTCAGGACATTCGCTGGGCAAGAGACAGGCAAATCGCCCAATCTCTGTCGTGGGAATGTCCTTCTCCCCGAGATGTGGGAGATCTGCCAAGCCAGAAACTTGACAGATCGGAAAAGTCGTTTTTTGGCACATATGCATTGTGCGCCAAAACCCATTTTTTGCGATGCACACTCCGTCCAGACCCGGAGAGGCCTGAATTTCAGGGCCATAGATTTCCTCCAGATTCAAATGCAAAGATGTACCAGGGTAAATAACATGATTTAGAATGATGTGTACACGTTGCTCCACCAAGGGCTCAAAGAAACGACTGAACAGAATAACGGGACCTTCTCGCAACCACTGTTTCCTTAATCACTATTCATTGAACTATAGAAAACCTGTAAGCTGTTTGAGGTAAAGCCCAGTTTCCCCAAAACTAACCAGATTCTGGTCCCTTGCAACTGTGCAGAAAGGTATGATCATCCATTGAGGCTTTTTTGGATCAATACCAGTTTGCTTACTGCTGAACCTTGTTTCGAGACTACAGGATCAGAATCCCACGGGCGCGGAACGTTACCATCCTCAACCAACACGTTGTGCTCCAGTGAAGTTAACATTCACAATAATGCAAGTTTCTTGGCACGTAGAGCAGAATGAAAAGGACCTGACCTCACTTCACTAGACAGCCCTGGTCCTTAAACAAAGCATTGACATTTTGGCATCCATTCATGTTGTGCTCAACTATCACCAGACGGAAGGAAACTAATCCATGGAAGTGGCAGAGTTCATCGCCCATTCTTCAAATTGAGATGTATAACCCTATATTTTTTTGTCCTTTTATAGTTCTTTTCAAATGCCCATCCAATTCCCTTCTAAATGTTAGTCGCTGGCTCAACCGTCATTTATAGTAAAGTATTCCATGTGCGAATAACTCAAAACTTCTTCCAATTTACCCCTTTGTTTTCAATCTACGCCCTGTCTCTCACCAATTCATTCGGAGCAATCTTAGCCCTCTTTAAAATGTATTCCTTCACATTTTCTGCATTGAACTGCATCTGCCCATTTCACTATGGCCCAATATAGTAAAAGCAAACTTTAATCTTTTGCCTACATTCAAACAATTTGAGAAATGGGAATGAGGTTGGAACAGAGATCCCTGGGCTTCTCATTACCCACACACTCCCAAACACGTCCATTTCCCTCGCTGTACCTCTCATACCACATCTTTTTATAACAATCCCTTTATGCAGCACCTGAAAATCCACACGTACATCCCTTGCATTCCCTTTGTCTTCATACTTATTCCTCAAAGAACTGTTGGTAAGGCACAACTGGCACTTGATCTGCATTGTTATTTCATCCCTTATGAACTCTGGATGGACATTTTGTGGAATAGTCTTTGCCGCAATTCACAATTCCACTGGGAATTTTTGATTTGTGCCACTACTCTCCAGGGATGCATCCCGTCAGAATTTGGTAACTTGTCTATTTAGTGGCATTCATTTTGTAATTAAATTTCCTTTTTAATATTTATCTTCAGTATCTCAATTTTAACATTCTCATCCTTGTTTTCAAATCCCTCTATGGCTCCTCCCTAGCTCTGAAATCTTTAGCCTATAACCCTCATATCTGCACTCCTTCTGGCCTCTTATACACCCCAATTTCCATCGCTCTACCATTGGCGGCCATGCCTGCAGTAACAGAGTCCTAAGCTTTATAATTCCCTCCCTAAACCTATCTGTCTCTCTCCCTCTTTAAAACCAACCTCTTTCACCTGTCCTAGTATCTCCTTATGTGGTTCTGTGTCAACGATTGTCTGATAACACTCCTGTAAGCACCATGAGATGTTTTACTACATTAAAAGGCACTGTATAAAGCAAGTTATGGTACTTCCTCTTCTCAAGATGGTTTTTTTTAGACTAGTATGTTGAGGAGCCTCCTAGGTTGGGTATTGTGTAATGAGAAGGGGTTAACTAACAGTCTTGTTGTCCTTTAGGGAAGAGTGACCATAAGAACATAAGAAATAGGAGCAGGAGTAGGCCATATGGCCCCTGGAGCCTGCTCCGCCAGTTAATACGATCTTGGCTGATCTGATCATGGACTCAGGTCCACTT
Organism: Pristiophorus japonicus; assembly: GCF_044704955.1. Lineage (NCBI taxonomy): Eukaryota > Metazoa > Chordata > Chondrichthyes > Pristiophoridae > Pristiophorus > Pristiophorus japonicus. The sequence continues at coordinate 72,571,959 of NC_091989.1, read as the reverse complement.
CCCTGCCTACTCCCCATAACCCCTTATTCCCTTATCGGTTAAAAAACTGTCTATCTCTGTCTTAAATTTATTCAATGCCCCAAGATGGATTAAGGAGGGAGGGAGGGAAGGCTTGGGGAGGGGAGGGAGCAGAAGATGGATTGGGGAGGGAGGGGAGGGAGAGGGAGGGGCGGGAAAGTGAGGGGAGTGGCAGGGGAAGGGAGGCATGGGGAGGGAGAGGGACGCAGCTAGGAAGAGTGCGGGGATGGGAGACGGCGGGAGGGAGAGGGAGGGGAAGCAAGAGGGAGGGAGAGTAAGGGGATGGGAGGAAGGGGAAGTGTGGGAGATTGAAGGGGGGAGAGAGGTTGTTGGGGAGGGAGGGGTGGCATGGGGAGAGGGGATGGAGGGAGGGCAGCGATAGTGAAGGGGTGGGAGGCAGAGAAAGGGGAGACATGGAGGGGCAGTGAGAGGGAGGGGAGTGGCTGTAGAGGGTGAGGGAGGGAGGGGGACAAAGTGGAGACACAGTGAGGGGCTGTAAGGGAGGGGAGAGGGAGCGAGGGAGAGGCAGGGGAGTTATGGAGAGGGAGGTGAGGGAGGGAACAAAGTGGAGGCAGAGTGAGGTGCTGGGAGGGAGAGGGTGGGGATGTAAGGGAGACGAGGGGAGAGGGAGCAAGGGGAGGGAGAGGCAGGGGAGTTATGGTGAGGGAGGGGAGGGAGAGTTAGGAGAAGCAGGGGCGGGAGGGAGTGGGATGGAGGAGGGGGAGTGGAGGAGATGAAGGTGTGGGGAGGGGAGAAGGAGAGGGGAGGGAGGGGATGTAGAGGGTGAGGGAGGGGGATAAAGGGGAGGCAGAGTGAGCGAGGGGAGGGAGAAGAAGCCGCGGCGTGGGGAGGGAGGAGAGGGATGCAGGGGAGAAAGAGGGAGGGGAGGGGAGTGAGGGAGAAATAGGGGAGGGAGGGGGCGAGTCGGGAGGGGTGGTGTGGGGATGGGGTATGGAAGGAGAAGGGAGGCCAGGGTGGTGGAGGGAGGGGTCACATCGGGGGTGAGCAAGGGAATGGGAAGGGAGGGAGTGGCGGCATGGGGAGAGCGAGGGAGGAGAGGGACGGACGGAGGGGGAGGGCATTGGGGGCATTGAGAGGAATGGAGGGTGGGAGGGGGCAGTGAGAGGGGATGTAGAGGGTGAGTGAGGGAGGGAGGGGGACAAAGGGGAGGCATAGTGGCGGGAGGGAGGGAGAGAGCGTGAGGGGAAGAGAGGAAGGGGAGAGGGGATGTAGAGGGGGAGGGAGGGAGGGGGACAAAGGAGAGGCATAGTGACGGGATGTGTGGGAGGGAGGGAGCATGAGGGGAAGAGGGAGTGGAGTGAGAGGGATGTGAGTGGATGGAGAGGGAGGGGGACAAAGGGAAGGCAGAGTGAGGGGATGGGAGGGAGAGACAGGGACCGAGGGGAGGGAGATGGACAGAGGGGTAGGGAGAGAATGTAGCGGGAGGGAACGGAGAGGGAGATGGATTGGGAGGGGAGTGGTGATGAGGGAACGGAGAGGGAGGGGCAGAGAGGGAATGGGAGGGAGGGAGAGGAGGGGCAGCATGGGGCAAGCGAGGGAGGACGGGGAGGTGTGGGGGGGATGGAGGAAGAGGGCGTGGATGGGGTGGGGCAGGGAGTGCAATGGGAGGAGATGTAGAGGGTGAGGGAGGGAGGGGGGCAGAGTGAGGGAATGGGAGGGAGAGAGAAGGACCGAGGGAGATGGATGGAGGGAGAAGAGAGGAAGGGGTGGAGTGTGAATGGAGGGGAGTGAGAGGGTGGGGAGGGAGCGGGAGGGAGAAAGGTCGGAGGCATTGGGAGGGTGAGGAAGGAGAAGGTGAGGGAGGGGGGAACGGAGTGGGAGCGGCGGATAGGGAATGGAGAGGGGAGCGGTGGGAGGTGAGGGAGGGATGGAAAGGGAGGGAAGGCGTGGGGAGAGGGAGAGCAAGGGGGAGGAGAGGGAGTGGAGGCCTGGGTAGGTGGGAGGGAGTGAGTCGAAGGGGAGGGTGTGGGAGAGGAAGGGGAGGCGTGGGGAGAGGGACAGGGAGGGAATGGGAGGTAAGGGTGGGGAGGGAGGGGATAGAGATGGTGGGGAGTTATGGGGAGGGAGCGGGAGATGGATTAGGTAGAGGGGAGAGGGCGGGGAATGTGGGGGTGAGTGGGAGGGGAGGGGATGTAGTGGGTAAGCAAGGGAGGGACACAAAGGTGCGGCAGAGTGGGGAGGGCGAGTGAGTGAGGGTAGGGAGGGGATTGAAGGAGAGGAATGGTGAGGTTGAGGGAGGGGATGCAGAGGGAGGGGGACAAAGGGGAGGCAGTGGGAATGGGATGGAGAGTGAGGGGAGGGACGGAGGGAGAGTGGGGAGACGGAGGGGCAGGGCAAGATAGGGAGGGGAGGGTAGTGGAGGGAGAAATAGGGGAGGTGAGAGAGAGGGGAGGGGGATGGTCGGGAGGGAGGGGTTGCATGGGGGGAGGGAGGAAGGGAGAGGGTGGGGATGGAAGGAGAGGATGGGGTGGGAGAGGAAGGTGAGGGATGGAGGGGGGGAGATGGACAGGGGGAGGGAGATGGACGGGGGGAGGCGTGGGAGAGGGGGGAGAGGCGAGCAAGAAAGCGGATGCATGGGGAGGGGGAGGAATGGGACAGTGAGGGAGGGATGGGTGGAGAGGGAGGGGTGAATGTTGGGAGGGAGAAAGGGGAGGTGCGGTGAGAGGGGGAGGGAGGGGGACGAGGGAAATCGAGCGGAGTCCTGGGTAGGAGAGAGGGGGGAGGGCATGGGAGGAAAAGGAGGCATAGGGAGAGGGAGGGAGGGTGTGGGAGTAGGGAGAGTGAGGGAATGGCGAGGGAGGGGATGGAGAGGGCAGGGAGTTATGGAGAGGGAGGGGGAGGCAGGGTTGGGAGAAAGAGCAGAAGATGGGTTTAGGAGAAGGAGGGAGGGGTTGGTGAGGGGCGAAGGGGAGGGGATGTAGAGGGACAAAGGGGAGGCAGAGTGAGGGGATGGGAGAGAGAGGGACTGACGGGAGGGGAGGGAGAGTGATGGAGGAAGAGGGGGGAGAGGAGGCGAGAGGGAGGGGATGGATAGGGAGAGAAAGTGAGGAGAGGGAGGAAGGAGAAGGGAGGGAGGGGGACGAGAGGAAGGGGAGGGGGCTGGAGGTATGAGGAGACTGAGGGAATGGAGGGAGAGGGTGGGGGAAGAGAGGGGAGGGGAGTGAGAGGGGAGGGGAGTGAGAGGGAGAGTGAGGAGAGCAGAGGGAGAATGAGGGGAGGGAGGGAGAGGATGGTGGTGGGAGGGAGAGGACGGTGGTGGGAGGGATGGGGCAGTGAGGGTGTGGAGGGGATGTAGAGGGTGAGGGAGAGAGGGGGACAAAGGAGGCAGAGTGAGGGGATGGGAGGGAGAGCGAGGGGAGGGACAGGGACTGAGAGGGAGGAGAGGAAAATGGACGGAGGGAGAGGGGGGAGAGAGGAAGTAAGAGTGGGGGAGGGGGGAGTGTCGGGAGGGATGGAAGGAGAGGGATGGCGCGTGGAGATGGGGAGGGAGGGAGGGGGACGAGAGGGATAGGAGGGGAGGGAGAGAGTGGAGACATGGGTAGGGAAGAGAGGGAGGGAGATGAACGGGTGTGAGTGGGATGGGAGGGAGAGGGATGGAGTGGAGCGAATGAGGGGAGGGGAGAAGGGCAGGCATAGGGAGAGGGGGGGAGAGGTAGGGAGGGGATGGAGAGGGTAAGCGAGGGAGGGGATGGGATAGGGGAGGGAGGTTTGGGAGGGGAGGGAGCGGGAGATGGTTTTGGGAGAGGGAGGGGCAGGGAGAGAGGGGAGGGAGTGGAAGGAGAGGGAGAGTGAGGGAGGGGTGGGAGAAAGATGGGAGGCATGGGGAGAGGGAGAGGAGGTGTGGGGATTGGAGAGGGAGGAGGGGAGGGGAGAGTGAGGGGAGGGCAGAGAGGGAGCTGGGGTGGATGGAGAGGGGTGGATGAAGGGGAGTGAGGGGATGGGAGGGAGGGGAGAAAGAGGGGTGGCCTGGGGAGAGGAAGTGGGAACGAGGGGGATGAGCCGGAGGGGAGGGAGAGGTTGTGGAGTCCTGGGTAGGGTTGGGGGGAGATGAAGGGGAGGGAGAGGGATCGAGGGGGTGAGAGTGTGGGGAGGGGTGGGTAGGGGAAGGGAGGAATGTGAGGCATGGGGAAAAGGAGAGGGAGGTAGGGAGTGAGTGAGAGTAGAGGGAGGGGAGGTGAGGGAGAGGAGAGGGAGAAAGAAGTGAGTTATGGAGTGGGAGGGAGGGGAGTGAGAGGCAGAGGAGGGAGCGGGAGATGGATTAGTGAGAGAGAGTGGAGGAGCGGGGAGGGAGAGGCGGGAAGTTATGGAGAGGGAGGGGAGTGAGGGAAGGAAGGGAATGGGAGATGGATTAGGGGTGGGGGAGAGGGTGGAGAGGAAGAGGGAGGGGATGCACTGGGAGGGGTGAGGGAGGGAGGGAGAGGGAGCAGGATGGAGAGAGGGGGGAGGCCTGTGAAGAGGGAGAGGAAGTGGGAGGGAAGGGAGGGGATTGGAGGGGAGGGAGAGGGAGTGGAGGCCTGGGTAGGGGAGGGAGGGAGATGAAGGGGAGGGATTGAGAGGGAGCATGTGGAGAGGATGGGGTGGGATGGAGAGAGAGGGGAGGAAGACGGTCAAAGGGAAGGGAGAGTGAGGGGAGGAGAGGGGTGGGAGGAAGTGGTGTCCTGGGGAGAGGAAGAAGTGGAGTGCTGGCCTGGGTAGCGGAGTGGGAGGTAGGGGAGTGAGGGAGATGAAGGGGAGGGAGTGCGAGGGATGTGAGGGGAGTATGAGGGATGGAGGGAGAGAGTGAGGGCGGAAAGTGAGGCATGGGGAGAGGGAGGGAGGGATTAGGAATAGAGGGAGGGGATGTGCGGGAGGAGGAGGGAGGGTGAGGAGTTATGGAGAGGGAGAGAAGGGAGCAGGAGATGGAGGGAGAGTGAGGGGAGGGGAGGGAGTGGAGGTGTGGGAGAAAGAGGGGAGGCCTGGGGAGAGGAAGTGGGAGGGAGGGGTTGAGAGGGATTGGAGGGGAGGGCGTGGAGGCATGGGTAGTGGAGAGAGAGCGAGGGGAGTAAGGGAGACGAAGGGGAGGGAGTGGGAGGAGAGGGACGGTGGGAGGCAGAGTGCGGGGAGGGAATGGGAGGGGAAGAGTGTGGGAGGGGACGGAGGGGATAGGGAGGGAGAGGGCAGGGAGTTATGGAGAGGGAGGGTAGGTGCGGGGAGAGGGAGGGAGGGGAGAAGAGGGGGAGGGGGAGCAGGAGGCGATGAAGAGTCGTGCAGAGGGGAGGGGGAGAGAATGGAGGGAGTGGGATGGGGGGAGGGAGAGTGAGGGGATGGGGAGGGGAGGGGTGGAAGAAAGAGGGGTGGCCTGGGGAGAGGGAGAGGAAGGGGGATAAGCCTGAGGGGAATGGGAGAGAGGGGAATGAGAGGGAGTAGAGGCAGAGTGAGGAAGGGGAAGGAGAGGGAGGGGTGGGGAGTGAGGGGGAGAATGGAGAGGGGAAGGGAGGAATGTGAGGCGTGGGGAGAAGGAGAGAGAGGTAAGGAGGGAGTTGGAGTAGAGGGAGGGAAGGTGAGGAAGGGCTGAGGAGTGAGGGAGATGGCAGGGAGTTATGAAGTGGAGAGGGAGGGGAATGGTGCGGAGGGGAGGAAGAGGGAGGGAGGTGGAGGGAGGGGGAAAGGGATGGAGGTGGAGAGGGGAGGGGAGGGGAAGGGAGAGTGTGGAGAGGGAGGGGGTGGAGAGAGAGAGCAGAAGGAGAGGGACAAAGGGAAGGGAGAATGAGGGGATGGGGAGAGGAGGGGTGGGAGAAAGAGGGGAGGCCTGAGGAGAGCCATAGGAAGTTGGAGGGAGGGGGATGAGCATGAAGGGAGGGAGAGGGAGTAGATGCCTGGGAGGGGGAGATAGTGTGAGGGGAGTGATAGGGAGGGGAGTGTGAGGGAGAGGAACAGAGGGGGAGGGGAGGGGAGGGAGCGAGAGTGGAGGGGAAGGGAGGAAGGTGAGATGTGGGGAGAGGGAGCGAGTAGGAGTAGAGGGAGGGGAGGAAGGGACAGGGCGGGGAGTTATGGAGAGGAAGGGGGAGGGAGGGGAATGAGAGTGAAAGGAGCAGGAAATGGATTAGGGAGGGGCAGGGAGAGGGAGGGGAGAGAGTGGAGAGGGGAGGGAGAGCAAGTTGGATGTCGGGGATTTGCGGGAGAGGGAGGGGAGGGGAGGGGAGGGGAGGCTTGGGGAGAGGAAGTGGGAGGGAGAGGTTGAGAGGGAGGGTAGGGGATTGGTGGGGAGGGAGGGGGATTGGAGGCGTGGGAGGGAGGGGAGAGGGATGGGGGAGATGGAGGGAGTGGGAGGGAAGGGAGATGGATGGAGGGATTGGAGAATGAGAGCGAGGGAGGGAATGGAGGGCAGGGGAGGGGATAGTGAGGGAGAGGGCGGGGAGTTATGGAGAGGAAGGGAAAGAAGGGAGCGAGAGGGAGGGGAGGAAGAGGGATGGGGCATTGGGAGAGTTGAGGGAGGGCGAGGGTGGAGAGAGGGTGAGGGATGGAGGGGAGAGAATAGGAGGCGATGATGGGCAGGGGAGTGGGAGTGGATGAGAGCGAGGGGAGGGGTGGGAGAAAGGGTAGTCCTGAGGAGAGGAAGTGGGAGGGTGGGGTTGAGCGAGAGGGGATTGGATGGGAGGGAGAGGGAGTGGAAGCCTGGGTAGGGGAGTGTGTGGGAGGGAGAGGGAGTGAGACAAAGGGGAGCTAGTGGGTGAGGAGGGAGAGGAAGGGGAGGGGAGTGAGCGGGAGAGTGATGGAGCGGAGGAAGGGAAGCGTGGGGAGAGGGAGGGGAGGTGAAGGAGGGGTGGGAGGGGAGGGGAGAGGGGGAGAGGGTGGGTAGTTATGGAGGGGGAGGGGATGGGGGAAGAGTGAGGGAGTGGGATTAGGGAGAAGGAGTGAGAGGGAGAGGAGGGAGAGGGAGGGGATGGAGAGAGAGGGGAGGGAGAGTGAGGGGATGGGAGGGGTGGGAGAAAGAGGGGAAGCCTGGGGAGAGTGAGAGGAAGTGGGAGGGAGGGGGACGAGCGGGAAGGGAGGGGATTGGAGGAGAGTGAGAGGGAGTTGCGGCCTGTGTAGCGGAGACAGATGGAGGGAGGGGAGGGAGAGGGGGGAGCGGAGGGGAGGAAGGGGTAGAATGGGGAGAGAGAAGGAGGATGGAGGGGGTGAGCGAGGGAGGGACAGAGGGGAATGGAAGGGTGAAGGCAGGGTATTATGGAGAGGGAGGGGAGTAAGAGAGAGGCAAGGCATGGGGAGGGAGTGGGAGGCAGAGTGAGGAGAGTGGAGGGAGCGGGAGGTGAGGGGAAGCATGGAGATGAAGGGAAGGTAGAGGGGGAGGGAGAGTGAGGGGATGGGAGGGAGTGGGAGGGGAGAGGTGGGAGAAAGAGGGTAGGCATGGGGAGTGGGAGGGAGGGGGACAAGAGGAAGGGGAGAGGAGGGGTAGGAGGGGATGGAGGGAGAGGAAGGGTGAGGGAGAGAGATTGGAGGGAAAGGAACGTGAGAGGAGGGAGAGGGTGCGGAGGGAGAGGGAGGTTGGAGAGAGGGGAGGGGTGGGAGGGGAGTGAGAGAGCGGGATGGAGGGGAGGAAGAGTAAGGGGAGGGGAGTGAGAGGAAGGGGGTGTGATGGAGAGGAAGGGGAGGCATGGGAAGGGGGATGGAGAGGAGCAGGAGGGAGATGGAGAGGAAGGGGAGGGAGAGAGAAGGGGAGGGAGAGGGACAGAGGGAGAGTGAGTGGAGGGGCTGCATAGGGTGGGCAGAGGAGTGGAGGGAGAAATAGGGGAGGCATGGGGAGGGCAATGGAGCGAAGGGAAGGACAAGGAGGGGAGGGACAGAGAGGGAGGGCGGAGGGGTGGGAGTAGAAGGAGGGTAGATGTGGGGAGCGGAGAGGGAGGGAGGGGGGAGACGGGGTGGAAGGGAGAGGGAGGGTGGGAGGGAGATGAAATTGAGTGGAGGGAGAAGGAGCAACGGCAGAGGGTTGAGAGGGAGGGGAGAGGGAGAGGGATGGAGCAGAGTAATTGTGAGGGGAGGGAGAGGGATTGGAGTGAGAGGAAGGCAGGGAGAGGATGGGGGTGAGAGGGAGGGGAGGGGATGTAGATGGAGAGGGAGCGAGGGGAGGGAGAGGACGGGGAGACGGAGGGAGAGGGCAGAGGTGGCAGGGGAAGGGAGGGAGGGGAGGAAACAGGAGGGGAGCAATGGGGAGTAAATGGAGAGGGACGGAGGGGAGGCGTGGAGAGTGAGTGAGGGAGAGGAGGGAGAGGGACAAAGGTGAGGGAATGAGGGGATGGGAGGGAAAGGGAGGGGAGGCATGGGGAGGGGAGGGAGAGTGAAGCAGAGGAAGGGGAGGTGTGGGGAGGGGACAAGGATGGAGGGTAGGGAGAAGGAGGGAGAGTGAAGAGAGGACAGGGAGGGTAAGGAAAGAGGCGAGGGAGGGAGGGGAGGAGGAAAAGGGAGGGCAATGGAGGAGAGGGAGTGGAGGAGGGGAGGGAGAGAACTGGGAGGCATGTGTAGAGGGAGGGAGAGGGATGGAGGTGAGGCGAAGGGAGAGAGGGAAAGTGAGGGGAGGGGAGGGAGTGGGAGGCTAGGGGAGGCGATGAAGGTGAGTTGTGGGAAGGGGAGAGGGAGAGGGAGATGGAGGGGAGGGAGAGGGACGAAGTTGAGCGAGAGTGAGGGGATGGGAGAGTCAGGGAGAGGGACAGAGGGGAGGAAGAGGGAGTGAGGAGAGGGAGGGCAGTGAGAGGGATAAAGGTGAGGGAGAGTGAGGGGATGGGAGCGAGAGAGAGGGGAGGCATGGGGAGGAAGGGGATGGGAGGGAGAGAGAGGCAAAGGGAGGAGATTTGTGGGGATGGGAGTGGGATGGAGAGTAGGGAGAGGGAGGATTGGGAGGGAGAGTTGAGGAGAGGGGAGAGTAAGGAAAGAGGCGTGGGAGTGGATGGAGGAGGGAGGGGATGGAGGGTGAGGGAATGGAGGGAGGGGACGGAGAGGAGGGAGAGTGAGGGAAGGGGAGGGAGTGGGATGCTAGGGGAGGGGAGACGATGAAGGTGAGTGGGGAGGGTAGAGGGAGGGAGAGGGAGGTGGAGAAGAAGGGAGGGAGACAGATGGGAGGGAGAGGGATGAAGGTGAGGGAATGTGAGGGAGGGGAGGTGTGGGGTGGAAGGGGATGCGAGGGAGAGTGAGGAAGAGGGAGGGGATGTGTGGGGAGGGGAGAGGGATGGATGGTAGAGGAAGGGAGGAGAGGTGAGGAGAGAGCGGGGAGGGGATGGAAGGAGGTGAGGGAGGGATCGGAGGAAGGGGAGGCGATGAAGGTGAGGCGATGGGCGGGAGAGGGAGGAGATAGAGAAGAGGGAGAGGGACGAAGATGAGGGAGAGTGACGGGATGGGAGGGAGAGGAAGGGGAGACGTGGGAAGGAAGGCGATGGGAGGGAGAGCGAGGGGGTGGATGTGTAGGGAGGCGAGAGGGATGGAGGGTACGGAGAGGGAGTGAGAGATGAGGAGAGGGCTGGGAGAGGTTGGGCGATGGACAGGGAAGGAGAAGGAGGGGAGGAAGAGGGAGGTGTGAGGGATAGAAGGGGAGGGAGAGGGTGGGTGGGGAGTGAGAGGGAGAGGAGGTGAGAGGAATGGGAAAGTAATGGGGGGCGAGGGAGGAGTTGTGAGAAGTAGAATGAGGGAGAGAGGGGGTTAGGGACAAGAAGGGGAGTCGAGGAAGAGGGGGTGTGGTCGGAAGAGAGAGGGAGGGGAGGCGTGGTTAGGGGAGAATGATGGAGGGGAGACAGTGGGAGGCGGGGAGAGAGGAATGAAAGGGAGGGGAGGGAGTGGGAGGAGATGAGGTGGAGGGGAGGAAGGGAGATGATGGGGTGGTAGGGTGAGGAAGGAAGAGGATGGGGAGATAGGGTGAGGGAGTGAGGATGGGAGAGAGAGGGAGAGGATGGGACAGTAGGGTGAGGGAAGGGTGAGGGAGGGGAGCAGACGGAGAGGAGCGGAGGGAGAGGGAAGGGGTAGGGATGGAGGGAGAGGGAGGGAGGCGGTGGAGAGCAAGGGATGAGAGGGGAGGCTTGGGGAGGAGAAGGAGAATGAGGGAGTGAGAGGAAGGGTAGGAAGGAGGTGAGGGAAAGGGAAGGGAGAGTGAGGGAGAAGAGGGAGAGGGATGAAAGGGAGGGAGGGGGATGGAGTGAGAGGGAGGGGAGGGAGAGAGTGGCGGGAGGATGCGGATGGGGGCGGGAGGGAGAGAATGGAGGGAGAGGGCTGAGAGGGAGGGGGAGAAAGGGAGAGAGAGAGTGGGGGAGGGTGGGGGATGGAGGAAGAGGAAGGGAGGGCAGGGGAGGGAGCGGAAGGCAGATGGTGGGAGAGGAATGAGAGGGAAGGCATGGGGAGAGGGTGGGAAGGGAGAAGAAGGAGGGAGAGGGAGGGGGTAGGGAGGGGAGGTGAGGGTAGAGTGTGGGAAGGGGCAGGAAGGTAAGGGGAAGTGGCAGGGAGGTAGGGAATAGGGAGGGGAGGGATGGGCAGGGTAGTAGGGAGAGGGAGGGTGGGGTGGGAGGGGTGCGGAGGGTAAGGGAGTGGAGGCATTGGAAAGGGAGGCAGAGGGTGGTGCGGAGGGAGACGGTGTAGAGGGAGGGGAGGGAGAATTAGGGGAGGGAAGCGAGAGGATCAGAGAGGGAGGGAGGGGTGGTGTGAGGGGTGAGGGATGGAGCAAAGGGAGTTGGAGGCGGGGAGGGAGAGAGAGGGAGGGAGGGGGAGGGAGGAGATGTGAGGGAGAGGGAAGAGAGGGGGCGGGAGGTAGGTGGGGAGGGAGGGATCAGAGAGAGCGGTAGACAGAGGAGGGAGAGGGAGGGTGATAAGGAGGGGAGGGAGTGAGGTGGGAGAGTTAGGGAGTGAGGGTAAGGGATTGGAAGAAGAGGGGGAGGGGAGGAAGGCCAGAGGAGGGAGGGGGATGAGAAGGGCGGGGAGGGGAGTGAGGGAGAGGTTGTGGAGGTAGAGAGAGCGGGGAGAGGGTGGGTAGGAGAGGGAGGTGGATGGAGGTAGAGGAGATGGATGGGAGGCATGTGGAGTGGAGAGGTAGAGTGAGGTGGAGCGAGAGGGTGGGGAGGGAGAGGGAGGGGACGGGAGGATGGGGAGGGGAGAAGGATGGAGGGGAGGGAGTGGGAGGCGGATAGGGATAGGAGGGGAGGGAGAGAGAGGTAGGTAGGGGAGGGAGGAATGAGAGGGATTGGGAGGCGGAGGACAGAGCGAGAGCGGGATGGGGGAGAGGAAGGGGAGGGAGAGGGAGAGTGAGGAAGCAAGAGGGTGAATGAGGAAGGGGAGAAGAGGGAGAGGTTGGAGGGGGAGGGTAGGGAGGGGAGAGGGAGTGGAAGGGAGGGGAGAGGGTGGGGTGGTAGCGAGAGGGAGGTGAGAGGAGAGGAGAGAGAGTGAGGGAGCGGAGAGGGAGTGAATGGCCGGAGAGGGTGAGGAAGTGAGGTGAGAGGGAGGGGACCGGTGCAGAGGTAGGGAGAGGGAGGAGGAAGGCATGGAGTGAGAGGGGAAGGAGAGCGAGGAAGAGGCGGGAGAGGGACAGAGGGAGAGGTAGGGTTGGGAGAGGAAGGGGAGGGAGAGGGTTGGGGCGGGGAGAGGGATGGAGGTGAGGGAGTGGGAGACGGGGTGGGAGAGCGAGGAGAGGAAGGGGGAGAGATAGGGAGGTGAGGGGGAACGGGTGGGAGGGGAGGGAGAGGGCAGGGAGCTGGGTGACGGAGGGGGAGGGAGAGAAGGGGAGGGAGAGGGAGGAGATGTAGAGGGACAGAGTGAAGGGGAGGGTGTAGGGTTGAGGGAGGGGAGGGAGAGGGTGTGGAGGGAGCGAGAAGGGAGGAGGTAGAGGGGGAGAGTGAGGGGGTGGGGTGAGAGGGAGGGAAGGAAGGAGAGGGAGGGGAGGGAGAGGTATTATGCTCAGAATAAAGGATGAAACTGAGTACTGTATGCGGCAAGTAAATGTGACCTTAGGACCTTTAATTGAACTCCAGAGTGCTGGTACAGCGTCGGAGACCTGCTTATATACAGTGCTCCCAAGGGATGCTGGGGTCCCTTGTGACTCCTACAGGGAGGCCCTGGTGGTGTTGTGATGCAGGTTGCCAAGGGTTACATATAAAACATCATTCTCTCGTAAAGTCAATAGTACACTTATTTACAGGTGTACAATCTGGGGCTTTTTGCTCCCTTATCGATCGTCTCGGTACAAATGAAAGTGTGGGTGAGTTGGTTCGTTCTTCGCTGGGATGCTGGGCAGCTGGCATTGCAAGGCTGCTGGGGATGGTGACTTCAGTTTTGAGTTCGACCGTGATGTCGGTTTCCATTTGTGTGTGTGTTGGAGGGTCGAAGTTGGTGGTGTCCTCTTCGGGTTGCTCATGGCTGTTAGTGAACCGCAATTTGGTTTGGTCCAAATGCTTTCTGCACGTTAGTCCATTGGCCAATTTGACCTGAACCACCCTACTACCTTCTTTGGCTACGATCGTGCCAGCAAGCCATTTGGGACCATGTCCATAATTGAGTACAAATACAGGGTCATTGACCTCAATATCGCGTGACAAATTTGCGCGATCATGGTACATGTTTTGTTGATGTCGCTTGCCCTCGATGTGATCATAGAGATCAGGGTGGACAAGAGACAGACTTGTTTTGAGCCCCCTTTTCATGAGCAGCTCGGTGAGCGACTGGGGTCTGGTGCAGTAGCTGAGCAGGAAACGGGACAGTCAGGTCTGCAGGGAGCCTTCCAACACACGTTTCAAGCTTTGCTTGATGGTTTGAACTGCCCGTTCTGCCTGGCCATTGGATGAGGGCTTGAACGGGGCAGATGTGACTTTCTTGATCCAATTGTGGATCATGAATTCAGCATTGGTGAAACACGGCCCATTGTTCATGACAAGGACATCAGGCAGGTCGTGTGTGGCTCGTAGGCTTTCGATGGTGGCGGTGGACGTGTTTACAGACATTATTACACATTCAATCCATTTTGAATAAACATCCACAACAACCAAAAACATTTTGCCTAGAAATGGGCCCGCAAAATCAACGTGGATCTGAGATCACGGTTTGGAGGGCCATGACCACCAACTTAGCGGTGCTTCTCTGGGTGCATTGCTCAGTTGAGAGCAAGTGTTGCACTGGTGCAAGCATGACTCTAAGTCTGAGTCGATGCCGGGCCACCACACATGGGATTTGGCTGTGGCTTTCATTATTACTATACCTGGGTGGGTACTGTGTAGGCCGCGTATGAACGTTTCCCTGCCTTTCTTGGGCAAGACCACGTGATTACCCCACAAAAGACAGTCCGTCTGTCAGGACATTTCACCTTTGCACCTGTGGAACGGCTTTATTTCTTCCTGCATGTCCGCTGGGACGCTGGACCAGCTCCCATGGAGGACACAATTTTTTTTTTACCAGGGACAGTAAAGGATCCTGGCTGGTCCAGGTCCTGATCTGACGGGCCGTAACGGGAGACTTTTCGTTTTCAAATGCATCCATCACCAAGAGTAAGTCTGCAGGCTGCGCCATTTCCACCCTGGTGGTGGGCAATGGTAGCCGACTGAGAGCAACAGCCCAGTTCTCTGTGCCCAGTCTGCGGCGGATGACATAGTTGTATGCCGACAGCGTGAGCACCCATCTTTGGATACGGGCAGAGGCATTGGTGTTAAGCCCTTTGCTCTCTGAGAATAGTGATATGAACGGCTTAGGTCAGTTTCTAGCTCAAACTTGAGACCAAACAAATACTGGTGCATTTTTTTCACATGCCAGAGCTGCTTTTTCAATCATGCTGTAGGCGCTTTCGGCCTTGGACAGACTCCTGGATGCATAGGCGATCGGTTGCAAAATCCTTGATTCGTTAGCCTGTTGTAACACACACCCGACCCCATATGACGATGCATCGCAAGCTAGCACTAATCGTTTACATGAGTTATACAGAACAAGCAGTTTGTTTGAACATAACAGATTTCTGGCTTTCTTAAAGGCAGCATCTTGTGATTTCCCCTATACCCAGTCGTCACCCTTGCGAAGTAACACATGTAGGAGTTCTAGCAAGGTGCTTAACCCGGGTAGGAAATTATCTAAATAGTTGAAGAGTCCCAGGAACGACTGCAGTTCTGTCACGTTCTGTGGTCTCAGCGTGTTCTTGATGGCCTCCATCTTGGCGTTGGTGGGTCTGATGCTGTCTGCTGTAATTCTTCTTCCCAAAAACTCGACCTCTGGCGCTAGGAAAACACACTTCGAGCATTTCAAGCTGAGTCCCACGCAATCTAGCCGACTTAGAACCGCTTCCAGATTCTTCAAGTGTTCGATGGTGTCCCAACCTTGACCAGTATGTCATCCTGGAAAACCACGGTGCGTGGAACCGACTTTCGCAAGCTCTCCATGTTCGAACATTGTCATAGCCGAACGAATCCCAAACGGGCATGTGTTATAGATGAACAGACTTTTGTGCGTGTTGATGCAGGTGAGGCCTTTTGAAGATTCCTCCAGCTCCTGCGTCATGTAGGCCGAGGTCAGGTCCAACTTGGTGAGTGTCTTTCCTCCAGCCAGGGTCACAAATGGTCATCTGCCTTGGCTAGTGGGTAGTGGTCCTGTAATGAAAAATGGTTAATGGTTACTTTATAGTCCCCACAAATTCTGACCGTGCCATCACCTTTGAGTACCGGGCCAATCGGACTGGTCCATTCATTGAATTCCACTGGCGCGACGATGCCTTCTCGCTGCAGCCTGTTGAGCTCAATTTCCACTTTCTCTTGCATCATATATGGTACCGCCCGTGCCTTGTGGTGGATGGGTCGTGTACCGGAAACCAAATGGATCTGCACCTTCATCCCCGAGAAACTTCCAATGCCTGGCTCAAACAACAATGGGAATCTGCTCAGAACCTGGGCACATGAGGCATCATCAATGGACGAAAGCGCTCAGATGTCGTCCCGATTCCAACGGATTTTTCCCAGCCAGCTTCTGCCAGACAGTGTGGGACTATCCCCTGGCACAATCCATAGTGGGAGTTCGTGCACTGCTCCATCATAGGAGACTTTTATTTCCGTGCTGCCAATTACAGGGATCAGCTCTTTGGTGTGAATGGGGCTGAGCTTGGATCTGTGTGCCTTGTTGCACCACAGCCTGTTGAAGGCCTTTTTGCTATTATAGACTGACTCGCACCCGTGTCCAGTTCCATGTTACTGGAATTCCGTTCAGTTCAACTTTTAACATGATTAGTGGTCATTTCATGGTGAAGGTGTGTACCCCGTACACTTCTGCCTCGTTGGTTCGAGTCTCTAGTTCAGCCTGATCCACCATGGATTAATCTTCCTCTGCAACGTGGTGGTTTGCAGGGTTTGCAGCTCACCTGCACATTTGCTGGAGGTGTCCCATTGTTCTGCAGCCGTTGCACGCATAGTGTTTGAAGCAGCATTGATGGGCCCGATGATCACCTCCACAGCACCAACAAGGTGTTAACTGCCTCGCATTAACCACTGATGGCGGACTCTGGGTCATCTGAGGTTGTGCAGCAGCTGATGTGTACATTCTGCCATGTATATTCTGCTTGAAAACAACGTTACTTTGTGCACAGCATTAGCCGAAACCTCTCTATGCTGCGAGATTTGTTTGGTGTTATCGCTGGTGGACATAAATGCCTGGGCTATCGTTATGGCTTTGCTCAGATTCAGTGTTTCAATGTCAATAGTTTGCGAAGGATAACCTCATGGGCAATGCCAAGCACAAAAAGTTTCTCAGCATTTATTCAAGGGATCCATTGAATTTGCAATGTCCTGCAAGGCACCTTAGTTCGGCGAAGTAGCATGCCACTTCCTGGCCCTCTGACCGTTGACACGTGTAGAACCGATACCTCACCATCAAAACGCTTTCCTTCAGATTTAGGTGCTCCCGGACCAGTGTACACAATTTTTCATAGGATTTGGTTGTTAGTTTCACCGGAGCTAGAAGATTCTTGATGAGGCCACAGACGGTGAGGCGGATCGCCCTTCGTTTGGCAGCGTTCTCTTCCCCTTCCAGCTCGTTGGCCACAAAGTATTGGTCGAGTCGCTCCATGAAGGCCTCCCAATCGTCCCCTTCTGAGAACTTCTCCAGAACTTCTCTCTGTCCTGTGACAGTTGGAGCTGGTGCTCTCCACTCTCTCTCCTGCGACAGTTGGAGCTGGTGCACTCCACTCTCTCGTCCTGTGACGGTTGGTGCTGGTGCACTCCACTCTCTCGTCCTGTGACGGTTGGTGCTGGTGCTCTCCACTCTCTCTCCTGCGACAGTTGGAGCTGGTGCTTGCCACTCTCTGTCCTGTGACAGTTGGAGCTGGTGCTCTCCACTCTCTCTCCTGTGACAGTTGGTGCTGGTGCTCTCCACTCTCTCTCCTGCGACAGTTGGAGCTGGTGCTCTCCACTCTCTCGTCCTGCGACAGTTGGTGCTGGTGCTCTCCACTCTCTCTCCTGCGACAGTTGGAGCTGGTGCTCTCCACTCTCTCGTCCTGCGACAGTTGGAGCTGGTGCTCTCCACTCTCTCGTCCTGCGACAGTTGGTGCTGGTGCTTGCCACTCTCTGTCCTGCGACAGTTGGAGCTGGTGCTCTCCACTCTCCCGTCCTGTGACGGTTGGAGCTGGTGCTCTCCACTCTCCCGTCCTGCGACAGTTGGAGCTGGTGCTCTCCACTCTCTGTCCTGCGACAGTTGGAGCTGGTGCTCTCCACTCTCCCGTCCTGTGACGGTTGGAGCTGGTGCTCTCCACTCTCCCGTCCTGTGACAGTTGGAACTGCTGTTCTCCACTCTCCCGTTGGTGTAGGAGGGAGGGCTTTAGTTTCCTGAACAATTGGAACTGCTTCTGGGGTAGGTGGGACCTGTACAAGTTGGACAGGTTACACCTCAACAGAGACGGGACCAATGTTCTCGCGGGTGGTTTTGATAGTAGGGTTGGGAGGGCTTTAAACTAGCTTGGCAAGGGGATAGGAACCCAGGAGAGGTCTCTGAGCTAGTTAGAGTGGATGAGAGCTCAGATGAACAGAACCCCAAGAAAGAATGCAAAAGGCAGAAGGCAACAGAGCAGAGTAGCACTGGGGTAAGGTGATAGGAAGGGACAATATGTATGAATATAAAGGGGCTGCAGGAGGGGTCAAAACTAAAAATCATGGTTTAAAACTAGTATTAAAACACTCTACCTAAACGCACGCAGCATTCGAAATAAAGTAAATGAGTTGACGGCACAAATCATTACAAATGGGTAGGATTTGGTGGCCATTACAGAAACGTGGTTGCAGGGTGGCCAAGACTGGGAATTAAACATACAGGGGTATCTGACAATTTGGAAAGATAGACAAGAAGGGAAAGGAGGTGGGGTAGCTTTGTTAATAAAGGATGATATCAGGGCAGTTGTGAGAGATGATATTGGCTCTAATAAACAAAATGTTGAATCATTGTGGGTGGAGATTAGAGATAGTAAGGGGAAAAAGTCACTGGTGGGTGTAGTTTATAGGCCCCCAAATAATAACTTCACGGTGGGGTGGACAATAATCAAGGGAATAATGGAGGCATGTGAAAAAGGAATGGGGGATTTTAACCTACATATCGATTGGTCAAATCAAATCGCACGGGGTAGCCTTGAGGAGGAATTCATAGAATGCATACGGGATTGTTTCTTAGAACAGTATGTTACAGAACCTACAAGGGAGCAAGCTATCTTAGATCTGGTCCTGTGTAATGAGACAGGAATAATAAACGATCTCCTAGTAAAAGATCCTCTCGGAATGAATGATCACAGTATGGTTGAATTTGTAGTACAGATTGAGGGTGAGGAAGTAGTGTCTCAAACGAGCGTAATATGCTTAAACAAAGGGGACTTCAGTGGGATGAGGGCAGAGTTGGCTAAAGTAGACTGGGAACACAGACTAAACGGTTGCACAATTGAGGAACAGTGGAGGACTTTTAAGGAGCTCTTTCATAGTGCTCAACAAAAATATATTCCAGTGAAAAAGAAGGGCAGTAAGAGAAGGGATAACCAGCCGTGGATAACTAAGGAGATAAAGGAGAGTATCTAATTAAAAACCAATGCGTATAAGGTGGCCAAGGTTAGTGGGAAACTAGAAGATTGGGAAAATTTTAAACGACAGCAAAGAATGACTAAGAAAGCAATAAAGAAGGGGAAGATAGATTATGAATGTAAACTTGCACAAAACATAAAAATAGATAGTAAAAGCTTTTACCGATATATAAAACAGAAAAAAGTGACTAAAGTAAATGTTGGTCCCTTAGAAGATGAGAAAGGAGATTTAATAATGAGAAATGTGGAAATGGCTGAGACCTTAAACAATTATTTTGCTTCAGTCTTCACAGTGGAAGACACAAAATGCATGCCAAAAATTGCTGGTTACGGGAATGTGGGAAGGGAGGACCTTGAAATAATCACTATCACTAGGGGGGTAGTGCTGGACAAGCTAATGGGACTCAAGGTAGACAAGTCCCCTGGTCCTAATGAAATGCATCCCAAGGTATTAAAATAGATGGCGGAAGTTATAGCAGATGCATTCGTTATAATCTACCAAATTTCTCTGGACTCTGGGAAGGTGCCATCGGATTGGAAAGCAGCTAATGTAACGCCTCTGTTTAAAAAAGGGGGCAGACAAAAGGTAGGTAACTATAGGCTTTTTAGTTTAATATCTATAATGGGGAAAATGCTTGAAGCTATCATTAAGGAAGAAATAGCGGGACATCTAGATAGGAATAGTGCAATCAAGCAGATGCAACATGGATTCATGAAGGGGAAATCATGTGTTACTAATTTACTGGAATTCTTTGAGGATATAACGAGCATGGTGGATAGAGGTGTACCGATGGATGTGGTGTATTTAGATTTCCAAAAGGCATTCGATAAGGTGCCACACAAAAGGTTACTGCAGAAGATAAAGGTACGCGGAGTCAGAGGAAATGTATTAGCATGGATCGAGAATTGGCTGGCTAACAGAAAGCAGAGAGTCGGGATAAATGGGTCCTTTTTGGGTTGGAAATCTGTGGTTAGTGGTGTGCCACAGGGATCGGTGCTGGGACCACAACTGTTTACAACATACATAGATGACCTGGAAGATGGGACAGAATGTAGTGTAATAAAATTTGCAGATGACAAAGATTAGTGGGAAAGCGGGTTGTGTAGAGGACACACAGAGGCTGCAAAGAGATTTAGATAGGTTAAGCGAATGGGCTAAGGTTTGGCACATGGAATACAATGTCGGAAAATGTGAGGTCATCCACCTTGGAAAAAAACAGTAAAAGGGAATATTATTTGAATGGGGAGAAATTACAACATGCTGCGATGCAGAGGGACCTGGGGGTCCTTGTGCATGAATCCCAAAAAGTTAGTTTGCAGGTGCAGCAGGTAATGGAATGTTGGCCTTCATTGCGAGAGGGATGGAGTACAAAAGCAGGGAGGTCCTGCTGCAACTGTATAGGGTATTGGTGAGGCCGCATCTGGAGTACTGCATGCAGTTTTGGTCACCTTACTTAAGGAAGGATATACTAGCTTTGCAGGGGGTACAGAGGCGATTCACTAGGCTGATTCCGGAGATGAGGGGGTTACCTTATGATGATAGATTGAGTAGACTGGCTCTTTACTCGTTGGATTTCAGAAGGATGTGGGGTGATCTTATCGAAACATTTAAAATAATGAAAGGTATAGACAAGATAGAGGCAGAGAGATTGTTTCCACTGGTTGGGGAGACTAGAACTCAGGGGCACAGCCTCAAAATACGGGGGAGCCAATTTAAAACCGAGTTGAGAAGGGATTTCTTCTCCCAGAGGGTTGTGAATCTGTGGAATTCTCTGCCCAAGGAAGCAGTTGAGGCTAGCTCATTGAATGTATTCAAATCACGGATAGATAGATTTTTAACCAATACGGGAATTAAGGGTTACGGGGAGTGGGCGGGTAAGTGGAGCTGAGTCCACGGCCAGATCAGCCGTGATCTTGTTGGGTGGTGGAGCAGGCTAAATGGCCTACTCCTGTTCCTAATTCTTATTTTCTTATGTTCTTATGTTCTTATTAATGTTGGGGAAGTCCAGAACCAGGGGTCACAGTCTAAGGATAAGGAGTAAGATGAGGAGAAACTTCTTAGGACTGAGATGAGGAGAAACTTCTTCACCCAGAGAGTCGTGATCCTGTGGAATTCTCTACCACAGAAAGTTGTTGAGGCCAATTCACTAAATATATTCAAAAAGGAGTTGGATGTAGTCCTTACTATTAGGGGGATCAAGGGGTATGGCGTGAAAGCAGGAATGGGGTACTGAAGTTACATGTTCAGCCATGAACTCATTGAATGGTGGTGTCGGCTCGAACGGCCGAATGGCCTACTCCTGCACCTATTTTCTATGTTTCTATGTTTCTTTATCAACAGTTATTTGCATTTTTGCGCGGTTGTTCGTTGCCTCGTCGCCAATTATTCTCATAATAAAGGATGAAACTGAGTACTGTATGCAATGAGTAAGTGTGATCTTAGCTCCTTTAATTGAACTCCAGAGTGCTGGTACAGCGTGGGAGGCCTGCTTATGTACCATGCTCCCAAGCGCTGCTGAGATCTCTTGGGACTCCAACAGGTAAACCCTCTGGTGGTGGTGTGATACAGGTTGCCAAGGGTTACATACATAACAAGGGGGAGGGAGGGGGAGGGAGGGGATGGAGGGAGAGGGGGCACAGTGATGAGAGGGAGGGGGGAGTGTGGGGAGGGAGAGGGAGGGGAGGGAGAGTATGGGGAGGGAAGGGAGAGGGAGGGAGAGGGTGGGGAGGAGAGTGAGAGGGATGGAGGAAGGGCATAGGGATGCAGGAGGGGAGGAGAGGGAGGGGGAGTGGAGGAAGCGGGAAGGGAGGGGAGGTAAGGGGAGCTGGGAGAGGGAGGGGATTGGAGGGAGAGAGAGGGAGGGGCGGGAGAGAGAGGGAGGGGAGGGAGAGGTCGGGGAGGCATTGGAACAGGGAGAGGTTGCACAGGCGGCAAAGAATATTGCACGAGAGGAGGAGGAAGCTGAGGAACACAACACTCCAGAGGAGACCTATACCCTCCCCCCACCAACACACCGTGCAAAGAAGCAACCACCCTCGTGGACATTGAATCAGTCAGGGAGGAAGAGAAGCCTGCTACGGTGAGCTGCGAGACACCAACACACAGCAGTGAAACTCTCCCCCAGCATGAACGAGGAGGCAGCAGATGATGGACAGGGTTGGACACAGTCTTAGTATCCTAAGGGGTATGGAGAGGATAAGGGGTAGGCCATTTAGGACTGAGATGAGGAGAAACTTCTTCACTCAGAGAGTTGTTAATGTGTGGAATTCTCTGCTGCAGAAAGTTGTTGATGCCAGTTCATTGGATATATTCAAGTGGGAGTTAGATATGGCCCTAACGGCTAAGGGCATCAAGGGGTATGGAGAGGATGCAGGAAAGGGGTACTGGGGGAATGATCAGCCATGATCTTATTGAATGGTGGTGCAGGCTCGAAGGGCCGAATGGCCTACTGCTGCACCTATTTTCTATGTTTCTATGTTTCCATGTTTCTATGCTGTTGAGCTGGTGATTCACCCACACCAGACCTGCGCTGTCCCCGGCAGGAAGGTCTCTGATAGCCTCGTGCTACTCAGGGATATGATCGCCTATGTGCAGGACAGGAGGGTGAACACCTGCTTAATCAGTTTAGACCAGGAGAAGGCCTTTTTGACAGGATATCGCACACATACCTGATGGACGTGCTTTCCCAAATGGGGTTTGGGGTGTGTATGCGCAATTGGATCCAACTGCTCTACACAGACATCAGTAGTGCAGTTCGAATCAATGGGTTGGAAAGTGAAAGCTTTCCAATCAGATTTGAGTCAGGCAAGGCTGTCCTCTCCTCTGTCTTGTTTGTGTGCTGTATCGAGCCCTTTGCTGAGTCCATCAGGAAGGATGCGGGCATTAGAAGGGTGATATTCCAGGCAGCAGAGACGCTCAGGTCAAGACCTCCCTGTACATGGATGACATCGCCATCTTTTGCTCGGATCCACAGTCTGTGACCAGTTTGAACTGTCCTCGGGAACGAAGGATAATCACAGCAAAAGCGAGGCCATGTTCTTTGGCAACTGGACCGACCGATCCTTTATTCCCTTCACCTTTAAGCTAGATTACCTGAAGGTGTTGGGAATATGGTTCGGAGCGGGGCGTGTGCCAAAAACTGGGAAGAGTGTATTGGCAAAGTCAAACAGAAACTGGGATTGTGGGAGCAGCACTCCCTCTCAATTGCAGGAAAGAACCTGGTCATCAGGAGTGAGGTGCTCTCGGTGTTGTTGTACGTGGTGCAGGTCTGGCACATCTCACGCTCCTGTGCTGCGGCAGTCACCCGGGCCATCTTCCACTTTGTCTGGGGATCCAAAATGCAGAGACACGATGTACAAATCTCTGGACAGTGGAGGAAAGGATGCTCCGAACGTGGCCCTCATCCTGATGGTCACCTTTGTGTATGGCTGCATCAAGCTGTGCACAGACCCCCAGTACACAAATACCAAGTGTCACTATGTGCTCAGGTTCTACCTGTCCCTGCTGTTGCAAAAGATGGGTCTGGCCACGCTACCGCGAAACGACCCCATCAGTTGGACCATGCCTGTCTACCTGTCCTTCATGGAAACATTTTTCAGAAAAAAAACCTTTGACCACAAGGCCATAAAGCAGTGGTTGGCACGTAAGGTCCTGGACGCTCTAAGAAAGAAAAAGAGGGTGGATCCTGTCAGGTGGTTTCCTGAGCAGACTGTCGAACTCATTTGGCAGAACGTCTCATCGCCAGAGCTTTCACACAAGCACCAAGATGTAGCTTGTTTGGCAGTGAGGAGGGCCCTACCCATCAGATCCTTCATGCACAGCCGGCATCTCAGCAGCACGGCACGGTGCCCCTGAGTTGGCTGCAGGGTGGATGAGACTGTCACCCATCTCCTTCAGCAAGGCAGGTCTGGAAAGAGATGCAGTGGTTACTGTCGTGGTTCATCCCAAGCAGCTCCGTAACACAGGAATCTGTGCTTTACGGACTGTTCCCAGGGACACATGCCGAGACAGACATCATCTGCTGCTGGAGAGCCATCAACTTGGTGAAAGACACACTTTGGTCTTGCTGAACTCTGCTGGTCTTCCAAAGCAAGGAGATGTCCACGTCTGCATGTTGCAGACTGGCACAATCCAAGATTCAGGAGTACGTGCTGAGGGACGCACTAAAAATTGGTGCAGTCGCTGAAAAGGCACGACGGGGAAGAGCCACAGTTTAAAGCTCTTCTGCCACGGTAAACCCAGGGGCTGGAATCAGTATAAAACTCCCTTTGGGCTGTACTTGTAAATCTTTTGTATACATAGAGCACCATTATCTGAAAAAACCTATGTAGTGCCATGTATAATGCAAGTTCTGTTTAGTAATGTATGTTGTAAAGAAATGTAACTCTACCCTCACCCATTCCGTGTACCATATACTGCCACATGTAATGTAATTTGATGACTATATTACAATGTAACCTGGATTGTACTGAATTGTACCTTGAAATGTAAAGCAAGCAAATGCATTGAATGGAATTGCCGTCAGCATCCAAATGTATTGTATGTAATTGCTGACCACATCCAAATGTAATGAACTGCTTTTCAATGTATCGTGCAAATTTTTACATGAATAAAGAATATATTTTGAAATTTAAAAAAAAATATGTTCTTCTCAGTTTAATATCTGATGTGCCCCTATCTGGGGACCAAATATTAAATTGATTTTTGGAGCAGGGAGATGGAACAGAGGCTTGCTCCGTCCACTCCATGCATCGACCTGTGTTTGCAGCGTTTCTGGAAACGATGCAGCTTCCCCTCTTTGGGGCGGGAAGTCTTAAAAGACAAAAATAGAGGTTGTTGTTGTTGTTATTGTTGTTGTTTGATGATGATGATTATTTCTGCATTGGCATGTGCTATTTTTCAGGGTGGGGCTTTGCTACATTTCCCGCTCTGCGGCTGGACTCGACGATGCTGCATGTTGGATTTCTGTGCAACTGCAGTCCTGGCTTGAAATGCTCTCTTGCTCAAAGTCTTTCATTGGCACCTACACTCAGTCAGCCATGGCCAGATCTACGGAGGAGACAGGTGCCGAGGATGAATTGCTCATTTGCCACAGTTTTACAGGCTATCGCTTCTTAGCCTTTTAGCTAAGATAAAGTGTTGATTGGGCATTCATATGCTAATTGACTAATTGCAGAAACTCATCTTTCCAGTTTGGCTGGGTCTGGCCTTTTGGCTCGGGCCAAGCACCAATTGGAGAGAAGAAAAAATCCGCATGTCAACCGATCAATGGGTGGACCAGGAGGTCCACCAAGGTGCCAGATTGGTACTACAAATGATTGAAGGCTTTGGCCAAAACACAAGCCGAAAGGAGGAATCTGCAACCTGGATGGTGGCCAATCGAGCAGCGAACCAGGCCGTCCGAAACACCACCCAAATGACTGTAAAGCAAGTGGAAGGACAGACGATGATCAACTGTGACCTCTTCATGAAGAAAATCCTACTTGAAACCTGTGGCATGAAAGTCGCCGATGTCTTCACCTTGCAGGTCATCCCGAAGAGAGGTTGCTTTGATGTAACCTTGAGAAATGTCACCCTATGCCTGAAGTTCCTGGATGGATTGAAGGAGGTGAGTGAACCACTGTGGTCAATGCTGACTTGGGAACCACTGTTCACCTTCCCGTCGCAGAGAAAATGCACCATCACAGTACACATGTACAACCCCCACATCCCGGTCATTGATGTGCTGACATTCCTCGCCAGGTATGTCGATCGGGCAGGAAACACCATAAACCTGAAAGACCTCCACGGGATTTGGACCAGCAAGTGCCAGATCCAGGTCACCATGAAAGTGGATGCCAGCGGAACCATCCTGCACCCCCCCTCCAGCTTCGCCATCGGAGGAAGTTGGGGCTACGCTGGCCATCCCAACGTGTGCTGGACCTGCGGGAAGGCAGGCCATGTGGCGTCAAGCTGCCAAACAGTCATCTGCCGCAACTGCAAGAACAAAGGCCATCAGACTAAGGATTGTAAAAAGACCAAGTGCTGCAACCTTTGTGGTCAGGCTGGGCATCTTTACAAGAACTTCCCCAAACACAACTTCAGCTATGCGCAGGTGGTAAAGAACATTGCACCGGAGGAGGAGGAAGCTGAGGAACACAACACTCCAGAGGAGACCTATACCCTCCCCCCGACGAACACGCCGTGCAAAGAAGAAACCACCGTCGTGGACACTGAACAGAAGCCTGCTACGGCAAGCTGTGAGACAGCAGCACCCAGCAGTGAAGCTCTCCCACAGCACAGAGGTGGAAACAGATGATGGAACGGGATGGGAGACCATCAAGAAAATGGCCCACAAGCGTAAGGAAAAGAGGCAAGCAAGGGCCCCCGCTGAAACAAAATGGAAGAGGCGACTAATGTCCATGACAGACAGCAGCGGCAGTAGCTCGTCTGATGACGAAAGGCGAGACAAAGCTCCACACTACCGCCACCAGAACATGAGGCAAAACGCCAATCCACAGCCCCAGGCGACTGGGAGCAGTGAAGCGACCAATGCAGCCCCACTACGGGAAACCGGGAGCAGCGAAGTGCCCCGCTCACACGAGCTCCGGAATACTGGGAGCAAAGAAGCAACCAGCGCAGCCCAGCTCTGGGACAATGGGAGCAGCGAAGTGCCCAGCACACCCCACCTCCAGAATACCGGGAGCGATGCAGCGACCGAAGCACCCCAGCTCGAGATCGTTGTGAGTGATGAAAAGAGGGAACCACCAACACCAGGTGAGGACAGCGCAGAGGACATATCGGAATTTCTGACAACACTGCAGCTGTCCCCTGGTCAAAGCACTCCCACGGCAGAGGAGGACCCATATCCCAGCCCAGGTGAAGTAGACTTTTATAGTGATAATCTATGTAAGCAGGAACAGGCCACTGGGCAGGTCTCCAACTTAAAGGACGGTTTATTTGTAATGTAATGTTTGAACTGTAACCACTAACTTTAAAAATTGCATCTATTAACGTGCACACTATGCGATGTGTTTCCACATTGGGGTACCTCACCAAGGTCAAAGCAGGCCTGCTGTTCTTGCAGGAGTGCGGTCCGCTGCATTTCAGCAGTTACCAACAGTGGTCACGATGGTGGGCCCATGGACCATCCATCTGGTCAGGAGGCAACGACTGCCGATCCTCTGGCCTGGGCATTCTGCTGTGGGGAGGCCACTTTACCATCACCGAAGTTAAGGAGGTGGTTGGAGGCCGCCTCCTCATTGCAGATGTAATGTACAAAAATTCCCCTCTCAGGTTAATTAATGTTTATGCCCCAGCACTCAAGAATGAGCGGCTGGCCCTTCTCCAGCAGCTCCCACTGCTCCAGGCCGGTCATTCTGGGCGGTGACTTCAACTGCATCATCAATGTGGCTGTAAGATCCAGCAAAGCCGACAGCAAACTGGATGCCATGTCCAGACTACTGATGGATGCGGTAAAAGATGCCAAGCTGTGCGATGTCTTCAGCAACCCTGCAGATGGTGCACCTGGTCAAGACCAGACGGGTTCAGAATAGACTTCCTGTTTGTGTCCCACATGCTCAAGGTCAGGTCCACCGATGTCACGCTGGTGTTCTTCTCTGACCACTGCCTCCTACTGGCCGACTGTCACCCACAGGAAAACCAGAAATTTGGCAGGGGGATATGGAAGCTGAATGTGAAACTATTGACTCTGGAAAACAATGAGGAACTCAAGAGGGATTACAAAGGTTGGAAAACCGTGGGAAACAATCAAGATGAACATCAAGAGGTTCTTCATCCTCAAAGGTGTTCAGGAGGTGAGAGGGAGACAGAGGGAACTGTCCCAACTCCATAAGAGTATGCAAAGCCTGCTCCTGCTGCAGTCGATGGGGGTCGATATTGCAGAGGAACTCGAAGAGGTGAAGGGTCAGCAAGCCTCACTCTTTGCCTCAGAGTCCTCCAAAATCATCTTCCGCTCCAGAGTCTGCTCCGTCGAGCAGGATGAGACATGATCGCATTTCTTCTTCCAAAAGGTACACAGGGGGAACTCTGTGGTCACCAGCCTAAAGGAAGAAGATGGTTCTGTGACATTTTCACAGCCTGACATGCTGAGGATCAGCAAATCCTTCTCTGCCATGACGTCAAGCCCACAGACCACGTGGCCACCCAGTCTTTCCTGTCATCTTTCTCGGAGGTCTTAGACAACAGTGAGCGAGAGAGTCTGGACCACCTGCTAACTCTGGACAAGCTGACAAAGGCTGTCCGGTCCTTTGAGAAGAGTAAAACTCTCAGAAGCAACGGCTTACCAGTCGAGTTGTATTCAGCTCTGTGGGACTGGATGGGTCCAGACCTGCTGGATGTGTGCGGGGGTATACTTCTGGCCAGCAGCATATCAGAATCGATGAGGACAGGCATCATCACCCTCATCTGCAAGCGGAAGGGGGAGAGGGAGGAAATCAAAAACTGCCGGCCCATTTTGCTGCTCAATGTGGACAACAAGATCCTGTCAAAGGTCATTGCCAACAGGGTCAAGTCTGCTCTTGCGCTGTACCCGGCAGGAAGATCTCTGACAGCCTCGTGCTACTCAGGGATACAATTGCCTATGTGCGGGACAGGAGGGTGGACACCTGCTTAATCAGCTTGGACCAGGAGAAGGCATTTGACAGGATATCGCACATGTACCTGATGGATGTGCTCTCCAAAATGGGGTTTGGGGAATGTACCCGCAATTGGATCCAACTGCTCTACACAGACATCAGTAGCACAGTTCTAATCAATGGTTGGGAAACTGAAAGCTTTCCAATCAGATCTGGAGTCAGGCAAGGCTGTCCTCATTCCTCAGTCTTGTTTGTGTGGTGTATCGAGCCCTTTGGGTGAGTCCATCAGGAAGGATGTGGGCATTGGAGGGGTCATGATCCCAGGCAGTGGAGGCACTCGGGTGAAGACCTCCATGTACATGGACGACATCACCATCTTTTGCTCGGATCCACAGTCGGTCCGCAGATTGCACACAATCTGTGACCAGTTTGAGCTGGCCTCAGGAGTGAAGGTTAATCGCAGCAAAAGCGAGGCCATGTTCTTTGGAAACTGGGCCGACCGATCCTTTATTCCCTTCACTGTTAAGCCAGCTTACCTGAAGGTGTGGGGAATATGGTTCAGAGTGGATGGGGCATGCGCCAAAAACTGGGAAGAGCTTATCGCCAAAGTAAAACAGAAACTGGGATTGTGAGAGCAGCGCTCCCTCTCCATTGCAGGAAAGAACCTGGTCATCAGGACTGAGGTGCTCTCGGTGTTGTTGCTCTCGGTAGCGCAGGTGTGGCCCATCTCACGCTCCTGTGCCACGGCAGTCACCCGGGCCATCTTCCACTTTGTCTGGAGGTCCAAAATGGACCGTGTCTACAGAGACATGATGTACAAATCTCTGGACAGTGGAGGAAACGATGTTCTGAATGTGGCCCTCATCCTGATGGCCAACTTTGTGTGTGGCTGCATCAAGCTGTGCACAGACCACCGGTACGCAAACACCAAGTGTCACTACGTGTTCAGGTTCTACCTGTCCCCGGTGTTCTAAAGGATCGGTCTGACCAGGTTGCCGCGAAACCACGCCTGTCCACCTGTCCGTCATGGAAAAGTTTTTCAGAAAAAACCCCTTTGACCACAAGGCCACAAAGCAGTGGTCAGCAGATAAAGTCCTGGATGGTCTATGAAAGAATGAGAGTGAGGTGTTCCCCGAGCAGACTGTCGAACTCGTTTGCCAGAATGTCTCAACGCCAGAGCTTTCACACTAGCACCAAGACGTAGCTTGGTTGGTGGTGAGCAGGACCCGGCCCGTCAGATCCTTCATGCACAACCCGCATCTCAGCAGCATGGCACCATGCGAAAAACAGCAAAAAAGTTTTTTAAAAGCTTGAAAAGCAAAGAAAACCTCATAAACGGCGTAGGGCAGTGCAAAACGCAGCACAATCTTTATGCACCATGAGAAACTTCGAAAAAGTCAAAAAAGTAGGAAAATAACTCGAAAACAACGAAAACCTCAGAAACAGCGTAGGGCATTGTAAAACACAGCAGAATCCATATGCACAATGAGAAACTGCGATGAACACCAAAGACACTTTTAAAAAGCTCGAAAAACAATGAAAACCTCATAAACAGCGCAGGGCAATGAAAAATGCAGCACAACCCATATGCACCGAGAAACTTCGAAAAACTCAAAAAATAAAAACATTTCTCGAAAAACAAAAAAAACCTCAGAAACAGCGGATGTCACTGTAAAACACAGCACAGTCCATATACAGGACGACAAACTACAAAAAACTCAAAAAAATAAAGAAATTACTAGAGAAACTGCGAAAAACACCAAAGATGCTTTTAAAAATCTCGAAAAACAAAGAAAACCTCAGTAACAGCGTAGGTCACAGTAAAACACACTACATCCCATATACAGCACGAGAAACTTCGAAAAACTTAAAAACTTTTAAAAAATCGAAAACCAATAAAAACCTCAGATACAGGGTAGAGCATTGTCAAACGCAGCACAATCCATATGCGCCACGAGAAACTGCGAAAAACACTAGAAAAGTTATAAAAAACACGAAAAGCAACTGAAACCTCAGAAACAGCATAGGGCATTGTAAACACAGCAGAATCTATATGCACCACGAGAAACTGCGAAAAACACCAAAAAAGTTTTACAAAAGCTCGAAAAGCAACAAAAACATCATAAACAGCGTAGGGCAACGCAAAACGCAGCACAATCCATGTGCAGCATTAGAAACTTCGAAAAACTCAAAAACGTAAAGAAATAACTTGAAATGCAGCGAATAACTCAGAAACAGCGTAGGGCTTTGTAAAACGCAGCACAACCCATATGCTTCGTGAGAACCTTTAAAAAAAACAAAAAAATAAAAACATCGTCGAAAAACAACGAAAACCACAGAAACAGCGCAGGTCACTGTAAAACGCAACACAACCCATATACAGCACCAGAAACTATGAAAAACTCAAAAAAGTAAAAAAATGACTCGAGAAACAAAGAAAAGCTCAGAAAGAGCGTAGGGCATTGTAAAACACAGCAGAATCGATATGCACCACGAGAAACTGTGAAAAATATCAAAGATGCTTTTAAAAAGCTCGAAAAACAACGATAAGCTCATAAACACCGTAAGGCGCCGCAAAACACAGCACAATCGTGTGCAGCACGAGAAAGTTCGAAAATCTCAAAAACTTAAAAAAAAACTCGAAAACCACCGAAACCCCGTAGGGCAGTGTAAAAGGCAGCACAACCCATATGCACCATGAGAAACTTCGAAAAAGTCAAAAACGTAAAAAAATAACAAAAAAACAACGAAAACAGAAACAGTGCAGGACAGTGCAAAACGCAGCACAACCCGTATGCACCATGAGAAACTTCAAAAAAGGCAAAAAAGTAGAAAAATAACTCGAAAACAACAAAAACTTCAGAAACAGCGTAGGGTATTGTAAAAGGCAGCAGAAACCATATGCACAACGAGAAACTGCGAAAAACACCAAAGACGCTTTTAAAAAGCTCGAAAAACAAAGAAAACCTCAGGAGCAGCGTAGGTCACTGTAAAACGCAGCACAATCCATATGCACCGGGAAACTTCGAAAAACTCAAATACGTAAAGAAATAACTCGAAAAACAACGAAAACCTCAAAAACAGCATAGATCACTGTAAAACGCAGTGCAGACAATATGTACCATGAGAAATTTCGAAAAAGTAAAAAAAGTAAAAAAATAACTGGATAATCAATGAAAACCTCAAAAACAGCGTAGATCATTGAAAAACGCAGCACAACCCATATGCTTCATGAGAAACTTCGACAAACACAAAAAAGTAAAAAACAACTCGAAAAACAACGAAAACCTCAGACACAGGGTAGGGCATTGTAAAAGGCAGCAGAATCCTTATGCACAATGAGAAAATGCAAAACCACCAAAGACGCTTTTGAAAAGCTCGCAAAACAATGAAAACCTCAGGAAAAGCGTAGGCCACTGTAAAACGCAGCACAACCCATTTGCACCGAGAAACTTCGAAAAATTCAAAAAAGTAAAAAAATGACTTGAAAAACAACAAAAACCTCAGAAATATCGCAGGGCATTGTTAACATGGCACAGCCCATATGCACCACAAGAAACTGTGAAAAAGATCAAAAAAGTTTTGTAAAAGCTCGAAAAGCAACGAAAACCTCATAAACGGCTTAGGGCAGTGCAAAACGCAGCACAATCCATATGCACCATGAGAAACTTCGAAAAAGTCAAAAAAGTAGAAAAATAACTCGACAAACAACGAAAACCTCAGAAACAGTGTAGGGCATTGTAAAACGTAGCACAGCCCATAAGCATCACGAGAAACTGCGACAAACACCAAAAAAGCTTTAGAAAAGCTTGAAAAGCAACGAAAACCTCATAAACGGCGTAGGGTAGTGCAAAACGCAGTAGAATCCATATGCACCATGAGAAACTTCGAAAAAGTCAAAAAAGTAGAAAAATAACTCGAAAACAACGAAAACCTCAGAAACAGCGCAAGGCAATATAAAAGGCAGCACAACCCATATGCACCGAGAAACTTCGAAAAACTCAAAATATAAACAAATTACTCGAAAAACAAAGAAAACCTCAGAAACAGCGGATGTCACTGTAAAACGCAGCACCGTCCATATACAGGACGAGAAACTACAAAAAACTACAAAAAGCACAACCCATATGCACCGAGAAACTTCGAAAAACTCAAAAACGTAAAAAAAAACTCAAAAAACGAAAACAGAAACAGTGCAGGACAGTGCAAAACGCAGCACAACCCGTATGCACCATGAGAACCTTCGAAAAAGTGAAAAAAGTAGAAAAATAACTCGAAAACAACAAAAACTTCAGAAACAGCGTAGGGTATTGTAAAAGGCAGCAGAAACCATATGCACAACGAGAAACTGCGAAAAACACCAAAGACGCTTTTAAAAAGCTCGAAAACCAAAGAAAACCTCAGGAACAGCGTAGGTCACTGTAAAACGCAGCACAATCCATATGCACCGGGAAACTTCGAAAAACTCAAATACGTAAAGAAATAACTCGAAAAACAACGAAAACCTCAAAAACAGTGCAGGGCATTGTAAAACGCAGCAGAATCCATATGCACCATGAGAAACTTCGAAAAAGTCAAAAAAGTAGAAAAATAACTCGACAAACAACGAAAACCTCAGAAACAGTGTAGGGCATTGTAAAACGTAGCACAGTCCATAAGCATCACGAGAAACTGCGACAAACACCAAAAAAGCTTTAGAAAAGCTTGAAAAGCAACGAAAACCTCATAAACGGCGTAGGGTAGTGCAAAACGCAGTAGAATCCATATGCACCATGAGAAACTTCGAAAAAGTCAAAAAAGTAGAAAAATAACTCGAAAACAACGAAAACCTCAGAAACAGCGCAAGGCAATATAAAAGGCAGCACAACCCATATGCACCGAGAAACTTCGAAAAACTCAAAAAACAAATTACTCGAAAAACAAAGAAAACCTCAGAAACAGCGGATGTCACTGTAAAACGCAGCACCGTCCATATACAGGACGAGAAACTACAAAAAACTACAAAAAGCACAACCCATATGCACCGAGAAACTTCGAAAAACTCAAAAACGTAAAAAAAAAACTCAAAAAACGAAAACAGAAACAGTGCAGGACAGTGCAAAACCCGTATGCATCATGAGAACCTTCGAAAAAGTGAAAAAAGTAGAAAAATAACTCGAAACAACAAAAACGTCAGAAACAGCGTAGGGCATTGTAAAAGGCAGCAGAATCCATATGCACACCGAGAAACTGCGAAAAACACCAAAGTCGCTTTTAAAAAGCTCGCAAAACAAAGAAAACCTCAGGGACAGCGTAGGTCACTGTAAAACGCAGCACAATCCGTGTGCAGCACGAGAAACTTCGATAACCTTCGATAACACCGGTAGGGCAGCGTAAAACGCAGCATAATCCATATGCACCATGAGACACTTCGATAAACTCAAAAAAGTTTTTAAAAAGACCTCGAAAAACAACGAAAACGTCAGAAACATCGCAGGGCAATGTAAAACGCAGCAGAATCCATGTACACCGTGACAAACTGCGAAAAACACCAAAAAGGGTTTTAAAATGCTCTAAAAGCAACGAAAACCTCAGAAACAGCGCAGGGCAATGTCGAAGGCCGCACAATGCATATGCACAACGAGAAACTACAAAAAGACCAAAGACTCTTTTAAAAAGCTCGCAAAACAAAGAAAACCTCAGGGACAGCGTAGGTCACTGTAAAACGCAGCACAATCCGTGTGCAGCACGAGAAACTTCGATAACCTCAAAAGCGTAAAAAAAACCCTCCAAAACCAACGAAAACCTCAGACACAGGGTAGGGCAGTGTAAAAGGCAGCACAACTCATATGCACGATGAGAAACTTCGAAAAAGTCAAAAAAGTTAAAAAAACAAGAAAAGCACCGAAAACCTCAGAAACAGCGTAGGTCACTGTAAAACGCAGCACAATCTGTGTGCAGCACGAGAAACCTCGATAATCTCAAAAACGTAAAAAAAACTCTCCAAAACCAACGAAAGCCTCAGACACAGGGTAGGGCAGTGTAAAACGCAGCACAGCTCATATGCACGATGAGAAACTTCGAAAAACTCAAAAAATTATGAAAATAACTCGAAAAACAATGAAAATCTCAGAAACAGCTCTGGGGATTGTAAAACGCAGCAGAATAGATATGCACCATGAGAAACTGCGAAAAACACCAACAACGTTTTACAAAAGCTGGAGAAGCAAAGGAAACCTCATGAGAAACAACAGCAAAAATTCAAAAACGTAAAAAAACCTCTCAAAAAACGAAAACAGAAACAGTGCAGGACAGTGCAAAATGCAGCACAACCCGTATGCACCATGAGAAATTTCGAAAAAGTGAAAAAAGTGGAAAAATAACTCGAAACAACAAAAACGTCAGACAAAGGGTAGGGCAGTGTAAAAGGCAACATAATCCATATACACCACGCGGAATTGTGAAAAACAGCAAAAAAGTTTTACAAAAGCTCGAAAAGCAACGAAAACCTCAAAAACGGTGTAGGGCAGCGCAAAACGCAGCATAATCCATATGCACCATGAGACACTTCGATAAACTCAAAAAAGTTTTTAAAAAGACCTCGAAAAACAACGAAAACGTCAGAAACATCGCAGGGCAATGTAAAACGCAGCAGAATCCGTGTGCAGCATGAGAAACTTCGATAATCTCAAAAACGTAAAAAAAACCCTCCAAAACCAACGAAACCCTCAGACACATGGGAAGGGGAATGTAAAAGGAAGCACAACTCATATACACCATGAGAAAGTTCGAAAAAGTCAAAAAAGTAAAAAAAACAACGAAAACCTCATAAACAGCGTTGGTCACTGTAAAACATAGCGCAACCCATATACAGCACGAGAAACTCCGAAAAACTCAAAAAAGGAATAAAATACGTCGTAAAACAACAAAAATCTCAGAAACAGCGCTGGGTATTGTAAAAGGCAGCACAATCCATATGCACCGAGAAACTTCGAAAAACTCAAAAACGTAAAGAAATAACTCGAAAAACAACGAAACCCTCAAAAACAGCATAGGTCATTGTAAAACGCAGTACACACAATATGCACCATGAAAAAACAAGAAAAGCAACGAAAACCTCAGAAACAACGGATGTCACTGTAAAACGCAGCACAGCCCATAGACAGCACGAGAAACTACGAAAAGCTCAAAAAAGTAAAAATAACCTCGAAAAACAACAAAAACGTCAGAAAGATCGCACGGCTTTGTAAAACGTAGCACAGCACATATGCACCACGAGAAGCTGCGACAAACACCAAAAAAGCTTTAGAAAAGCTTGAAAAGCAATATAAACCTCATAAACGACGTAGGGCAGTGCAATACGCAGCAGAATCCATATGCACCATGAGAAACTTCGAAAAAGTCAAAAAAAGAGAAAAATAATTCGAAAACAATGAAAACCTCAGAAACAGCGCAGGTCAATGTAAAACGTAGCACAACCCATATATAGCATGAGAAACTACGAAAAACTCAAAAAAGGATGAAAATAACTCGAAAAACAAACGAAAATCTCAGAAACAGTGCTGGGGATTGTAAAATGCAACAGAATCGATATGCACCACGAAAACATCAGAAACAGCGTAGGGCATTGTAAAACGCAGCAGAATCCATATGCACAACGAGAAACTGCAAAAACACCAAAGATGCTTTTATAAAGCTAGAAAAACAAATAAAACCTCAGGAACAGCGTAGGTCACTGTAAAACGCAGTACAGACAATATGCACCATGAGAAACTTCGAAAAAGTCAAAAAAGTAAACAAATAACTGGAAAAACAACGAAAACCTCAGAAACAGCGTAGTGTATTGTAAAAGGCAGTAGAATCCATATGCACAACGAGAAACTTCGAAAGTCTCAAAAACGTAAAGAAATAACTCGAAAAACAACGAAACCCTCAAAGCCACCATAGGTCACTGTAAAACGCAACACAACCCATATGCTTCATGAGAAACTTCGAAAAACACAAAAAAGTTTTTAAAAACTCGAAAATCAACGAAAACCTCAGACACAGCGTAGGGCAATGTAAAATGCAGCACAACCCAGATGCACCGAGAAACTTCGAAAGAATCAAAAAAGAAAAAAATTACCCGAAAAACAAAGAAATCCTCAGAAACAGCGGATGTCACTGTAAAACGCAGCACAGCGCATATATACCATGAGAAAGTTCGAAAAAGTCAAAAAAGTAAAAAAATGACTGGAAAAACAACGAAAACCTCATAAACAGCGTTGGTCACTGTAAAACATAGCGCAACCCATATACAGCACGAGAAACTACGAAAAACTCAAAAAAGGATTAAATTAACTCGAAAAACAACAAAAATCTCAGAAACAGCGCTGGGTATTGCAAAAGGCAGCACAATCCATATGCACCGAGAAACTTCGAAAAACTCAAAAACGTAAAGAAATAACTCGAAAAACAACGAAACCCTCAAAAACAGCATAGGTCACTGTAAAACACAGTACAGACAATATGCATGAGAAACTTCGAAAAAGTCAAAAAAGTAAAAATAATAACTTGAAAAACAGCGAAAACCTCAACAACAGCGTAGGTCACCGTAAAACGCAGCACAACCCATATGCTTCATGAGAAACTTCGAAAAACACAAAAAAGTAGAAAATACTCGATAAACAACGAAAACCTCAAACACAGGGTAGGGCATTGGAAAAGGAAGCACAACCCATATGCACCATGAGAAACTTCGAAAAAGTCAAAACCGTCAAAAAATAACAAAAAACAATGGAAACAGAAACAGTGCAGGACAGTACAAAACGCAGCATAATCCGAATGCTCCATGAGAAACGTTGAATGTCAAACAAGTAGAAAAATAACTCGAAAGCAATAAAAACCTCAGAAGCAGCGTAGGGTATTGTAAAAGGCAGCAAAATCCATATGCACAACGAGAAACTGCGAAAAACACCAAACACGTCTTTAAAAAGCTCGAAAAACAAAGAAAACCCCAGGAACAGCGTAGGTCACTGTAAAACGCAGTACAAACAATATGCACCATGTCAAACTTCGAAGAACACAAAAAAGTTTTTAAAAAACTCGAAAAACAACGAAAACCTCAAAGCCACCATAGGTCACTGTAAAACGCAGCACAACCCATATGCTTCATGAGAAACTTCGAAAATCTCAAAAACGTAAAGAAATAACTCGAAAAACAACGAAACCCTCAAAGCCACCATAGGTCACTGTAAAACGCAGCACAACCCATATGCTTCATGAGAAACTTCGAAAAACACAAAAAAGTTTTTAAAAAACTCGAAAATCAACGAAAACCTCAGACACAGCGTAGGGCAATGTAAAATGCAGCACAACCCAGATGCACCGAGAAAGTTCGAAAAAGTCAAAAAAGTCAAAAAATGACTGGAAAAACAACGAAAACCTCATAAACAGCGTTGGTCACTGTAAAACATAGCGCGACCCATATACAGCACGAGAAACTACGAAAAACTCAAAAAAGGATTAAAATAACTCGAAAAACAACAAAAATCTCAGAAACAGCGTAGGGTATTGTAAAAGGCAGCAGAATCGA
This sequence comes from Pristiophorus japonicus, assembly GCF_044704955.1. Lineage (NCBI taxonomy): Eukaryota > Metazoa > Chordata > Chondrichthyes > Pristiophoridae > Pristiophorus > Pristiophorus japonicus. The sequence continues at coordinate 72,534,772 of NC_091989.1, read as the reverse complement.
TATGCACAACGAAAAACTGCGAAAAACACCAAACACGTCTTTAAAAAGCTCGAAAAACAAAGAAAACCCCAGGAACAGCGTAGGTCACTGTAAAACGCAGCACAATCCATATGCACCGAGAAACTTCGAAAATCTCAAAAATGGAAAGAAATAACTCGAAAAACAACGAAAACCTCAGACACACCGTAGGGCAATGTAAAATGCAGCACAACCCAGATTCACCGAGAAACTTCGAAAGAATAAAAAAAGGATGAAAATAACTCGAAAAACAACGAAAATCTCAGAAACAGCGCTGGGTATTGTAAAAGGCAGCAGAATCCATATGCACAACGAGAAACTGCGAAAAACTCAAAAAAGGATTAAAATAACTCGAAAAACAACAAAAATCTCAGAAACAGCGCTGGGTATTGTAAAAGGCAGCACAATCCATATGCACCGAGAAACTTCGAAAAACTCAAAAACGTAAAGAAATAACTCGGAAAAAAACGAAACCCTCAAAAACAGCATAGGTCACTGTAAAACACAGTACAGACAATATGCAGCATGAGAAACTTCGAAAAAGTCAAAAAAGTAAAAATAATAACTGGAAAAACAGCGAAAACCTCAACAACAGCGTAGGTCACTGTAAAACGCAGCACAACCCATATGCTTCATGAGAAACTTCGAAAAACACAAAAAAGTTAAAAAAAAACTCGAAAATCAACGAAAACCTCAGACACAGCGTAGAGCAATGTAAAATGCAGCACAACCCAGATGCACCGAGAAACTTCGAAAGAATCAAAAAAGAAAAAATTTACCCGAAAAACAAAGAAATCCTCAGAAACAGCGGATGTCACTGTAAAACATAGCGCAACCCATATACAGCACGAGAAACTACGAAAAACTCAAAAAAGGATTAAAATAACTCGAAAAACAACAAAAATCTCAGAAACAGCGCTGGGTATTGTAAAAGGCAGCACAATCCATATGCACCGAGAAACTTCGAAAGAATCAAAAAAGGATGAAAATAACTCGAAAAACAACGAAAATCTCAGAAACAGCGCTGGGTATTGTAAAAGGAAGCAGAATCCATATGCACAACGAGAAATTGCGAAAAACACCCAAAAAAGTTTTACAAAAGCTCGAAAAGCAACGAAAACTTCATAAATGGCGTAGGGCTGTGCAAAATGCAACATAATCCATATGCACCATGAGACACTTCGATTAACTCAAAAAGCTTTTAAAAAAACCTCGAAAAACAACGAAAACCTCAGAAACATCGCAGGGCATTGCAAAGCGCAGCAGAATCCATATGCACAACGAGAAACTGCAAAAACACCAAAGACGATTTTATAAAGCTTGAAAAACAAATAAAACCTCAGGAACAGCGTAGGTCACTGTGAAACGCAGTACAGACAATATGCACCGAGAAACTTCGAAAAAGTCAAAAAAGTAAAGAAATAAGTCGAAAAACAACGAAACCCTCAAAAACAGCATAGGTCACGGTAAAACGCAGTACAGACAATATGCAGCATGAGAAACTTCGAAAAAGTCAAAAAAGTAAAAAAATAAATGGAAAAACAGCGAAAACTTCATAAACAGCGTTGGTCACCGTAAAACGCTGCACAACCCATATGCTTCATGAGAAACTTCGAAAAACACAAAAAAGTTAAAAAAAAACTCGAAAAACAACGAAAACCTCAGAAACAGGGTAGGGCATTGAAAAAGGCAGCACAACCCATATGCACCATGAGTAACTTCGAAAAAGTCAAAAAAGTCAAACAATAACTCGAAAAACAACGAAAAACAGCGTAGGGCATTGTAAAAGGCAGCAGAATCCATGTGCACCACGAGAAACTGCGAAAAACACCAAAAAGTTTTACAAAAGCTCGGAAAGCAACGAAAACTTCATAAATGGCGTAGGTCACTGTAAAACACAGTACAGACAATATGCACCATGAGAAACTTCGAAAAAGTCAAAAAAGTAGAAAAATAACTCGAAAACAATGAAAACCTCAGAAGCAGCGCAGGTCAATGTAAAACGTAGCGCAACCCATATATAGCATGAGAAACTACGAAAATCTCAAAAAAGGATGAAAATAACTCGAAAAACAGTGAAAATCTCAGAAACAGTGCTGGGGATTGTAAAATGCAACAGAATCGATATGCACCACGAAAACATCAGAAACAGCGTAGGGCATTGTAAAAGGCAGCAGAATCCATGTGCACCACGAGAAACTGCGAAAAACACCAAAAAAGTTTTACAAAAGCTTGGAAAGCAACGAAAACTTCATAAATGGCGTAGGTCTGTGCAAAATGCAACATAATCCATATGCAGCATGAGAAACTTCGAAAAAGTTTAAAGAAGTAGTAAAATAACTCAATAGCAACGAAAACCTCAGGAACAGCGTAGGGCATTGTAAAACGCAGCAGAATCCATATGCACAACGAGAAACTGCAACAACACCAAAGACGCTTTTATAAAGCTTGAAAAACAAATAAAACCTCTGGAACAGCGTAGGTCACTGAAAAACGCAGTATAGACAATATGCACCATGAGAAACTTCGAAAAAGTCAAAAAAGTAAACAAATAACTGGGAAAACAACGAAAACCTCAAAAACGGCGTAGTGTATTGTAAAAGGCAGTAGAATCCATATGCACAACGAGAAACTGCGAAAAACACCAAATACGCCTTTAAAAAGCTCAAAAAACAAAGAAAACCCCAGGAACAGTGTAGGTCACTGTAAAACGCAGCACAATCCATACGCACCGAGAAACTTCGAAAAACTCAAAAACGTAAAGAAATAACTCGAAAAACAACGAAACCCTCAAAAGCAGCATAGGTCACGGTAAAACACAGAACAGACAATATGCAGCATGAGAAACTTCGAAAAAGTCAAAAAAGTAAAAAAATAACTGGAAAAACAGCGAAAACTTCAAAAACAGCGTTGGTCACCGTAAAACGCTGCACAACCCATATGCACCATGAGAAACTTCGAAAAAGTCTAAAAAGTCAAACAATAACTCGAAAAACAACGAAACCCTCAGAAACAGCGTAGGGCAATGTAAAAGGCAACAGAATCCATATGCACCGAGAAACTTTGAAAAACTCAAAAACGTAAAGAAATAACTCGTAAAACAACGAAACCCTCAACAACAACATAGGTCACGGTAAAACACAGTACAGACAATATGCACGATGAGAAACTTCGAAAAAGTCAAAAAAAGTAAAAAAATAAATTGAAAAACAGCGAAAACTTCAAAAACAGCGTTGGTCACCGTAAAACGCTGCACAACCCATTTGCTTCATGAGAAACTTCGAAAAACACAAAAAAGTAAAAATAAACTTGAAAAACAACGAAAACCTCAGAAACAGCGTAGGGCATTGTAAAAGGCAGCAGAATCCATGTGCACCACGAGAAACTGCGAAAAACACCAAAAAAGTTTTACAAAAGCTCGGAAAACAACGAAAACTTCATAAATGGCGTAGGGCTGTGCAAAATGCAACATAATCCACATGCAGCATGAGAAACTTCGAAAAAGTTCAAAGAAGTAGTAAAATAACTCAATAGCAACGAAAACCTCAGGAACAGCGTAGGGCATTGTAAAACGCAGCAGAATCCATATGCACAACGAGAAACTGCAAAAACACCAAAGATGTTTTTATAAAGCTTGAAAAACAAATAAAACCTCAGGTACAGCGTAGGTCACTGTAAAACGCAGTACAGACAATATGCACCATGAGAAACTTCGAAAAAGTCAAAAAAACTACATTACGCTGCTTCAGAAGATTTCGAGTTATTTCGTTAGCTTTTTGAATTTTCCGAAGTTTCTTCTGGTGCCTATGGGTGGTGCTGGGTTGTCAACTACTCTACGCTGTTTCAGAGATTTTCGAGTTATTTCATAACTTTTTTTGAGTTTTTCGAAGTTTCTCATGTTGTGTACGTGTTGTGCTGGGTTCTAAACTAACTCCACACTGCTTGAGAGGTTTTCGAGCTTTTCATTACTTTTTTGAGTTTTTCGAAGTTTCTCATGTTGCGTATGTGTTTTGCTGGGTTCTAAATGTAGAACTGTATGGTGTTTCAGAGATTGTCGAGTTATTTCATTACTTTTTTTCACTTTTTCTAAGTTTCGCATGTTGCATATGTGTTGTGCTGCTTAGCTACACTACTCTACGCTGCTTCAGAAGATTTCCAGTTATTTGTATACTTTTTTCAGTTTTTCGAAATTTCTCCTGGTGCATATGGGTTGTGCTGGGTTGTAAACTAACTCTACACTGCTTCAGAGGTTTTCGAGTTATTTCATTACTTTTTTGAGTTTTTCGAAGTTTCTCATGTTGCACATGTGTTGTTCTGTGTTCTACACTACTCTACGCGGTTGCAGAGGATTTCGAGTTATTTGTATACTTTTTTGAGTTTTTCGAAGTTTCTCATGTTGCATATAGGTTGTGCTTCTTAGCTACACTAGTCTAAGCTGCTTCACAAGATTTCCAGCTAATTGTATACGTTTTTGAGTTTTTCGAAGTTTCTCATGTTGCACATGTGTTGTTCTGTGTTCTACACTACTCTACGCTGCTTCACAAGATTTCCAGTTAATTGTATACTTTTTTGAGTTTTTCGAAGTTTCTCATGTTGCGTATGTGTTGTGCTGCTTCGCTACACTACTCTACGCTGCTTCAGAAGATTTCGAGTTATTTCATTACTTTTTTGAGTTTTTCGAAGTTTCTCATGTTGCTTATGTGTTGTGCTGCTTAACTAGCTACTCTACGCTGCTTCAGAAGATTTCGAGTTATTTCATTAGTTTTTTGAGTTTTCCGAAGTTACTTCTGGTGCCTATGGGTGGTGCTGGGTTGTCAACTACTCTACGCTGTTTCAGAAGATTTCGAGTTATTTGTATACTTTTTTGAGCTTTTCGAAGTTTCTCATATTGCACATGTGATATGCTGCTTAGCTACACTACTCTACGCTGCTGCAGAAGATTTCGAGTTATTTTTATACTTTTTTGAATTTTTCGAAGTTTCTCATGTTGCTTATGTGTTGTTCTGTGTTTTACACTACTCTACGCGGTTGCAGAAGATTCGAGTTGTTTGTATACTTTCTTGAGTTTTTCGAAGTTTCTCATGTTGCACATGTGTTGTGCTGCTTAACTATCTGCTCTACGCTGCTTCAGAGGATTTCGAGTTATTTCATCACTTTTTTGATTTTTTCGATGTTTCTCATGTTGCGAATGTGTTGTGCTGTGTTTTACACTACTCTACGCTGCTTCACAAGATTTCCAGTTAATTGTATACTTTTTTGAGTTTTTCGAAGTTTCTCATGTTGCGTATGTGTTGTGCTGCTTAGCTACACTACTCTACGCTGCTTCAGAAGATTTCGAGTTATTTCATTAGTTTTTTGAGTTTTCCGAAGTTACTTCTGGTGCCTATGGGTGGCGCTGGGTTGTCAACTACTCTACGCTGTTTCAGAAGATTTCGAGTTATTTGTATACTTTTTTGAGTTTTTCGAAGCTTTTCATGTTGCGAATGTGTTGTGCTGCTTAACTACACTGCTCTACGCTGCTTCAGAAGATTTCGAGTTTTTAAAAACTTTTTGGGGTTTTTCGAAGTTTCTCATGTTGCGAACGTGTTGTACTGCTTAGCTACACTACTCTACGCTGCGTCAGAAGATTTCCAGTTATTTGTATACTTTTTTGAATTTTTCGAAGTTTCTCCTGGTGCATATGGGTTGTGCTGGGTTCGAAACTACTCTACGCTATTGCAGAAGATTTCCAGTTGTTTGTATAATTTTTTGTGTTTTTCGAAGTTTCCCCTGGTGCATATGGGTGGTGCTGCGTTTTAAACTAACTCCACACTGCTTCAGAGGTTTTCGAGTTATTTCATTACTTTTTTGAGTTTTTCGACGCTTCTCATGTTGCGTATGTGTTTTGCCGGGTTCTACATTACTGTATGGTGTTTCAGAGATTGTCAAGTTATTTCATTACTTATTTCACTTTTTCTAAGTTTCGCATGTTGCATATGTGTTGTGCTACTTAGCTGCTTCTTCAGAAGATTTCCAGTTATTTGTATACTTTTTTGAGTTTTTCGAAGTTTCTCCTGGTGCATATGGGTTGTGCTGGGTTTTAAACTAACTCTACACTGCTTCAGAGGTTTTCGAGTTATTTGTATACTTTTTTGAGTTTTTCGAAGTTTCTCATGTTGCATATAGGTTGTGCTGCTTAGCTACACTACTCTAAGCTGCTTCAGAAAATTTCGAGTTATTTATTATACTTTTTTGAGCTTTTCGAAGTTTCTCATGTTGCGTATATGTTTTGCTGTGTTCTACACTACTCTACGCTGCTTCACAAGATTTCCAGTTAATTGTATACTTTTTTGAGTTTCTCGAAGTTTCACCTGGTGCATATGGGTTGTGCTGCTTAGCTACACTACTCTACGCTGCTTCAGAAGATTTCGAGTTATTTGCATACTTTTTTGAGCTTTTCGAAGTTTCTCATATTGCACATGTGATATGCTGCTTAGCTACACTACTCTACACTGTTGCAGAAGATTTCGAGTTATTTCATAACTTTTTTGAGTTTTTCGAAGTTTCTCATGTTGCTTATGTGTTGTTCTGTGTTCTACACTACTCTACGCGGTTGCAGAAGATTCGAGTTGTTTGTATACTTTCTTGAGTTTTTCGAAGTTTCTCATGTTGCACATGTGTTGTGCTGCTTAACTATCTACTCTACGCTGCTTCAGAGGATTTCGAGTTATTTCATCACTTTTTTGATTTTTTCGATGTTTCTCATGTTGCGTATGTGTTCTGCTGTGTTCTGCACTACTCTACGCTGCTTCACAAGATTTCCAGTTAATTGTATACTTTTTAGAGATTTTCGAAGTTTCTCATGTTGCGTATGTGTTGTGCTGCTTAGCTACACTACTCTACGCTGCTTCAGAAGATTTCGAGTCATTTCATTACTTTTTTGAGTTTTTCGAAGTTTCTCATGTTGCTTATGTGTTGTGCTGCTTAACTAACTACTCTACGCTGCTTCAGAAGATTTCGAGTTATTTCATTAGTTTTTTGAGTTTTCCGAAGTTACTTCTGGTGCCTATGGGTGGTGCTGGGTTGTCAACTACTCTACGCTGTTTCAGAAGATTTCGAGTTATATCATTACTTTTTTGAGTTTTTCGAAGCTTTTCATGTTGCGAATGTGTTGTGCTGCTTAGCTACACTACTCTACGCTGCTTCAGAAGATTTCCAGTTACTTGTATACTTTTTTGAGTTTTTCGAAGTTTCTCCTGGTGCATATGGGTTGTGCCGGGTTTTAAACTAACTCTACACTGCTTCAGAGGTTTTCGAGTTATTTCATTACTTTTTTGAGTTTTTCGAAGTTTCTCATGTTGCACATGTGTTGTTCTGTGTTCGACACTACTCTACGCGGTTG